>NC_092314.1:41524321-41839923 GCF_036785885.1 Coffea arabica | reverse complement strand
ATCATGGTGACCACAGCCTCCAATTCAGCCTTTGTGGCTGAGATGGCACACCGCTACTGTGCTCTGCTCGAGGAGCAGGACACCGACAAGTTGCAAAACCAGATCTCCAAGTTGGAGAAAAAACTGGTGGTGTCTGAGTCCGAGAAGGCGGAGCTTCAACGACGGCTTCAGGAAGCCGAGACGAAGGGGGAGGAGACCGATGCTACCATCAACAGCCTCCAATCGGCTCTCGATGAAGAGCAGAAGAGGGGGGACGAGGTGAAGAAGTCCCATAAATAAGCTCTCGAGGGTGCTGGAGCCTTGGCGGTGAAGGCCTTCCGAAAGTCCGAGACTTTCATCAGGGATCTTGGACAGCTGATCATGCCGAGTTTTATGTTTGGTTACACGTCAGCTGTGGACGAGGCCGCAGCTCACCTCTCCCCTGAGGCCTTGGAGTCTCTGAAGAATAAGGCCAACTATAATGAAGACTCCAAAGAGTTGTGCGATCGAATGGCCGAGGGCCTTCAAGCTGGAAGGGACTTGGCCGAAGTCCGGGAAGAGTTCAACAAATGGCTGTCCGAGCTCGACGAAGTGTTCGAGGAAGGCGAAGGAGAAGAAGCCGGGGGTGACCTCGAAGAGCCTGAAGGAGGAGGAGGAGAGCTTCACCCCAGCGGGGAAGATACCGGAGAGCTTCACCCCGGCGGGGAAGAAACCGAAGAACTTCACCCCGACGGGGAAGAGACCGGCAACGAAACTGCCCAGGAGGGAGTCGAGACGGGGGTCTAGGCTAGTAGGAGTTTAAGTGTAAGGCCGAGGTGTGAGTACTTAGTAGCGCTCCTGATCTCGGTCTTGTATTCTTTTTATAATACCTCTTTTCATTAAATGAAACATCAATTTTCTTCTCATCTCGGCACTTTTAATTTTCTTGCTTCGTCCCTTGCTTGTCCCCCTTATTTTTTAATAGCGGATGTGTGGCATCATAGTGTTGAAAAATAACAAAACAACTGAAGTCATAACTTGATGAAATGTTCAAGCATAATACAACCTGAGATTCTCGGCGTGCCAAGACCTCGGCACTAGTGAGCCATCTCGGTAGCTCAGTTTACAATATCCCTTAAGGTTAGATTCCACAACTCGGTAGGAGCCTTCCCATTTTGGGCACAATTTTCCTTGTGGTTCAGCTCGGCTGACTGAGTTTTTTCTGAGAACCAAGTCTCCTGGCTGGAATCGACGGTGTCTGACGCGGGCATTGTAGTAGTGGGCCAGAGTGTTCTTGTAGGAAGCTACCCGAGCCGAGGCGATATCCCTTCTTTCATCGATGAGGTCGAGATCCAACCGCCTCTCTTCTTCGTTCATCTCGGCCGCATAAGCTGCCAGCCGAGGATTGGGGGTAAGGATCTCGGCAGGGATGACAGCCTCGGTGCCGTAGGTCAAGGAGAATGGGGTCTCTAGCGTGGCTGACCTCGTCGTGGTCCGATATGACCACAAGACATGGATCTGTTGGGTTCTGAGCCTGTGGGCTAGATGGAGTCCCGCGATCAGAGCCTCATACTCTGCTTCATTGTTGGTGGCCGGAAAGTCAAAGCTGAGAGCGTACGAGCACACTTCTCCCTGAGGTCCTTCCAGGAGCAGTCCAGCTTCGCTGCCATCTCCATTAGACGACCCGTCCACATACAGCGTCCACAGGGATAGGGTAGGCACCTCGGCAATGGCGGAGGTTGACTTTTGACCTTCCGTGAAGGTGAACTCGGCAAGGAAGTCGGCTAAAGCTTGAGCTTTTATGGCAGTGCGGGGCTCATATGAATGATCATACTCTCCCAATTCGACCGCCCAGTTGGTGAGGCGCCCGAAAATCTCGGGGCGCACCAATATTTGCCGGAGAGGCTGGTCCGTCCTAACGGAGATGGGTTGATCTAAGAAATAGGGCTGCAGGCGCCGAGCTGAGTGGACTAGCCCCAGTACGAGTTTCTCCACCTGGGTGTACCGAGTTTTCAGCCCACGAAGGGCTCGGCGGACATAGTAAACCGGCACTTTAATGCCTTCATCTCGGATAAGCACAGTGCTGACAGCCTCGTCGGCTGCGGATAGGTAGAGGTATAGCCTCTCCTCTGGCCGAGGTGAAGCGAGAGTGGGTAGGAGGTGGAGATACTGTTTCAGTTTGTCGAAGGCAGCCTGGCACTCTTCCGTCCAGGTGAACTGATCAGTCTTCTTCAGCACCTTAAAGAATGGCAAGGCTTTCTCAGCAGACTGGGACAAGAAGCGGTTCAGCGCGGCCAGGCGTCCGTTCAACCTCTGGAACACTCGGAGGTTCCGAGGTGGGGACATGTCCTGTATGGCCTTGACTTTGTCGGGGTTGGCCTCGATTCCCCGACGGGAAATCAGGTACCCCAAGAACTTTTCGGAGGTGACGCCGAAGACGCACTTCTTCGGATTTAGTTTCATCCTTGAGTCCCGCAGGACGCAGAAGACCTCCCTCACATCCGATAGAAAGGCCGAAGTGGTTAAACTCTTGACGAGAATGTCATCCACGTAGGCTTCCACATTGCGGCCGATCTGATTTTTGAAGAGTCGGTTGATCAACCTTTGGTAGGTCGCCCCAGCGTTCTTTAGCCCGAACGGCATGGTTTTGTAACAATAAACACCTCGGTCGGTGTAGAACGCCGTCTTTTCTTGGTCTTCCTCACTCATTCCTATCTGATGATACCCTTTGAAGGCATCTAGCAAGCAGAGGATCTCATGCCCCATGACCGAGTCGACGAGGGCGTCGATTCTCGGCAAAGGGTAGCAATCTTTGGGGCAGGCCTTGTTGAGGTCGGTGAAATCCACACACATCCTCCATCCACCGGCGTCCTTTTTGACCATGACTGGATTGGACAGTCAGGTGGTGTGAGAACTCGTAAAAACTATTATTTTTATGCCTAATTTATGGCTTAATAAGTTATTTAATTGGATTTTTATTCCGAGGAATATTTACTAGTCTTATTAGACCTAAATACATGGTAATATAACTTCGTTATATTTTTTAAAATGATTCGTTTCGAAAATTAATTTCCTGGAGCGCGTTTAGTAAAAATAGTAAATAGTACTTGGAGATTTTATCCGCGTAGTAGCACAATAAGCTTGGAATATTGGAGACTTGTACTATGGTTCTAAAATAGGTAATCTTATGAATAAATATTCAAGTGATAGTTAGTAGTGCAATCGTTATAAGAATTCTCGGAAGTTTCGCGTTATAACGTTAAATTTGACGGTACGCGTTTTCACACGCGCGACTTCATTTGAGGGACTTTAAACCCTTATTTCGGGACAATTAAGAGTGAAGAATATTTACATGAATATATATGCATTAGAGGTTTAGTGCACTAGTGAACCAAACGTGCGAGAAAATCGAGCCAAAAGCGTGCCAAACGAGCCCTAATGAGAGTTGACTTTTGGGTGAATTTACACCACTCATTTCACCTTCTCTTGGAAGCTAACTTGGATCAAATCACACTCTCTCTTCTCTCTCTTCATTGCCGACCAGCCCTCCCCTCTCTCTAACTCCATTACTTCAAATTTTCAGCTCACAAATCTCACTCAAAACCACCCCAAATCATCTCCAAATTCAACCAAACTTGCACCACACTTAGCTTGATACTTGAGGAGCATTTTGAGCTGCAAACAAGGGCTGGAAATCACGGTTTTTCTGGGGTAATAGAGGGCCGAAAATTCTGCTTGAACACCAAACCAAAGTAAGTGATGATCCACTCTTGGAAACTTGAAGTTTGGAAGCTATCTTACCTTGTTAAGTTCATGCATGCATTTGGTTAGCTTGTGTATGGTGTAAAAATGTGATAGTGGGCTCTTTGAATTTCCACACTTGGGTTGTTGTTGCTGATTGATGATTGATGATGGTTATATTGTTGGTTTAGTGGTTAAAATGATGCATTAGTGGTGGGTAATTAGTAGAAACTTCATTGGGTGTAAGAAGCAAAAATTTCCGATTTTGCCCCTGCCATGTTCGGCCATTTTGAGGCCAATTTTTAATGGTCTAACAGCTTGAATTGGATGTTTATAGGATGTATTAGATGTGTGAAAAATTGCATTGGAAAATATTGAGGTTTAATTGAGCAAATGAATTTTTTTGAGAAACTAGCAAATCTGGAAAACTGCTCGCGTATGACCCTGACCAGTGGTAGTATTTTGGCTATAACTCTGTCCTCGGATGTCGAAATCATGTGCCGTTGGTGGCGTTTGAAACTAGACATTCCTGGCTTTAATTTGGTATATAATACACGTTCTGATTCTTTGTGAGCGAGCCGAACCAAATGTTTTAAGTTCGCTGTCATGTTGCTCTGTTCATCTGGAATGAAGTGTTCAGGCAGCAACTTGATGGCCGATTTTGAACCAGATGGGTGCCGAATTTGGAAACGATTTCCTCTATGATATTTTAACCCTATGAATGTATTTTCCAACGGCGTAAGCCATGCTCGATTCCGAGTTAAATTGACTGAATTGTGACCAAAACAAGAAGACTGCCCTGTTTTGGAAAAACGAAATAATTGGACTGATTTGGAACAAAACTTGGGAATGACTTTATTAATTGAGATTTTGGATGCTAAACCATTACCAAAGGCATTATGGATGTTTCTAAGACCTTTGTTTCACAAATGAACCATGATTGGATAGTTTGCTTGATTAAACGTTTTGAAATGGGTAATGAAAGTTTAAAGGCAGATTGCCTTACAATTTTTCCTGAACTTTGGTTGACTAATTAACTATCTTTCCGAAGGTATTTTTCCCTGAAATTTGATAGAGCGGTACCTTTCATATGGAAGTAAAATACTACCAATTTTGGTACCAATCCAAGTTCGTTTCGATACCCAATTAAATTCCTCGTGTTGGAGGTCCAAATCTGGAAATTCTTCTCCAGTCCTGAATTTCCCTAACTTCGGGCTACCGTATCTCGGTGCTCGAAACTCCGATTCCTGATCCGCTTGTTTTGCTATACACCTCACTTGAAACACTACTTGAGTGACAAATTTCAGAGGCTGGTTTGCAACGTGTGAATCGTGCCGAATTTTCAAAGTTGGCCAAAATCCAACTTAATTCTGCCTTGTAAACCAACCCTGCATCTTCAAGCTCATTTTTGAACACTTTTCACTCCGATTCATGGAAAGGTGTCTTCTAGGAACTTATAGTACTTTCTAAGAGGTTTCCAACGGTATAAAGTTTTCCAATTCTCGACTTATGCCGAGCGAGTTACGATTTTCCAAAGATTCATAACAAAACTGAAAATTTTCCAATTTCAAAGAAATAGAGTTTTCAAGAACTCTTTATCCTTTTGATATTCTTAAACGTTTTGCCCTCGATTTTCATGATATAAACTCAAACAATATGGTACATAATAAAAGGCAAGTTGAACTTCGATTTACATGTAGAGTATCGCCTCATAAATGACTTGTGGGCCCTGGAGGTGTACGGTGGACGGAGGGAAGTAAGTGGTGATCTACGGAAATGGAAATACCGACCCGGTTGACAGGAGAATCAACGCGGGAAGGTATACGAATGACATCGGCTGAGCGAGTGGAACTTAGCTCCTAAGAGCTACTATATCCTTGAATTGTTTCTGATTACTTTTCCTGTTCGAATGATTGATTATTGAAAAGACGTGGTTTTATTTGTTAAATTTGGGATTGTGATTTGACAAAGTGCTTGCATGTGTGTTCTTGGCCTCACGAGCGTTTTGCTCACCCTATAGTTTTGTTTTCCTTAACAGGACCGAATCTCGAGAAAGTTTGGAGAAAACCCTTCGCTGTACTTTTGTTTTAAGGTTTTCTATTGTTAGTGGCTATGTCCTTTGTGGGGATTGTACTTTTGGAATTGAAGTGTAACTTTTGGGCCTGACGTATATTTTGGATTTAAGTTGTATTTTGACCGCCCTATCTATAGGTGGAGTAATGGATGATTTTATGCTTGAACGTTTCCGCATTAGTTGTATTCATGTTGTTCTCTTCGATGTGTTTAGTTCGGATTTAAATTGAATGAAATTGCTTGAATCCTGGCGAGAGTTGGGCAGGCGTCCGCGGATACCTTTTGGTCCGCCATAGGGAGATGTGGGGCGTCACAGTTGGTATCAGAGCACTAGGTTAGAGGTCTATATGGGAGACATATTGGATACTCTACCTTTAAGACTCGATATGGGATGATTTAATCCTACCCTAAGTGATACTTGAGGCGAGCTAGCAACTAAGTTAGTCTTACCTCAAGTGACGATTGGAATGAACCAACGATTAAGTTAGGCATGCATTGCAGGATATTGGATCTGAGTAGTGAAATAAGTTTCTAACCTGAAAAATATTATTATTATTATTTTGCAGGGATGGATGACGGAAATGGAGCCCCGACAGCTAACGGGAATGGCCATGCGAATGGTCATTATCAGCCTCTTAGGACTATCTTCTACCGAGCTGTAGCGGGAGGAGTTCGAGTACGCAACTCCCCGTATGATAGATACCCTCGATGTTCGTGTAGATTGACTTTCGCCTACCCGAACCATATAGTGCTTGCTCTGGACGACGAGCGTCGTCAGTTGGTAGATGCCAACCGCGATTTACAGGCTGAGGTAGACGAGGTTAGACAGATGGTTGGCGCTCAGGGTGAGCGGATTACCGAGCTCGAGGAGGTGCTGGAGGGTGAGGTAGCCACATCTGCTGTGGTTAATGCGGAGCTTCGGGATACTAGGGCTCGACTCACTGGGCTAGAACGGGATGTCCGTACCCGGGCTTTCGAGATCCTGGCTGATGCTACTGGATTGATTGAGAACGCTACTGAGGTGATTTCTGATGTTGAGGAGGAGGATCCCGAGGAGGATCCTGGCTGTTGGAGAAAGTTGGGAAAATACTTACTATGTGAGAGCACTGAGCATCAAATCGCAAATTATCCGAAATCGTCGAAGACAGGGGGAAGCCTGCAGAGGCCTGAAAAATTAACCTCTAAGCAGACCAGTGCCGGAGGAAGTCGACCGAAAGTACCGGTTAGGGTCTACGCATTGGACTATCCACAAGTTTCAGAGGCAACCGAAGTGGTTGAAGGTACAATTCCAATCTTTCACCGCCTAGCTAGGGTTTTAATTGATCCGGGTGCAACACACTCTTTTGTAAGCCCTGATTTCATGAGTGGAATAGACCTGAAGCCAATTAAGTTACCGTATAACTTGGAGGTTAAAACACCCACTGGGGACAAAAGTCTAATTGCTAATCTGGTGTATAAGAATAGTGAAATCTGCGTGAAGGAAAGAAAATTATTGGCCGATTTGATAGGCCTAGCGATTAAAGGATATGATGTGATCCTAGGGATGGATTGGTTAGCCCGTTATAATGCCCAACTGAATTGTAGGACGAAAATTGTAGAATTGTGTATTCCAGGGGAGACAACCCTGAAATTGGATGTGAGGGGTAAGTTAGCCTCGTCTGCACTTATTTCGGGAATTTGGGCTAGAAAATTGTTAAATAAGGGAGCTCAAGGATATTTGGCTTTTCTTATTAATACCCCTAGCGATAAGGTGAATCTGGAGGACACACCGGTAGTGAAAGAATTTTCTGATGTTTTTCCTGAAGAATTGGAGTCTCTACCCCCGGAACGGGAAATAGCTTTTAAAATTGATATGACTCCGGGAACTGCACCTATATCAAGGACACCATATAGGATGGCTCCAGCTGAATTAAAGGAGTTGAAGTTACAATTACAGGATTTGTTGGAACGGGGTTTTATACGGGAGAGTGATTCCCCGTGGGGAGCCCCAGTTTTATTTGTAAAGAAGAAAGACGGGAGTTTGAGATTATGTATAGATTATCGAGGCTTAAATGATGTTACGATTAAGAATAAATACTCGCTACCCCACATCGATGAACTGTTTGACCAATTGCAGGGGGCGGTAGTGTTTTCAAAATTGGATCTGAGGCAGGGTTATTATCAATTGAGGATTTTGGAGAAGGACATACCTAAAACCGCTTTTAACTCGAGGTATGGGCACTTTGAGTTTGCAGTAATGCCTTTTGGGTTAACCAATGCACCTGCCGCTTTCATGGATTTAATGCATAGGGTTTTTAAGTCTTACTTGGATCAATTTGTGGTGATCTTCATTGATGATATTTTGGTGTATTCCAAGAATGTGAAGGATCATGAGAAACATTTGAGAATTGTTTTACAAATCTTGAGGGAACATCAATTATATGCTAAGTTTAGCAAGTGTGAATTCTGGTTAAAAGAAGTGACTTTCTTAGGGCATATAATCTCCAAGGATGGGATTAAAGTGGATCCAGCTAAAGTTGAAGCTGTTTCAAAATGGAAACGACCGGAAAATCCAACGGAGGTTCGGAGTTTTATTGGATTGGCAGGGTATTACCAGAGATTCATTCAAGATTTTTCGAAAATTGCTGGACCTATGACTGAGTTGACCAAGAAAAATGGAAAATTTATTTGGAGTCCTAAGTGTGAAGGAAGTTTTCAGGAGTTGAAAAGACGGTTGACTAGAGCGCCTGTTCTAACCCTACCAAATGGACAGGATAGTTTTGTGGTTTACACAGATGCTTCTAAGGAAGGTCTGGGATGTGTTTTAATGCAAAATGATAAAGTGATAGCATATGCCTCTACGAAATTGAAACCACATGAAGGAAATTATCCAACTCATGATTTGGAGTTAGCGGCTGTGGTCTTCGCTTTGAAGAAATGGAGACACTATTTGTACGGAGTAACATTTGAGGTTTTTACAGATCACAAAAGCCTTAAGTACTTATTTTCTCAAAAGGAGCTGAATTTGAGGCAACGTAGATGGATGGAATTTCTGGAAGATTATGATTGTACGATTAAGTACCATCCTGGGAAGGCCAATGTAGTGGCCGATGCTTTGAGCCGTCAGGTACAAATGGCTGGATTGATGGTTAAGGAATTTCAATTGTTGGAGGAAGTTAGCTATTGGAATCCTCGATTAGAACCAAGGAAGGTAATTTTGGGAAATATTGTAATAACCTCCACTTTGATGGAACGTATCAAGGAATATCAGGAAAAGGACCCTGAAGTGCAAAAGTTGGTGGAAAAAGCTAAGATGGGAGACAAGACGGATTTCAATTTGGGACCCGATGGGATATTGAGATTTCGAAATCGAATAGTGGTACCAAAGGATGAAACACTTAAGAAGGAAATTTTGGAGGAAGCACACCGATCGAAGTTTACGGTACACCCTGGAGGGAATAAAATGTACCAAGACTTGAAAAGTCTATATTGGTGGAAAAATATGAAGAAGGAAATTGCCCAATTTGTTCAGACATGCTTGGTTTGTCAACAGGTTAAAGCCGAGCATCAAAGGCCATCAGGATTTTTGCAACCTCTAGAAATACCTGAGTGGAAATGGGAAAATATTACCATGGATCTTGTATCAGGCTTACCAAGGACACAGAGAGGCCATGACGCCATTTGGGTAATAGTGGATAGATTGACTAAATCGGCTCATTTTCTACCGATTAACATGAAGTATCCGTTGGAGAAGTTGGCCAGATTATATTTGGATGAGATCATTAGACTACATGGAATACCTGTGAGTATTGTGTCAGATAGGGATCCAAGATTTGTTTCGAGGTTCTGGCAAAAGATGCAAGAAGTGTTGGGGACTAAATTAAATTTTAGTACCACCTATCATCCTCAGACTGATGGACAATCTGAAAGAATAATTCAGACCCTTGAGGACATGTTAAAGACTTGTGTACTGGATTTTGGAGAGAATTGGAGTAAGTTTTTGACTTTAGTGGAATTTGCCTATAACAATAGTTTCCACTCTTCTATTCAGATGGCTCCATACGAAGCACTTTATGGTCGGAAGTGTAGATCCCCAATTTGTTGGGATGAAGTAGGTGAACGAAAAATTTTAGACCCGACAACCGTATCTTGGATTGAGGAGGCTAATGAAAAAGTAAAATTGGTACGGCAAAGGATTCAAATAGTTCAGAGTAGACAAAAAAGTTATGCCGACACTCGGAGAAAGGATTTGGAGTTCACTGTTGGAGATATGGTATTTCTCAAGATTACGCCTTTAAAAGCAAGCTTGATGTCCGGAAAAGGGAAGAAACTACAACCAAGGTTTGTAGGGCCATATAAGATTATTCAACGAGTTGGGAATGTAGCCTATAAGCTGGAATTACCGCCGAGGTTATCACGAATTCATAACGTGTTTCATGTGTCCATACTTAAGAAATATCATCCAGACCCCTCTCATGTTTTACAACCGGAGAATATTGAGATCGATGAAACCCTGACCTATGAGGAGAGACCGGTAAAACTTCTGGATTGAAAGGTGAAGGAATTGAGGAACAAGCAGATACCACTAGTGAAAGTTCTATGGAAGAACCATGGAGTAGAGGAGGCAACATGAGAAGTTGAAGAGACAATTAGAGAGAAGTACCCAGACTTGTTCATCAACCAAGGTAAATTTCGAGAACGAAATTTTCTTAAGGGGGAGAGGATGTGAGGACTCGTAAAAACTATTATTTTTATGCCTAATTTATGGCTTAATAAGTTATTTAATTGGATTTTTATTCCGAGGAATATTTACTAGTCTTATTAGACCTAAATACATGGTAATATAACTTCGTTATATTTTTTAAAATGATTCGTTTCGAAAATTAATTCCTAGAGCGCGTTTAGTAAAAATAGTAAATAGTACTTGGAGATTTTATCCGCGTAGTAGCACAATAAGCTTGGAATATTGGAGACTTGTACTATGGTTCTAAAATAGATAATCTTATGAATAAATACTCAAATGATAGTTAGTAGTGCAATCGTTATAAGAATTCTCGGAAGTTTCGCATTATAACGTTAAATTTGACGGTACGCGTTTTCACACGCGCGACTTCATTTGAGGGACTTTAGACCTTTATTTCGGGACAATTAAGAGTGAAGAATATTTATATGAATATATATGCATTAGAGGTTTAGTGCACTAGTGAACCAAACGTGCGAGAAAATCGAGCCAAAAGCGTGCCAAACGAGCTCTAATAAGAGTTGACTTTTGGATGAATTTACACCACTCATTTCACCTTCTCTTGGAAGCTAACTTGGATCAAATCACACTCTCTCTTCTCTCTCTTCATTGCCGACCAGCCCTCCCCTCTCTCTAACTCCATTACTTCAAATTTTCAGCTCACAAATCTCACTCAAAACCACCCCAAATCATCTCCAAATTCAACCAAACTTGCACCACACTTAGCTTGATACTTGAGGAGCATTTTGAGCTGCAAACAAGGGCTGGAAATCACGGTTTTTCTGGGGTAATAGAGGGCCGAAAATTCTGCTTGAACACCAAACCAAAGTAAGTGATGATCCACTCTTGGAAACTTGAAGTTTGGAAGCTATCTTACCTTGTTAAGTTCATGCATGCATTTGGTTAGCTTGTGTATGGTGTAAAAATGTGATAGTGGGCTCTTTGAATTTCCACACTTGGGTTGTTGTTGCTGATTGATGATTGATGATGGTTATATTGTTGGTTTAGTGGTTAAAATGATGCATTAGTGGTGGGTAATTAGTAGAAACTTCATTGGGTGTAAGAAGCAAAAATTTCCGATTTTGCCCCTGCCATGTTCGGCCATTTTGAGGCCAATTTTTAATGGTCTAACAGCTTGAATTGGATGTTTATAGGATGTATTAGATGTGTGAAAAATTGCATTGGAAAATATTGAGGTTTAATTGAGCAAATGAATTTTTTTGAGAAACTAGCAAATCTGGAAAACTGCTCGCGTATGACCCTGACCAGTGGTAGTATTTTGGCTATAACTCTGTCCTCGGATGTCGAAATCATGTGCCGTTGGTGGCGTTTGAAACTAGACATTCCTGGCTTTAATTTGGTATATAATACACGTTCTGATTCTTTGTGAGCGAGCCGAACCAAATGTTTTAAGTTCGCTGTCATGTTGCTCTGTTCATCTGGAATGAAGTGTTCAGGCAGCAACTTGATGGCCGATTTTGAACCAGATGGGTGCCGAATTTGGAAACGATTTCCTCTATGATATTTTAACCCTATGAATGTATTTTCCAACGGCGTAAGCCATGCTCGATTTCGAGTTAAATTGACTGAATTGTGACCAAAACAAGAAGACTGCCCTGTTTTGGAAAAACGAAATAATTGGACTGATTTGGAACAAAACTTGGGAATGACTTTATTAATTGAGATTTTGGATGCTAAACCATTACCAAAGGCATTATGGATGTTTCTAAGACCTTTGTTTCACAAATGAACCATGATTGGATAGTTTGCTTGATTAAACGTTTTGAAATGGGTAATGAAAGTTTAAAGGCAGATTGCCTTACAATTTTTCCTGAACTTTGGTTGACTAATTAACTATCTTTCCGAAGGTATTTTTCCCTGAAATTTGATAGAACGGTACCTTTCATATGGAAGTAAAATACTACCAATTTTGGTACCAATCCAAGTTCGTTTCGATACCCAATTAAATTCCTCGTGTTGGAGGTCCAAATCTGGAAATTCTTCTCCAGTCCTGAATTTCCCTAACTTCGGGCTACCGTATCTCGGTGCTCGAAACTCCGATTCCTGATCCGCTTGTTTTGCTATACACCTCACTTGAAACACTACTTGAGTGACAAATTTCAGAGGCTGGTTTGCAACGTGTGAATCGTGCCGAATTTTCAAAGTTGGCCAAAATCCAACTTAATTCTGCCTTGTAAACCAACCCTGCATCTTCAAGCTCATTTTTGAACACTTTTCACTCCGATTCATGGAAAGGTGTCTTCTAGGAACTTATAGTACTTTCTAAGAGGTTTCCAACGGTATAAAGTTTTCCAATTCTCGACTTATGCCGAGCGAGTTACGATTTTCCAAAGATTCATAACAAAACTGAAAATTTTCCAATTTCAAAGAAATAGAGTTTTCAAGAACTCTTTATCCTTTTGATATTCTTAAACGTTTTGCCCTCGATTTTCATGATATAAACTCAAACAATATGGTACATAATAAAAGGCAAGTTGAACCTCGATTTACATGTAGAGTATCGCCTCATAAATGACTTGTGGGCCCTGGAGGTGTACGGTGGACGGAGGGAAGTAAGTGGTGATCTACGGAAATGGAAATACCGACTCGGTTGACAGGAGGATCAACGCGGGAAGGTATACGAATGACATCGGCTGAGCGAGTGGAACTTAGCTCCTGAGAGCTACTATATCCTTGAATTGTTTCTGATTACTTTTCCTGTTCGAATGATTGATTATTGAAAAGACGTGGTTTTATTTGTTAAATTTGGGATTGTGATTTGACAAAGTGCTTGCATGTGTGTTCTTGGCCTCACGAGCGTTTTGCTCACCCTATAGTTTTGTTTTCCTTAACAGGACCGAATCTCGAGAAAGTTTGGAGAAAACCCTTCGCTGTACTTTTGTTTTAAGGTTTTCTATTGTTAGTGGCTATGTCCTTTGTGGGGATTGTACTTTTGGAATTGAAGTGTAACTTTTGGACCTGACGTATATTTTGGATTTAAGTTATATTTTGACCGCCCTATCTATGGGTGGAGTAATGGATGATTTTATGCTTGAACGTTTCCGCATTAGTTGTATTCATGTTGTTCTCTTCGATGTGTTTAGTTCGGATTTAAATTGAATGAAATTGCTTGAGTCCTGGCGAGAGTTGGGCAGGCGTCCGCGGATATCCTTTGGTCCGCCTTAGGGAGATGTGGGGCGTCACAGTTGGTATCAGAGCACTAGGTTAGAGGTCTATATGGGAGACATATTGAATACTCTACCTTTAATACTCGATATGGGATGATTTAATCCTACCCTAAGTGATACTTGAGGCAAGCTAGCAACTAAGTTAGTCCTACCTCAAGTGACGATTGGGATGAACCAATGATTAAGTTAGGCATGCATTGCAGGATATTGGATCTGAGTAATGAATTAAGTTTCTAACCTGAAAAATATTATTATTATTATTTTGCAGGGATGGATGACGGAAATGGAGCCCCGACAGCTAACGGGAATGGCCATGCGAATGGTCATTATCAGCCTCTTAGGACTATCTTCTACCGAGCTGTAGCGGGAGGAGCTCGAGTACGCTACTCCCCGTATGATAGATACCCTCGATGTTCGTGTAGATTGACTTTCGCCTACCCGAACCATATAGTGCTTGCTCTGGATGACGAGCGTCGTCAGTTGGTAGATGCCAACCGCGATTTACAGGCTGAGGTAGACGAGTTTAGGCAGATGGTTGGCGCTCAGGGTGAGCGGATTGCCGAGCTCGAGGAGGTGCTGGAGGGTGAGGTAGCCACATCTGCTGTGGTTAATGCGGAGCTTCGGGATACTAGGGCTCGACTCACTAGGCTAGGACGGGATGTCCGTACCCGGGCTTTCGAGATCCTGGCTGATGCTACTGGATTGATTGAGGACGCTACTGAGGTGATTCCTGATGCTGAGGAGGAGGATCCCGAGGAGGAGGTTCCTCCTGATAGTCCTGCTGTGGACTAGGATCTTAGTAGTTGACCCCTTTTGACTTTTGACTGGTACAGCTAGGACTAGTTAGGGTATCGCGAGTACTGAGGCCATTGTATTTTGCATGCTTGTGTGGCCTACTTTTGGGCACTTGTTCTTACTTTAGTCTTCTGTGACTAGAAATATACTTTTGAGCACCTGTGTGCTATATTTTTGTAAATTATCCCTAACTTGCTAATTGTACAAACTTGACATGCTTATGAATTTAAATTATTGTTAATTTTAATGTTTTCTTGGTTGGTCCTCATGTTGATATATTACTTCTTTTCGCTTAAATTAATCTATTTCTTGCACTAGGCACATTTAGACTAATGGAAGGACTAAGGAGAGGTCGAGGCCGTGGGCGAGCGTCTAGACAGGCCCAACCTCAGGGGGATGACCAGGGATCGGCAACTGGACCGACTCAGGGACAGGAAAATATTGAGGGTAACCAAGTGGCTACTGCCATCAATAGGATGACTGATATCCTAGAACGTCTAGCGGAGAGACAAGGTCTTGGACCATTTAACCAACCTGGGGGACAGGATAGAGGAGAGGATAGAGCCCTGAAAAGATTCTTAAAGTTCAACCCGCCTAAGTTTCTGGGTGAACCTGACCCCGAAGTAACGGAGAATTGGTTAAAGAGGATGACCAATATATTCGCCCCTCTAGATTACACTGAGGAGAGGCGAGTGAACTTTGCTGCGTTCCAATTTGAGGGAGTAGCCCGTGCTTGGTGGGATCTGATAAAAGGAAAATGGGAAAGGGCTCAAACCCCTTGGACTTGGGAGAATTTCACAAGGGAGTTTAATGAAAAGTTTCTTCCGCCCTTAATCCAAGAGAAGAGAGAGGATGAATTTATTAGGTTGAAACAAGGAACCCTTACTGTGGCAGAGTATGAAGGGAAGTTCACTAAACTTTCCAAATATGCTCCCGAGTTAGTAGCCAATGAACGGAGGAGGATTAGGAGGTTTGTACAGGGACTTAATGTGGAACTTCAGGAGGGCTTGACTGCAGTCCAAATCTCTACTTTTACTGAGGCTTTATAGTAAGCGCAAAGGATTGAGAATGCAAGATCTCAAGTGAAGGATTTTCACAACAGAAAAAGGAATTTTCCTAGTCGCACTTCTGGGCAGACCAGTAGGTTTGTACACCCTTCTAAAAAGGGAAGAGGGGAAGGAGGAACGAAAACTGCTGGAGCTTTTAGGGGAGCTCTATCTAGGGGAGGTCGTAGCGGGACGACTCAAGTTAGGGGGGCACCATCTGTTGGATCGACTGTGACCCCTCAAGTTACATATGGGTATTGTGGTAAAACCAACCACTCTGAGAACGACTGTTGGAGAAAGTTGGGAAAATACTTACTGTGTGGGAGCACTGAGCATCAAATCGCAAATTGTCCGAAATCGTCGAAGACAGGGGGAAGCCTGCAGAGGCCTGAAAAATCAACCTCTAAGCAGACCAGTGCCGGAGGTGAAAAATACTTACTTTTCCTGTTCGAATGATTGATTATTGAAAAGACGTGGTTTTATTTGTTAAATTTGGGATTGTGATTTGACAAAGTGCTTGCATGTGTGTTCTTGGCTTCACGAGCGTTTTGCTCACCCTATAATTTTGTTTTCCTTAACAGGACCGAATCTCAAGAAAGTTTGGAGAAAACCCTTCGCTGTACTTTTGTTTTAAGGTTTTCTATTGTTAGTGGCTATGTCCTTTGTGGGGATTGTACTTTTGGAATTGAAGTGTAACTTTTGGACCTGACGTATATTTTGGATTTAAGTTGTATTTTGACCGCCCTATCTATGGGTGGAGTAATGGATGATTTTATGCTTGAACGTTTCCGCATTAGTTGTATTCATGTTGTTCTCTTCGATGTGTTTAGTTCGGATTTAAATTGAATGAAATTGCTTGAGTCCTGGCGAGAGCTGGGCAGGCGTCCGCGGATACCCTTTGGTCCGCCTTAGGGAGATGTGGGGCGTCACAGGTGGGGTATTGGACCTCATGAATCATCTTGACGGGCAAGAGCTTGTCGACCTCATCTGATACGGCCTTACTGCGTTCGGGGCCGAAGTGCCTTCGCTTCTGCCTCACAGGGCGGGCCTGCGGATTAACGTTGAGCTGATGAATCATGAGATCGGGTGGCACTCCGACCACTTCATCAACGGACCACGCGATGACGTCCCGATAGTCCTTTATCAAGTGGATCATTTCTTCCTTTAGGGGCGAGGGAAGTCCAGCCCCCACTTGGACCACTTGGTCAGGTCTCGTTTCATCCAGGACCACTTGCTCCACCTCATCCCCAAGCTCAAGCCTGCTGGGCTCTCCGGCCTTCCGAGGGTCGATACTGTCTATAGAGAGGACCGTTGGCCTCTTTTCTTCGGCCCTTGATGCGGTCCGGGGAGTGACCGCGGCCTGGATGGTGGCGAGGTAGCATTCCCGGGCGGCGTTCACGTCGTTGTTCACCTCGGCCACCCCCTCAGGTATTGGGAATTTGAATCTCAGGTGGTAGATGGAGTACACTGCTCTCAAGGCATTGAGCGTGGGCCGACCTATCAGCATGTTGTAAGGAGAGTCTGCTTTGACCACCGCGAAACTGACAGGCACAGTTCGGCAACGGGGATGGTGCCCGATAGTCACCATCAGGGTCACCATACCCTCTGGGTGGACGATGTGTCCCCCGAACCCGACAAGGGGAGTTCTGACAGAAGTGAGTTGCTCCCTGGTCAGGTTTAGACTTTCGAAAGTTCGGTAGTACAGGACGTCTACCGAGCTTTCGGGATCAACATAGACATTTTTTACTATATAGTTGTTGGTGAGAACTTCGATCACGAGAGTTTCGTGATTGCTGGAGGCGGCAGGGACGGGGTCGCTGGGACCGTAGGTGATCACCTCGGACAATCGGGAGCTCGGCTCGGCCACCTCCATCCCGGCCTGACGATATGTCCGTTTTCGAGAATTTTGGCTGTCCCCTCCCGTTGGGCCACCCGCGATTGTATTGATCACCCTGGCAATGTTAGGGCCGTAACCTGGTGATCCGTCGCGCGGAGGCCGCTGGTCCTCCTTAGGTCCTTCGGGATCTCGGCAATGCATCTTTGTGTCTCGCCGGTCTTCTCGGCGAGGGCCCCGATTGTCTCGGTGGGAGGCATTTCGGTTGAAACCTCCATCCTTGCGGACGAATTGCTTCAGGTATCTTTGTCGGATCAAACTCTCGATCTCTCTCTTCAGATCGAGGCAGTTTTCGATCTCGTGCCCGACATCTCTTTGGTAGGCACAATAGAGGCTGGAGTTCCTCTTGTCCCTCCTTCCCAGAATCTCAGGAGGGGTTCGTCCTAGGTGATTCTGCCTCATCACAGCCAGTACATGAGACCGGCTGGAATTGAGCGGTGTCAGCTCGGCGTCCGAGGTGGACGATCTTCCCTTCACAATTCGATCAAAGACACTCCGGCGGTCTCGGAACTGACTCGATGAGCCGCTGGGGCCTGGGTCACCTCGGCCGGTGTCTTTCTTCCTCCGGGGTTCTTGCCCGGTACGAGCTGCTTGGGCTTCTCGCTTCATGCGATTTAGGTCCTCACTTCGGATTCCTTAGTCGACTCGTTCCCAGAGTTCCCGAAGTGTGCGGGGGTAATCCCGATGTATCTCAGTATTGAAGATCCCCACGACCAACCCGTTGGTGAAGGCAGCGAGGGTTACTTGCTCATTTTGATCAGGTATCTACACATTCTCCTCGTTGAATCTCTGCGCATACGAGCGCAGTGACTCGTCGGGACCTTGCTGCAAGTTCAGTAGGTAGGCCGAAGTCTTAGTTATTGGACGAGTCGATACAAAGCGGTGGATGAACCGGTCTATCAACTCGTCCAAAGAGAAAATGCTCCTCGGTTCCAAGCTCCAGAACCACTTTCGGGCAATCCCATATAGAAAAATGGGAAAATCCCGACAAATCACGGCGTCGGAGAGGCAGTAGAGTCGGAAGGCGGAGATGAAGGCGCGGAGGTGATTCTCGGGGTCATCTCGGCCGTCATAGGTGTGCAAGTTTGGGAGCTTAAAATTTGGGGGCACCATTTCCCCATTGATGACATCAGTGAAGGGCGGAGCCCTCATGTAGTCGGCAGCTAGGCCTCCGGGGCGCCGAGGTGGGTCCTCGACTCGTTTCCCTAGCAGTCCCAGGGAAAACGCCCGGGAGATGGAGGCAATTTTGGAGGTCGCCTTGGAGGAGGCACGCCTGGACGTACTCCGGGAGAGGTGCCCCTCATCAGAGTCCTCACCTGAAGGTATTTCGGGGGATTTCGTCGGCCTCCTCTTGGAAGACTCGGCCTTTTCTTTCCCCTACCTCTTAAAGTACCTCCCCAATTCCTCGAAAATATTGGGGTTGTCTGCTACGAATTCGGCCATCTTGGCGATGGCGTCCTCGTTGTTGGGTTGGGTCCTTTGTGACCCTTGTTCCTCAGAGATGCGGTCTTGCTGGGCTCCCGAGGTCTGCCCAGCCCCGGTTGAGGGAACTCTTCCGCTTCTGGAGCGCGTGGATCTCATTTTACCAAGTCTCGTTCCCACAGACGACGCCAATTGAGAAGGTGATTTTTGGTAGGTAATTAGACAGACCTGAATCAGCCCTCTCGAGTATGAGGTGAGGTGTGATAGGTCCGAAGTGAACCTGTTAATCCGAAGTAGATGGCGGGGCTTTTCTCCTGGGATCACTCCGACAATCAAGTTAGTATGAGAACGAGAGAAATGATAGTATGAGTGAATGAACAGTATGCTTACTCGTGGAGGATATCTGAGGGGTATTTATAGAGTGGGAATAAATGACAGGACTGAGGGCTCATGCTGGTGGGACCCACATCCTGGCATTACGGCTCTGTCGCCTGTCAGGAGGTCTGACTCTGGCACTGTAGCCGCCTGAACATGCTGACGAGGGAACCGTGCGTAATAGCCATTAAGTGCATCGATGCTTTTCAGAGAAAACACTGGTCCCGGATGATGTCAGGCGGGCTGACATAATCAGCGTGCAGCCGAGGTGGAGGTCTAAGATGCAGCAGTCATCCGAGCAGCGGACCGGGGGCCTAGCCTAGGTCAGGGGTCATATTCAGGACAAGACTGCGGTCTGATGAGGAGACGGAAGGAGATCACCTCGGCCACGCAGGGACAGCCGAGGTGAGCACCCTCAGATGTCTTAACTGCTTTAGTCTTAATACCAGAGGTTTGTACCGATCAAAGCACTATTTTTCACTAATAACGTGCTACTTAATAGTTTTCAATTAATGTAGTATTGCAATACTTCCACTGAGCAAAAGAAGACAACTTGGGCAATAGAAATCACAATCCGAATTCCAGAACAAGAAGGGCACTAGTACGCTGCCTACAAAATTTCCGTAAATCTAATATGGCCTGGAACGTAAGGTATTCACATGTCCTTCTTGCAAAAGACGCACAAAATTTGAAGTTAGGTAAGTTACACAACTAGAGTTTTCAAAGGCGGTTCACACTGAAAAATTGATATAACCTACTCTTATATGTTACATATCACTAGCATAGAAAATTTGATTCAAATCATTGTAGATGCCAAATAGAAATCGTGTCATTGGAGGATGCCGGAGGTGTTAATGCAGCAATATTCTCTCCAGATGCTAGAAAATTGATTCCATTCTTTACTTTTTAGTTTAAAGAAGCTCATGAAAATTTAAATTATGAACTAATACTCTGAAAATTATTGTGCACATAAAATCTTAAGTTTTTGGATGTTGTTGTTGCTAACTATGGAGTTTTGCTAAAAATCTATTTCCAAAAGAACATTCTTGAAAACTAACACCCTAGTTGTCTATCACATAAAAATTCCAAATCATGCACTCATTACACTACTATGCAATAAATCTTTGCTATGATAACTAAGCAAATCAGAAAGATTAAATTGAACAGGGCATAATAAGATGATTTTTTTTTTACGAGACGGTAGGATAATAAGATGATATCATCATTGTTAAGTTTTATGCTATTCCAAATTAAAGTGCATACCATATAACATGTTTCTTCTTCATTTACAAATTAAAAAAAAAAAAAGGAACCATTCCATTTTTGCTTTGTTCGCCATCATGTCAAAGATTTCCAGGAGCAAATAAGCAAGTGACACAGCACTGTTAAGCTTATACGAGCAAGAAACTGATCCGTCTTAGTCTAAGGACTGCTGATGAAGACATGAAATAGGCGCTTGAAGATGTTTCCCGGATAGATATCACTAGTGAAAAGTAGATTTTTAGTCCACCAAGCAGATTCAGATTTTTACTCCGAACCAAAAATCTGCCTGATGAAATTACTCAAACTTCTGCTTATACATCTACAAAAACATCGGCGCTTTTTGGATTTGCTATTTTTCCCACAAACTTTTTTTGTTTGTGGGATCTACACTAACAAACTTTAAAAGCACAAAATCTCAACTACATTAAAAAAATAAAAATAAAATAAAATAAATCCTAAACTTCTTTCTTTTTCTACAAACTATCACCACCCACCATTGGCCACCACAATGGGCAGCTACCACCAGCCGTCACCCTTCCCTCTCCTCTTTTCTGTATCTCTTTCTCTCTCTCTCCTCCTCCTCCTAATCCCTCTTTTCCCTCCTTCTCTCCTCTTGTCATGGAGCAGCTGATAGGCAAATCAAGTAACAGACGGAAGCGTGAAGATGGCAAGGAAGAAGGCGTGAGATAGGTAGAAGAAAAAAACAAAGGCGTGAATCAAGAACCACGCCTTTGCTGGGAACCAAATCTACAACCACGCGAAGGAAGCCATAGAAGTTCTGCAAAAAACTTTCAGTTATTGCAACAAATTCACAGCCACTTGCCCACGTGGACAAATGCGATTGGAAGGATCAGACGTTAGTTATTAATTGATAACTATATATAGGGGATTAAGTGAATGTAGTAAAGGTAGCAATTGTCCTGCAATTCAATAGAATTGAGCTAAATCTCATTCTACTTTTCCTTTTCTAAATTTCCTTCAATTCTTTCACCTTCTTAGTTTTCCTGCCATTTTTTTATTTCTTCACAGATTAATGAAAGCCATTCCTGATCTTCATTCTTAGCTCATTTTGTGTTTGATTAATTTCATTTACGTTCTGATTATTATTCCAACCACAAGGGGCAACATTCCTATTTAGCTCAAGTCTGGTACCATTACAGTGGTATCAGAGCTAACTACGAGCCATTGGGGATGACTAAAACACAAGAGGAGATGATGAGGAAGGACCTGACTGAGCTAGGGAGTGTTGTGAGAACATTTGCTAACAAAAATGATGGATTAGAACAGGTGGTCAGGGCAATAGAGTACAGATAAGAAGGCACGGAGAAGGCCATTAAGAACCTGGACCAGAAGTATGAGAGCATGATGTCCATGATGGCTCAAATGATGGCCAAGTTGAATGAAACTGAGAGAATGGATGAGGGAAGCAGTTCTGGAAATGATCAGAGAAAGGATCTGAGGAGGGAAAGAACTGAGAGGCAGGACCTTAAGGGGGGAACCAAGCTACCTAAAATTGATTTCCCCATGTTTGATGGGGATAATCCAAGAGAGTGGGTTAGGAGAGCCAACAAGTACTTCCAGATCCAGGGAGTAGCTGAGGAGGTAAAGTCTGATTTGGCTCAACTACATTTCAGAGATAAGGCAGACATCTGGTTCTATGGGATGTACCATGGTAAGGAGTCTGTCGATTGGGAGGAATTGTCCTTGGCAGTATGTGGAAGATTTGGAGGAGGTTCACCAGAGGAGACTATCGAGGAATTCAACAAACTCACACAAACAGGAAGTGTTGCTGAGTATCTGGAGAGGTTCGAGCTACTAAAATCACTGGTAATGCCTATACTTCCTGGTCAAACTGATTCATACTATTAATCCTATTTTCTGAGTGGTCTGAAGAGTGAGATCGTGAATATGATGAAAATGGCTAAACCACACACTTTAGCAGACACTATAGAAGTTGCTAAGTTACAGGAGAAAATTTTAGAGGCCATCAGAAGAACACAGAAGCTTATAACCCAGAAATATCCCATCTCATAGCCAGCCATTAGACAGGGTTTTCCATCCCAGATCAAACCTAAATGGACTAATGACAACTCTAGATGACCAGGGAATTCCTTCCCTAAAGGGGATAAGCCAGGGGGACATGTAGTAGACCAGTATAAGAAAATCACTCCCTTAGAATTCAGCTATAGGAGGGAGAAGGGGTTGTGCTTCAAATGTGCAGAACCTTACACTTTAGGACATGTTTGAAAACTAGCTCAGATGCAGTATATATTGGTAGATGAACCTGGGGGTGGATGATCACCATGGGGAGATGGGAGAGGGAGTAGAGGAGTTTTGTGATTGCCTTGAGGGGGAGGTAAGTAATGAACTCATAGAAGTGTCCATCCATGCTCTGGCAGGAGGAACTGAGCATAGAACTTTTAAATTGAAGGGAAATATAGGGGGAAAAGAAGTTTTGATGTTGGTAGACAGTGGAAGCACACACTGCTTCCTGGATGAAAGGCTAGCTACACATCTGCAACTGCAAGTAGCTGGTACTCCATTGGTGGTTAAGGTAGCTAATGGGGAGAGGTTGGAGTCCAGGCAGCTCAATAAACCACTAGAATGGGAGATCCAAGGGCAAAAATTTCAACATCACTTCAATACACTAAGACTAGGGAGCTGTGATGCAGTGTTAGGGGTGGACTGGTTGGCTAAATTTAGTCCTATTGAGTTTGACTTCAAAGGACTAAACATGAGGTTCCACAGAGGGAAGGAGCTGATAGAACTAAGGGGAGAATCTGGGAAGATCACACTCAAGGCTATCAATGGAAGTAGACTGGACAAATGGAGGAGGAAACAAGAATATGGAATCACTGCTCAGCTGTATTTAGTAGAGGAAAGACAGGAGGACTCTCAGGAGATTCCAGCAAAGGTGAAAGGAGTACTAGAGCAATACAGGGATGTGTTTGCTGAACCACAAGGGCTACCCCCCACCAGAAGCCATTACCATGGAATCCCTCTGAAGGAGGGAGCCAAACCTTTCCAGATTAGGCCTTACAGGTGTCCTTATGTGCAGAAATTAGAAATAGAAAAACTGGTGAAAGAGATGCCGCAGATAGGAATCATCCAAACTAGTAATAGCTCATTTGTTTCTCCAGTACTACTAGTAAAGAAGAAGGATGGCAGTTAGAGGTTCTATGTGGACTACATGCAGCTCAATGAGCTCACTGTGAAGCACAAATTTCCAATGCACCTAATTGATGAACTGATGGATGAGCTGAGAGGAGCCAAATACTTCACAAAATTGACTTAAGAGCAGGCTATCACCAGATCAGAGTTAGGGTGGAGGATAGGCATAAGACTGCCTTCAGAACTCACCAGGGATTATATGAGTTCAAGGTCATGCCATTTGGCTTGACTAATGCGCCAGCAACCTTCCAGAGTTTAATGAACCAGATTTTCAGTGAGCACTTGAGAAGACATGTCATTGTGTTCTTTGATGACATTCTAGTGTATAGTCCATCCCTGGAAGATCATCTGAAGCATGTTAATAAGATACTGAGCATCCTTAGACAAAATCAGCTATATGCTAAAAGGAGTAAGTGCTCTTTTGCACAGACACAAATAGAGCATTTGGGACACATCATCATTGCAGAAGGAGTAATGGCTGACCCAAGGAAGGTGGAGGGCATGGTAAACTGGCCCCAACCAAGAAGTGTCAAGCAGCTAAAAGGATTCTTGGGGCTGACTGGATATTATAGAAAGTTTGTAAAGGGATATGGATCAATAGCTAAGCCACTCACCAATCTACTAAAAAAGGGGGAATTTCACTGGAATGGGGAGGCTAAGGAGGCATTCCAGAAACTGAAGATGGCTATGTGTAGCACTCCTGTTTTGGCTTTACCAGACTTCAGCAAACCTTTTGTTATAGAAACGGATGCTTGTTATGGAGGTGTAGGAATAGTTCTGATACAGGACAGAAGGCCTATTGCTTATTTAAGTCAGAGTCTGGGACCCAAGAATTTGGGATTATCCATATATGAGAAAGAACTCCTGGCACTTGTAACAGCAGTCATCAATTGGAGACATTACTTGGAGGGTCACCATTTCATCATCAAGACAGACTATCAGAGTCTCAAATACTTGTTGGAACAGAGAATCACTACCCCTCTCCAACAGAAATGGCTTACCAAGCTACTAGGACTGGGCTACGAGATACAGTACAAAAAGGGCAAAGAGAATGTAGCTGCTGATGCATTGTCTAGAAAGACTAATACAAGGGAGGGTGAACTTATTGAGCTAACTTGTATCACTCCTGAATGGGTGAAAGAAGTGATGGAGAGTTACTAGGAGGATGAACAGATGCAGAAGCTGATCAGTGAATTGTTACTCACACCTGGTACTAGGCTAGAGTATTCTTACCAGGATGGAGTGGCCAGATATAAAGGAATGATAGTCATTGGTGCCAAGGGGGAAATTAGCGGCAAGATCATCACTGCCCTACATAATTCACAGTTAGGAGTACATTCTGGAATTCAAGCTAGTTACTACAGGGCCAAGCAACTATTCTACTGGCCTGGGATGTACGAGGAGATCAGGGACACTATACTACAATGTGACACTTGTAGGAAGTGTAAGGATGAATGTACAGCATAGCCTGACCTACTGCAGCCCCTCCCTGTCCCTCAATACTCCTGGAGCCACATTACCATGGATTTCATTGAAGGAATACCCAGCTCAGAGAGGAAGAATACTATCATGGTGATCGTAGACAGATTCACCAAGTATGCACATTTCATCAGTCTGATCCATCCCTTTGATGCTCCTACAGTAGCCAGGGCCTTCCTAGATCAAATCTACAAGTTGCATGGAATGCCCTTAAGCATGTTGTCTGACAGAGATAGGATATTCACCAGCCAATTTTGGACAGAATTGTTCACCTTACTGGGAACAGAATTACAGCTGAGCACTGCATATCACCCCCAAACTGATGGTCAAATTGAGAGGGTGAATCAAGTATTGGAAATGTACCTAAGATGCATGACACACCTGGAGCCTAAGAAATGGAATGCCTGGCTATCACTTGCTGAATGGTGGTATAACACCACTTATCACACTGCCATTCATATGAGCCCCTTCGAGGCACTGTATGGAATCCCTCCACCTCAACTAGCTCTGGGGCCATATTCACACTCCAGGTTGGCTACAGTAGAGGACCATTTGAGAGATAGGCAACGAATGGATGCATTACTCAAAAAGAACTTGGAAGAAGCTCAGAACACGATGAAGATGTATGCTAACCGAAGGAGGACTGAGAGAGAATTCAGTGTTGGAGACTGGGTTTATTTGAGGTTGCAACCTTATAGACAGACATCAATAGAAGTAAGAAAGAACTCCAAACTATCAGCAAAGTACTATGGGCCTTATCAGATAGTTGAGAAGATAGAAAAGGCGGCCTATAGGCGTCAACTGCCAGCTGATTCCAGAATACATCCAATTTTTCATGTATCTTTGCTCAAAAGGAAGGTAGGACAGAATGCTGCACCAGTCCTCTAGCTACCTAACACAGATGAACAAGGACATCTGAGGGTCGAGCCTGAGACCATTTTAGACAGGAGGATTGTTAAGAGGAAAAATGCAGTAGCAGTTCAGTGGCTAGTGCAGTGGTGGGGAACGTCACCTGCTGAAGCCACTTGGGAGGACGCAGATGAGATAGGACGAAAATTTCCTGGATTTCAATCTTGAGGACAAGATTTAATTGTAGGGGGAACTATTGTCATGGAGCAGCTGATAGGCAAATCAAGCAACAGACGAAAGCGTGAAGATGGCAAGGAAGAAGGCGTGAGATAGGTAGAAGAAAGAAACAAAGGCGTGAATCAAGAACCACGCCTTTGCTGGGAACCAAATCTACAACCACGTGAAGGAAGCCATAGAAGTTTTGCAACAAACTTTCAGTTATTGCAGCAAATTCACAGCCACTTGGCCACGTGGACAAACGCGATTAGAAGGATCAGACGTTAGTTATTAATTGATAGCTATATATAGGGGATTAAGTGAATGTAGTAAAGGTAGCAATTGTCTTGTAATTCAACAGAATTGAGCTAAATCTCATTCTGCTTTTCCTTTCCTACATTTCCTTCAATTTTTTCACCTTCTTAGTTTTCCCGCCATTTCTGTATTTCTTCACAGATTCATGAAAGCCATTCCTGAGCTTCATTCTTAGCTCAGTTTGTGTTTGATTAATTTCATTTACGTTCTGATTATTATTCCAACCACAAGGGGCAACATTCCTATTTAGCTCAAGTCTGGTACCATTACACCTCTCCTCTCCTCTTCTCTCCCCTCCTCTCCCCTATCTTCCTCCTCGTGCTTCCCCCGTCACCCCCACACCCTGCTTTCCCTTACCGCACTCAACCCCCCCTTTTCCCTTCCTCGGCCACCAAATCTGGTTGCACAACTAGCTCTAGTCACTCAACCAGAGGTCATCAGGAAGGGAGAGGGAAGGAGAGCTGGGCAGTGCAAGAGAGAGGGGGAAGAGGGGCCCGGGCAGGATAAGAATGAGGGTGGAGAGAGGGGTTAGCTGGAGGAGGATGAGGGGGAGAGGAGAGGAGAGGAAAGGAAGAGAAAAAAAGAGGGAGGAAGAGATGGGTGGAGAGGGGAGAGAGAGAAGAATGGGGGGAGGTGGCTGCTAGCGATGGTGGCCGGCAGTGGTAGTGGTAGTTGGTGATAGGAAATTTTTAACAAATTTAAAAAAAAAAACTCAAAAAATTTTAAATTCTAAAAACACTCGAAAATACAACTTCAAAAACCATCAAATCCAAATGAACCATCTGCAATAAAAAAAATTCACACATGCTACTATGGTAAAATTTACCCAAAAATACCTAATTCATACAGAGCCAACATTAATAAATAAGTAAAAAGAAATCTGGCCTTTCTTGATGCAACTCAATATCTGGATATGCAGCATACTATGAATGCTGAAAAGACAGCCACCCAAAGCACCACCAAGCAGGCAAATGACTAGAGCAAGAGATGCAAGAAGAGCCACAACAAAGAGACAATGAGCAAGATATGCAAGCTTGTCACTATTTTTGTTAAAGTTAATTTCCTTTTAAATTGCTTAACACTCTAATTACTACTGTCGCTTGATATTATGATCTATTATTTTTGCAGCTACGGCAAAAAGTGTGATGGATGATAACATGAATTATGGATAGGAAAATGTTAATTTCTCATGGCAATGCAATCAGCACGTTTTGGAGAAAAAAAAAGGAGCTTTTACAACACTTTCTTTTAACACGGTTCCGAATCAATGTGAAAAAGTGGCTTTTTAACACAGTTTTGGTGTTCATGATATTAAAATTTCTTTTTGCCACAAAAAAGTGCCGTGGCATCTGTGCAAGCATTTACCATGGTTAGTTAATCATTGTGGTAAATAATTAACTTTCACCACAGTTCTTATATTTGTGGTGAAAAAGATGCGCCTTTGTCACATTTATCATTTTCTGTGGTAATAAATATGAATATCACCTAGTTAACTAAAACTATAGCTCGGTAATTTTAATTTATCTATACTGCATACTCATCTTGATTAATATGTATAAAGCTTTAATGCACTAAAAATGCATAGATTATTGTTATGTAGATGGATTACAGATAGCAAAGATAAAAATAATGAAAGAAATTGAAATGTAATCATGAACAAATAATTAGCTAGCTACAGAGAGTTTAACAAATATGTAAACATCTTGAAATGTTGTTCATTTTGATTGAATAGATAAATTTAAATGCAAATGTATGTTTACGAATGTTATGGTACACATCTAAACATATACAAATTTTATGTATATAATTTCTTAAGCTTGCTTAATTAATCATATATATATATGATATTAACTAATTTGTACTTTTTATTATCTTAACGTAAATGAAAGGAATTATTTGGTATTAGAATTCAAAATTATTAGTGCACTTTTTTTTATATTCATGATGCCTTGAATTTATCATCTTACATAGTATTTTGTCAAATTTAACATTGTTTGTAATATGAAATTAATTAAAAACCAATTAACATTATAATTATATTTATCTTAGACAATTTCTGAGGAGCATGTATTATTTTCTATTCTATTATGTGCACATCTTGATATATTTATTTGCTAATTATGTTTTCAATTTTTTTATACCTACACCCTAACTAATACTAAGGTCCTACTTTTTTGCCTAATTCAGCACTTAAATTTAATAAGTTTAGATCTTAACATGTTTAGATATATTTGATAACACAAAAATAGAACATTTGACTTAATTAATTGAAACTGAATTTTTTAGGCAAAACTTACTCCAAAAAATAAGCGATAAACTATTCACTTATTACTTAATAGGATATACAGTCAAATGTATCAAATTTAGTTATTAATAATTTAGTAACTTAATGGATTCAAACATGATATTTCAATTTTATCAAATGCACTAAAAAATGGTACAAACCAATTTTTTATATGTCCTTAAGTAAAATACCTCTATATGATGTCCCTAACTCATCAATGTATAACACAAAATTGTGGGCATGAAATTGTCAAAAAAGAATAAATTTTTTTAAATAATTTTTACATTTAAAATTTAATTTCCAAAAAAGAATTACATGGTGTGTGTGTGGTCAATATATATTTTTTCCAATAGTAGCATGTATTTTACTTTAAGAAAATTAATTTTCACACCATTTTTCACTTCTCTCCAAAATTCCCCTCTTTAAGATGGTATATTTTTCAACATAGTATTGGCAGAAAGTTCTTCAATAATCCCACTTCCAATTTCCAGTCACCACTATCTCTCCCACTATTCCTTCCACTCTATCTTTTCAAGTTTCCTTCTTTTAATCCATGGGCATTTCTCTCCAAAACTATATATTTGATCAGTGATAAAGTGAGAGGGAATTTTGCTAGAGTTTAGAAAACCCAAACCAAGAGTGCTGACGAGCGCGGGGTATACATATAACAACTAGTTTATCCACAGTCAAGTTTTGTATTTATAAATTTCTAAATACCCCACACGTGATTTTCTGTAAGTATACGAGTCGTTTATTGAGTATAGGGGTATTAGATGTCGATCCTGCAAGAAAGATTGTCCGATGATTTTCGAATTCCTTTATTATTTAAATTATCATAAATGCAAAAGATTAAATCTACACTAAAAACATCAGATAAAAGTAATAAAATAATAATAAAAAGCTCTTAGAGGTACGAAATTCCTCACTACTCTTGCAAATGAAATTATCGATTAAGTGAATACTATTATCTTTGCTAGTTATGGCGTAATTTCCTAATGTATGTGAAACTTACTCTTGTAGTGAATCAACTATACTTATAACTAAGCCATATCTACTCTCGTGGTTATGAAATTAATTACAAACTCATTTCTTCTATGAAATTACATGAAACAAGTCACTAAAGCCATATAGGTACACCTCTACTCTCGTGAGTGTACTCCCTAAGTTTATCATTTTTTTAAACTAGTGTTAAATTTCAATTCTCATTGCAAACTTAACACCTTAAGATTATCACAATTAATGGCCAGTTAATTATGATTAGAAAAACAAAAGTAATAAGTGACTTGGTCAAAATAATACCATCAAATAACCAAGTAAATATCATTAACAAGATATAGAAAGTTCATCCATACTCTAAGCATAAACTTTAACTAAACATGAAGAACAAGATCCAAACTTGTGTTATAGTTAAACATGAACTTAAATACAAAAGAGCAAGTGATAGGAGAGAAGTCGCCCTTGTCACATGTGCTCTAACTCTCCATTTTTGCTCTTCAAATCTTCATCCAAATCTAACTACAAATATAAAAAGTATAAACTACTCTAACTATGTTATACTACCCTAACTAATAAACTAAGGAAATTCTAGTGAAAACTATATTTTTGTAGAGTTTCTCTAGCCTTCCAAAGTTATGAAAATGCTCTCCAAAGGCCCTATTTATAGAGAGTTTAAGCCACAAATGAGCCGTTTCTAGTTGTCATTTTGACTCTTGAAACTCTCAAAGGTTGTTTTTCAAAGTTTCAATGCTCATCTGATCATTTCCAGTAAGAATCTTTTGCAAAAAAAAGTGGTCAAAAAGGTTGTGTGAAAAGAATGCAAATTGCAGAACAAGTTGCAGCCGAATCCGTGAAAATGCAGGCAAGAAAACGCGCCCTAGGTCGCATTTTGACCCCCCTGTTTTGCTCTTTTTGCAGGTTTGCTCATTCTGGACAGATTTCATCATTGCTCTATTTTTGCATCAACTTCCACTGATATTTCTTGATTATGGAGGTTGAACTAGCTCTTGTGTAAAACACAAAAGTTGTAGTTCATTGAGTTATCTTTCCAATGCCTAAAAATCATTCAATTTGGAGTCCTATGGACCGATAGATGACCAAAATACCCTTGACTGGTCAGAACTCTGTTTTAGCTTTCGACAATAGAATTGCACTTCTATATTTTGAATTTTTGACGAGGAAAATAACTAAACTGGACTTCAATGCCTCATACCAAATGTAGATGTATCTCTTAACTTCAAAATGATACAAGAATTACCTTAACCCGATACTTTTAACTCAAGGTATTGCCGAAATACCACAAGGTATCAAATTTGTAAAGCTTGCATTTCATCTTTTGATTATTTTGCACTTCATGTTTTCTTTAAATCACTTCAAATAATTAATAATCATCTAATTATCTTCTCAATTCATGCCATTTGATGATTGAATCATTAAACCTACAAAAGCATGAAGTTTTCAATATTAAAATTCATAGAAATACAATTTTTACCACTTAAACCACAAAATACTTATTTTCACTAGAAACTTAGTTAATTAGCTATAAAAGTAGTTAAAACACACTAAAACTAAATAATAAAACACACTTAAAACATGTAGAATACACACTTATCATGTGTCTCTTCAAATCCATAGGTGTACCGCTCCTATTGTCAGGTAATTCTTTTTATTGAATTTAGCTTCCATCTTACTAGAAAATATTTGTGTTAATCGCTTCTTGATTAGTGATTGGAATTTTATTTTGGTGATGTTTTAATTAAAATCATGAACTTTGCCAAATCGATTTTGATAAGGTTGTTGAATGTATTACTTTCTGTTTGTGGTGTCAAATTAATGCCCAATCCAACCTTAAGAATCCTGCTCCTACAAAAGGTTAATCCAAAATAAAAATCCAGGGCTTATTTGATTGAATGAGTTTGAACCATTAGCCCTGGTTATTTTGAAGCTTTATGTGGTCGAGATCGGCTTCCTTAGGAACAATTCATTTGGTGGTTAGAATCTTTTTAGAATAGTACTAGTCAAGCGGCCCTGCGCATAGGGCATATGTGACCCGTGCTAATAGCGTGTTTTGTTTTATAAGTATTGATGTAGGTAATTATTTTATAATACGTAAAATAATTGTGAGTTGGTTATCTTTGATTAAATGAGGATAATTGGTAGGTTATTGTATAAAATATTGTTTAATGCTGAATAAAAATTTGGTATATATTTGCTGTGAAATAGCACAATATGCAAAAAGCAAGGAATGGTGAAATTGTAATTTTTATAGTTATTTTATATTGCAGGAACTTTTACAAGTTCGTCATCGAATATGCGCATCCGATTTTTGTTTATTGCTAAATGGGAAATTATGAGAATATAGCCTGGTCTAATAACATGGTATTGTAGCATTTTTTTTTCAAGCCGTAGGTTAAAAGATTATGTTCAACTTTGATGTCCTAACATCTGTGATGGCAGTAAAAGATGATTATGCTGTTTTTGTTTGGCAATATGAGCAGTATCTTCTGGATGTAGTTCCTGCGGAATAAAATAGATTATTAAAGTAAACTTGTGTATTTTTTTATGTGGATGGGTTAAAATAGATAACATGTCTCTACTATGTGGATATAGTTCCTGCCTCTTTATTATTAGCTTTGTATAATCTGACTAATTTTGAAGGCATTTCAGTAGGTGCCAATTGAACTTCACCAATACAACAACAAAATCTAGGGGGTTCTAAATAGAAATGTTTTGGACCACAGTATATACAATCCTTAATTTTGGACCAAATATTTGGCTCAATTGGTAATTGGTCTATTATGCGAGATTTATTTTGTTGTCTATGACGATGACCTATTGATGTTAAAGGAAAAGATATAGTTAATTAAAAGGCAATCCTAAACGCGCATATAATAGATGAATAGCGTTGCACTGGAAATAATACCAATAGGAGGTGATATGGTATTTGAGAAAGATTGTGCTATATTTGCTAGTGTGGTATAGGCTATAGATTTTGCAAGTATAAAAAGAAATATAGATGAAGGAAAAGAAAATGTCATAAAGAGAACTAACAGATAGGACAACTGAACTACAAAAGATGGTATAATAAATGAATATTATCATTTTAAAAAATGCATCGGATCTTCTGTACCACACCCTGTCTCACATCCTGTCCCACTCCTTATAATCTTGCCAAGTGTCCCTTAATAAACCAAACCCTCAAACAACCCAACTCGAATCATGTTAAATTGATTAATCGATTAACCGGACAGAAAACTTAATCTCTGTGACCAAAACCAAGTAAAATAAAAACTCTTTAACCAAAATCACAATTTATCAAATTAAAAAACCCTAAAACCCAAACAACCTCTGTCCTCTCTTCTTCATCTTCACCATTTAAGCAGACAACTTGATGATCCGTTGCGCAATTTAACATGCATCACTGATGCCCACAAACATTCCCGCACTAGACTATATTTCTACCCCATTCACACACAAATTTTGCAGACTAAAATCTAGCAGGAAAATTCAAGATTTCTGAGAGGAACCCAAGTTTTATTTTCCTTTTTCCTTGCTGGGTTTCTTCGAGGAACTTTCTTTCCATACCGAAAAGGGTTTGCAGGAAGATGCATTGGCATTGCACATGGGAAACATTGTTTTAAACGAAGATGAGATAAAGCCTGAAGATCACGGCGTGCTCATTAGACAAAGGCACATCAGGTATATGAACAAAAACACGAGTACTTCGTCAAATTGTAGACTTGAAAACAAGAATGCAGCAGCTAGCTTATTAAATATCCACTATGAAAATAATAATTTTGTTGATTGGTAAACCAAATTTAGATTAAGTTATCAATATTGGCTCTGACTCGTGGGTGATGAAGGAAAAGTAAAGCTATATGAGTGGGGACGGGCGATATAAAAACATGAGCAATGTAAACTGGAACATGATGATCTTCAGGCTTGTTAAAAAACATTTCTTTTTTCCTTCCAAAAGTAACTTGCCATAACTTCTAACCTCGTGAAGTAATTCATTCTAAACTTTTATTTGAATATTTTATTCTTTAGATGACTAAACTACATTGAAGATATATTTTGTCAATGATATTTTTAATTTGTGGTTGTCTCTCTTTAATTATATCAGGAATTTGGAATTCCAATAGAAGACATCTGCAATAGGCAAAATACTAAGAACATGACACAATTATTACAAGTAAGTGAATAGTATGCTTTTTGTAGATATTATGTCAACCATTAGTTGCATGTTGTTTCTTATTTATCTTAACTTTTTCCAAGTATTATAGTTTTGCAAGTTTATAGCTGTTTGTTTGTATGTGTGTGACGGTTGTCAGCCTGTGCAATAATAAAAACCTGCTCAACTAAAGTTAATTTCTGTAGATAGTGGTAAGCAGGGTCGAATCCACAGGGATTGGGTGTAACTGTTTCTTTTCAAATCCACAGTAACAAAAGGGGGTGTTTTATATCAGGGGTGACAATTTAAACAATTCAACTAAAAGTAAAATAATAAAAATAAAATAGCCAACTAGAAATTAAATAACAATTTACTAAAATCTAATGAGTGATAATTAAGGATCTAGCCAAGGAATAACTTTAGCAATGGTGCACCTAATTGATCATCGAAGCAAAGGCAATTCCAATTATTTATCAATAAATAAGTTATAATTACCAAATAAGCGATGACTGTCAACCCCTCCTTACTGTGTCGGTGATCAAGGTACGCTCGTTAATCACTGCTCTAATTGAGAAATAATCCTAGGTACGCCAGTAGAATTTAATTCCCCAATTGCCTTACGTATTAGAGGAGCCCTATTCTAACCAAATAATGCACTACCATGGTTATTTTAGATTAGCCCGCGTATTCCCCTGACACAAACCCAATCATGCCAGTTGTCACTATTTTAGAGCAATTAAATAATTATGGATTTAACGCCCTAATTGACAATAGATTACCCAATCAACTAATTATCTGGATCCAAGATAATTAATTAATTAATTAACCATGAGCATAGCAATCAAGGAATATGCGAATACCAATAAATAAAAGGAAAAGATTAAATTAAATCGATCTCACAATTTTTAGGCGAACCAGAGCCTTCGTTGTTCCTTGACTAAAGTGGTGAAATTAGTTCATATTTGACGAACAAAACCCATGGAAAATTGCAGCAAGCCTCGCGGCAATTATCACAGAAATTGGGAAAATGCAATTCGCTTGCGCGATGGAGGATAATGAAGCTACAGAGAAGAATTCAATGTCCCTACTCGTCCCTGACATGCGAGGGAGACAAAAGCTACCAAAAAGCTAACAAGAAAAAGTCAAGTACTAAAGTTAAGCTCTCCTGCCATGTGTGATAAAAGCAAAAAGAAATCCTAAAGGAAAAGTCAACCAAAAACTAAGCTAAGTCCCCCTAATCCTCTGCAATTTTTGGTTTTTATCTCTTGTTCCAGATATGCGGCGGCTCCCCAGGGAAAGGAACCAACCCTTCTTCGCTTCAGCCGATGCCCAAAAGAAAGGGCCCAAAGATTTTTTGTCTTTTCCAAAATTGCCCCTAGGGTCACTCTGTGGCTTGGACTTCTTTTCTATCAAATTGGCACTTTTTATTATATTTTCATTCTACTCCCTAAAATAGATGCAAAATACCAGAAGTGAGTAAAATCCAATAATTAATCCACATCTGGTCAGGTAATAGGGGAGATTAATAATAAAATAAAGGGTTAAAAACAAAAAAGCCTCCTGTGATAAGTCTAATACACAGAAAATCCCCCTATGGTTTCAAAATATACAACACGACCCCTCATACTTTGAACTAAATTGTAAAGGTGACGAAATCCGTTAAACTTAACGGAAATGGTCAAAATGACCAAAATACCCTTATATAATTAAACAAAAGACAGTTCAAAAAAATCATTTATTTTATTTTCTAAGTAGAGAGAATTGAGAATTGAGGGGTAGAATAGGTATATTTGATAAAAATTAGGTATAAAAAATTTTTTTTAGGTTCCAATAAGTCATTTCCGTTAAGTTTAACGGATTCCGTCACCTTTACAATTTAGTTTAAAGTATGAGGTGTCGTGTTGTATATTTTGAAACCATAAGGGGCTTTTCTGTGTATTAGACTTACTACAGGGGGCTTTTTTGTTTTTAACCCTAAAATAAATGATAAAATTGCACCCTATCAATTCCCCCCACACCTAAACCATGCTTGTCCTCAAGCATAAGAACAATAAACAAACACCAATATTTGACAATGGCTATTGCTCTATCTACCATATTGCCACGATATCAAGAAAAATATATATCAAGTATCAGTGATCAAAATCCAAGAAGCATCACCCCGGTTAGCTTCTAAACTACAAACTCCTTCAATTCCAAGTTAACTAATCTAAGAAGAAGGAATGATCGCTCAACATTTATCAGCAAATGGTCCAACTATTAACCAACATCTCAACACTAAATTCATAAATCGGCAAGCTGACTTTTATCACACACTAGCACAACCTTCACTTTATTTTTTCATGTTTTCTATCTTTTTCCTTTTTTTTCTTTTTTTTTCAATAGTAACAAAAGACTTAATCTCTGGCCATTGAAGTTTTTTGACGCGAACTCCGACATTTGTCAGATGAAAGAGCCCGGTTACTCAGCTCCTATCGCCACGTGACCACGCACTCATAGCAATTACTACTTTTTGACGCGAGAATCGACACTTTTGGTGAAAATCCCCAGTTACTCGGTAGTAAATACTAACGGAGTACAGTCAACTCTTATTCACAGCCAAATAACACCAAAACTTCAAAATAACACAAAAATCAAAAGAAAATTTGCATCAGCTAGCCTCATTTTCAAATATGGAAAACTAAGGTTAATAATCGGACCAATTTACATGAAAATGCCAATAATCATTCCCTATGCTTAAGAAAGTTAACCAAAAATTACAAGAGTAAAACAATCACCGATGTTCACCAAAGAGATGTTTTGGGACTCAACCACATTAACTTGATACACTTTTATTATTAAAATTTGGCAATAACAAAAATAGAGGCAACAATCCAACATCAAACTTGGCAGTCATAGGAGAGCTAGACAGATAAATGACAAAAAGTAAGCGAAAACTAGACAACTAAAAATAAAAGAAAAATATCTGAAAACTAAGAACTAGAAAAACTAACACCATAACTGCTCCCCCCCACACCTAAATCCTACATTGTCCTCAATGGAGGAAATAAAGCAATTAAAGCGAAGAGGACAATGAAACTTTCCTCTCTAGTGGCTAAGGGGTATTTGCCAGCTGCGGAGGGAAACCAACATGGTGAAGGTACGAGGCCAGGTTCTGAGACATCCTTGCCACTTGGCGGGCGATGTTCATCATTCGCTCATCTACGTTGTGAACCTGTGCTTGTAAGTGGCGCCACTCACCATTTTCGCCAATTATCACCCCAAACAACAAAAGATAAAATATCCAACAAAGATAGCAACCAACAAATGCAAATCCATAGTCACTGGTGTTCCCCAACTCAATAGTCAAATGCAAAAGTTGTCCACTCAAATACTCAATACATGCCCCCAATGGTATAGTTAACTGCACAATTCAATCGACCAAAACCGTAGCAAATGCCCCAAGAATTTGACACTTCCAGCAGTAGCAGTTCAGAGATTTGACAATAACAATTCAGCCACAAGTTCTTAGCTGTCAATTAGACAGCCAATCAGATAGAATTACCAAATCTAGTCAAAATACCTCAACCAGTACCACTAGTGCACCCCACAGATAATGAAGCAACTTAAATGGCAAACCCAATCAACAAAATGTACATGTGAGGCACCCAAGGTCTATACAAATGTCCCAACAAAGCAGCGATTTCAATCAATAATCAGTAGTGGTCCTAATTTAGTCAAATGCAGAATTAATGCAGCCCAACAATTAAACTGGATGTACCCAACCCCAACAAGCAAAGCAAGTGGCACAGGTTTCCCAAGTCAACAGGCAATTCAGAGATAACTCAACCGAAATCTCAGTAGAACCCTCAATTAAATACTCTCAACATGAATAAGCCAAGAAAGTGTCATAGAAACTCCCCAATTCAACAAACAATCACAGTATTTCAGTTCACCCAAAACTCAACAATTCCACCCAAAAGTTGAACAAAGGCCCCCAGCACTGACCCGTAGCAGGAGCCCTCAAAAATACCGCAAAACCCCAAGAGTAATTCAGAAATTTAAGGACAACAATCCCAACCCATTAGTAGGCAACCATCTATCCAACTGAATGAAGTTAACAAATGGTAGGCAAAATATCATCACCAGTACCACTGGTGCATTAAACGATCGAAGGAAAGCTGCGAAGGGTCAACACCAGACTACAGAGAAATCACACACCTGATACTGTCAACTTGGGTTCGAAAGACAAATACCTCCACTGCTCTCCTACTGAAGAAGTTGGAGCGTGGTGCGTGAAAATGCGGCGTGGGCAGCGGCGGCAGGCGGGCGACGGCGCTGATGGAGGCGCGAGGCGGAGCGCGCGGTTTGGCCACGCGATGGTGGAGATGGGCCGCGGCGTGCGGCAGCTGTGTGCGGCGGATCGAGCTTCAGCAGCGAACAAGCTGGAGTGGAAGCAGCGCGGGTTGCTCGGCCGTGGCGGTCGCGAGAAGAGAGAGAGAGATGGGAGGGGCGAGACTTGGTGGTGGCCCGCGCAGAAGGCGGTAGCTCGCGGTCGTTGCTGGCAGCGTGGGGGGCGCGCACGTGGTTGGAGAGTGGCGGCAGCGCACGAGCTCTCGGTCGATAAAGAGAAGGGAAACAACGGAGAAGAAAGAAAGAAGAAGAGGAAATAAAGAAAAAGAAAGAAAGAAAAGAAAAGAAAAAGAAAAAGAAAGAAATAATAATAATTTTTTTTAGAAGATCTATTGGAGCTACGGTGAAAAGAAATTTTTTTTTATTTTTTTTATTTTCTTTTTGGTTTTTTTTTATAAATTTTTTTTATTATTATTTGTAATTAAAATTGTTTTTTCCTTTTTTTTTGAATCCTTACCTTTCCCGTGAACGTGACATGGGCACGTCACGAGAGCAAGAGAGCTCCCTGACCATGAGCTCTTCCTGCATCATGACGCGGGCGCGTCATGAGGATCGAAACTCTTTCTAACGATTCTGATCGTAAGCTCTCTATACGTCATGACGCGCCCGCATCATGAGGACAGGAACCCCTTCTGACGATTCTGACTGTGAGGGCTCCATACGTCATCACGCGGGAGCGTCATGACAGAAGAACACCTACAAATAAGCAAAAACGAAAATTGAAACTCAAAATCAGTCAAATTCAAGGAAAACATATTTAAACTATCACACGAAATCAAACAAACAATTAAAACAAAACAATTGGATTGCCTCCCAATGAGCGTCTTTTTTTAATGTTTTTGGCTAGACATTGAACACCACTCTTCAATCTGGGTGTAACTCAATTTTCCTGGAAATCGGTGGCCCTCCTTCAGGATCCAAATAGCCTTTGAGTGCAGCTTTCTTTCTTAATTTTCTACTCCTTTTCACCTCATACAGTGTTTTCATCCCCTTATACTTGTTCTCAGTAAATTTGAATTTATCCCTACAAGCAAACTCAGAAAATTCTTGCACAGAGGGATTAATAGTATGAATAGCAAACACAGGATGAGAGTTAACAGGATGTTCCATTGTATCAAAACTATTAAAGTGGACTAGTTCTCCATCAAATTTCATGGACAATGTACCCTTATTAACGTCGATTTTTGTCTGTGTCGTGCTAAAAAAGGGTCTACCTAGTAGCAAAGGTGAGGGGTCAGGGGAATGATCATCATCCATGTCAAGTACATAAAAGTCAGCCGGGAATATCAATTCATTAACTTTAACCAGCACATCCTCTATCAACCCATCAGGGTATGCATTTGTTCGGTCAGCTAATTGAATTATTATCTCGATTTCTTTTAATGGACTGAGATTCAGAGAAGCATACATAGATTTAGGCATTACGTTGATCGATACTCCTAAGTCCAGTAGGGTATTCCTAATCAGAGTATTACCTATCTTACATGGAACATTAAACCTACCTGGATCCCCACACTTTGGTGGTAGCTTTCTTTGGAGAACTGCTGACACATTCTCCCCAACAATAACTCTTTCATCTCCCCTCAGCCTCCTTCGATTGACACATAGGTCCCTCAGAAATTTTGCATATTTCGGCACTTGCTTGATGGCGTCTAGCAGGGGGATATTGATCTCTACCTTGCGAAGCACCTTCAAGATCTCTTTCTCCTTGTCCTGTTTCTTTGGTTTCTCCAACCTGTAAGGAAATGGAGGGAGATTAGTTTTATCGTCTATGATCGGGTCAGGGGGTACCACTGGATTTTTGGTGCTTGTATTCTCTGCCTGAAGTTCTTTCTCAATCTTCTCTTCGTCCTTATCCTTTGGAGTCACGAGTTCGGGCCCCTGAATTTCCTTCCTGCTCCTTAAAGTCATTGCACTTACGTTCTTCAGGTTCAGTTCAGGTTGGGATGGCAATCTTCCATTTACTTAGGACTCCAAACGGTTGATTTTTGTGGTCATTTGACTCATCTGATTTCTTATGTCCTGCATTTCGGAGTCCGTCCTTTGCTGATTTTGCGTAATGGTTGTCATCAGTTGTTTCATCATCTCTTCCAAAGATGGACCAGAGCTTGGGGGCGGAGGTGGTCGGGGTTGGTACTGCTGCTGGTACCCTGGTTGCTTATTTGGCACGAAATTAGACTGCCTGTTTGGTGCAAAGTTAGGCTGCCTATTTCCTCCATAACTGAAATTTGAGTGGTCCTTCCAACCGGGATTGTAGGTACTTGAATAGGGGTCATAGGGCCTTCTTGGCGCGGGCGCGTGACCAGCCATGTTCACTTGCTCTGCACTTTCTTCTTGAATCATTGGGCACATGTCTGTAGAATGACCCATACCAGTGCAAACCCCGCATACCTTGGCCTGAGATGCATTTCCCACAGCCAGTTGCCTAACGAAGGATGTCAACTCACTTAGCTGCTGCTGGATAGAGGATGTCTCTACCTCATTTACCTTGCGTATTGGAACATCCTCCCTCGTACCGAATTGTTGTGAATTCTCTGCCATTCCCTCGATTAACTCCCTAGCTTCCCGAGGGGTCTTGTTCACCAGTGCCCCTCCACTCGCAGCATCAATGATACTCCTGTCTCTGAAGAGTAGCCCCTCGTAAAAATATTGTATAAACAACTGCTCACTTATTTGGTATTGGGGGCACTTATTGCACAACTTCTTGAATCGCTCCCAGTACTCATAAAACGACTCCCCTGGATGCTGCTTGAGACCGCAAATTTCTTTCCTTAGACTCGCAGCTCGGGACGCAGGAAAATATTTGTCTAAAAATTTTTTCTTCAACTGGTCTCACGAGGTGATGCTACCTGGTGGTAGGTAGTACAATCAGTATTTTACAGAGTCCTTCAAGGAGAAAGTGACAGGTTGTCGAAGCCTGTACAATAATAAATACCTGCTCAAACTAAAAGTAATTTCAATAGATAGCGGTGAGCAGGGTCGAATCCACAGGAATTGGGAGTAATTGTTCCTTTTCAAATTCACAGTAACAAAGGGGGGTGTTTTTATATCAGGGGTGACAATTCAACTAAAAGTAAAATAATAAAAATAAAATAGCCAACTAGAAATTAAATAACAAATTACTAAAATCTAATGAGTGATAATTAAGGATCTAGCCAAGGAATAACTTCAGCAATGGTTCACCTAATTGATCATCGATAAGCAAAGGCAATTCCAATTATTTATCAATAAATAGGTTATAACTGCCAAACAAGCGATGACAGTCAACCCCTCCTTACTGTGTCGGTGATCAATGTACGCCCGTTAATCACTGCTCTAATTGAGAAATAATCCTAGGTACGCCCGTAGAATTTAATTCCCCAATTGTCTTACGTATTAGAGGAGCCCTATTCTAATCAAATAACGCACTACCAGGGTTATTTTAGATTAGCCCACGTATTCCCCTGACACGAATCTAATCGTGTCAGTTGTCACTATTTTGAGACAATTAAACAATTACGGATTTAATACCTCAATTGACAATAGATTATTAAATTAACTAATTATCCGGATCCAAGACAATCAATTAATTGAACAATCATAAGCACTGCAACCAGGGAATTGCAAATACCAATAAATAAATGCAAAAGATAAAATTAAATCGATCTCACAATTTTAGGCGACCCAAAGCATCCGTTGTCCCTTGACTAGAGTGAGGAAATTAGTTCATAATTGATGAACAAAATCCACACAAAATTGGAGAGAAAGTCGCAGCCATCAATTGGAAACTGGGTAAACTTAATTCGATTGACCACTGACTAGAAAGAAAAGCTACACAATACTTGATTGTTTGTTTGCTTCTACTCCATACAAATGAAGGGTAAACTACCACTAAAAGCTAAAAAGGAGACAAGTCAAAAGCCAAGCTAAAGGACAAAAAAACTAAGAAGAGAGTCAGTGCTCTTCCTCTGCGCAATTCCTATTCTAATTGCCTATCTATTGTTTTCTCTTCTTTTTTTCTGTGCGGCGGCTCCCCCAGGGGGAAGAAGAACAACTAGTCCTGTGTTCCTCCTTCTCCTTTTATTCTCCTCTGTGCGGCGCTCTCTGGAGGAAAGAAGGCTTCGGCCCAATTTGCCCAACAAGGGCTCATGTTTTGTTGTTCCAAAAATGCCCCTAGGACAAGCTCTATCATCTGGACTCTTTTTCTGCCAAATTAGCACCTGTTATTATATTTTCGTTCTACTCCCTGAAATAAATGCAAAATACTAAAAGTGAGTAGAATCCCGCAATTAATCCACATTGACATGTGCCGAACCTGTACAATAATAAATACCTACTCGAGAAAAATACAGATTTTGTATATAGCGGTGAGTAGGGTCGAATCCACAGGGATTGGGGATAATTCGTTTCTTCTAGAGTCCAAAGTATGGGGGGCTTTGGATTGAATGCTAACTAAATAAATTAACTGCAGAAAATAATTAATTAAAAGAAATAATTGGAGAAACTCTAGCCAAGGATGCACTTCAGAAATGGTTCATGCAACTGATCATTGATGCAGAAATAATTCCAACATTTAGCAACAGATTAGTTATAGTTGTCATGCACGCGATAAACAACCAACCCTTCCTTAATTTCTCGATAGCTAAGGTACGACCGTTAGCTATTTCTCTAACCCAAAAATAACTCTAGGTACGACCGTAGGATTTAATTTCTAGATTGCATTAATAATTAGAAAGGCCCAATCCTAACCAACAAACACGCTACGAGGGTTTGTTTAAATTAGATCGTATGTTTCCCTGACATAAACCCAATTACGCCAGTTGCTACTGAGATAGAGATAACGAACAATTACGGATTCAATTACCCCTAACTAGCAAATAGCCTACGTGAATAATTAAATATTGCGCATCTATTCAATCACACACGATAGCTATAACAATTAAAAGCAGGAAACATATAAATACCAATAAATGAAGGAAGCAATTAAAATAAATTAGATCTCACAGTAATTGTTGAACCAAATCTTCAGTTGTCCCCTTGACTAGAATTGAGAGGTTAGTCCTCCATTAATGGAGAACAACCATGCGAAAGAGCTCAGAAAAGAAAAAAACTAAAACTATGCTAAAAGCCTAAACTAAAACTATTGATTTTTCCACCTCTCGTACGTTTCTCCCTTTTTAAAGCCAAAAGGAAGTCTAATGCTATCTCTAGTGGTCCCCACACCAAATTCAAAGTCTTGTACGTTTCTTTTTCTAGAGTCCAAATGACTCATGCTTCTTATCCGTGGTCCCCGCACATGTGGACAAAGCCTCCAAAGTACTTGTTGTTCCAAGTCTCTCTACGTTGCTTTCTTTGAAAAGCCCAAATGACTAAATGCTTTGCACTAGCTTGTGGTCCCCACCAATTCAAGAGTCCAAGGTCCTTAGAAGTCTCTATTTTCCCATAAAAGTCCCTCCTTTTTGGTAATTTTTTGCTTTGTTCCTGAAATTAAGCCCCAATACCAAATATAAGTAAATATTAATAATTAAAACAATATTTGGCAAGAATAAAAGGGGAAATTAACAATAAAATTACTAAAAATTAACACCCTATCAATTCCCCCCACACCTAAATCATGCTTGCCCTCAAGCATGGGAACAACAGTTGAACACCAAAATTTGACCATGGCTGTTACTGCAACTACCATATTGCCAAGACACCAAGAAAATCATATATCAAGCGACACAGGTCAAGATCCAAGAAAAATCACCCCGGTTAGCATCTAAACTACCAACTCCTCCAATTTAAAGCAAACAAATCTAAGAAAAAGGAATGGTTGCTCACATTTATCAGCAAATGTTCCAACTATTAATCCAAATCTCAACATTACCCTATAGATCGGTAAGCTGACTTTAGACACACACTTACACAACCTTCACCTTTTTATCACGTTTTTCTATTTTTTTCTATTTTTTTCTTTTTTTTCTATTTTTTTTCTTTTTCAATAATAACAAAAGACTTAGTTTCTAGCTATTAGAGCCTTTTGACGCGAACTCCAACATTTGATAGATGTAGGAGCCCGGTTACTCAACTTCAATCGCTACGAGACCATGCACTCATAGCAACTACTACCTTTTGACGCGAAAATCAACACTTTAGGTGAAGATCCCCGGTTACTCAGTAGTAACCACTAGCGGAGTACAGTCAACTCTTATTTACAACCATATAGCACGATATCTAAAAGCAACACAAGATTGACAGTAGCCAGCCTCAAATTTCCAGACATGGAGAACTAAAATTAATTATTGGACCAATTCACACAAAAAATGCCAACAATCATTCCCTGTGCCTAGAAAAGTTAACCAAAAATAGGAAAAGTTAAGCAATCATTGATATTCACCAAAGAGATATTCCTGAACTCAACCACATCAACTTGATACCTTTTTATTAATAAACTTGGCAATAGCAGAATTAGAGACAACAATCCGGTATCAAAACTTGGTATGCATATGAAGACTGACCACTAGAAAAAAAAAAGAAAATAAACGAAAAAGAGATGAATATCAAACTTAAAACAAAGGAAAAACCTTTAGAAACTAAAAATAAAATACTAGCACCCCAACTAATCTCCCCCCCCACACCTAAATGACACATTGCCCTCAATGTGATAATTTAAAGCAGAAGAAATGAGAGGGACGACGGTACTTCCCTGAAATCATCAAAATAGGGACGAGGTCACAGCGGCGGTTGAGGTGGAAATTGAGGTGCAAGACCCGTATGGTACATAAACACTCCAACAATGATGTGGGTCGAGGGGTCCTAGACAATTCAATAACAACTACAGCCACCAATAAGGACAATAAGCAAGTCAATATCCACCAATGTGTCCCACTTAACAATCCGACCAACAATAGAAACTGGTGTCCCAGCAAATGTATTAAACTAGTAAAGCAGAAGTCGCACCCAAGGGTAAGGCAACAATCAAGTGAGTAAACAATATTATCCCGCAACTGGACAATTAAATGCAAAATGCGTCCACCCAAGTACTCGACAAATGTCCCACCGATTAATTTCTCCCAACAATAGCAAATTGTTCCCAACAAGTCAATGAAAATCAACCAATGGCAATAACCAAACAAGGGACACAGGTGCCGTGAGAGTCAATAGACAAACCCAACAGTTATTCTACTAACGGCACAACAGAAATTCCATGCAAAGTAGCACTTCGTCACAGCCCAAAATATTCCAACATATCCGTCATTGGACTCAATACAGAAAGCAGCAAAATAGGTCTCAAGTGATACCAAAAATGACCCTAACAAAGCAGTGAATTCAACCAATTCGAGCAAGTGAAACTCAACAAATGTCACCAATTGGACAGTCAACTACCCACATCAAACGCTCAAAAGTAGCACTTAAGCCACGGAACTAGCAATTCCAGCAGTAACCAAATAGAAAGTGAGAATTAATAATTTTAAGTAACACTGCAACCAGTACCACTGGTGCTCAGACAGGAAAGTATTAAATCAACGGCAGCAACTCAACCATGAGAACTTAAACTTTAAAACAAGCAAGTAGCTTCAAATAGCCGCAACAACAATAGGCAAAAAAAATCTCAACCAGTACCACTGGTGAGTCGCAGGGAAAAATTAATCAACCAGCCAACAATGCAATGAATAGCAGAAAATTTCCCCACTATGGCAGCAATTCAACCCAATTCTGTCCAAAATTGACCCTAGCAATTGCCCAAATCAATACCTTCTTCTATCCAACCAGAAATCCAAACACACATTCCAGAAATCTATGTTAATCGGGGAAGAAATTACAATACCTCCACCTGTCAAAATTGACAGGTGGTGAAGGCGTGGCTGGACAGAAAAACTCGCGTGGGAGGCGGAGCTATTGGCGTGCGTGAGTGGAGCTTGGGGACTGGGCAGCGGCGAAGCGCTTGGGTTGGTGACTGCTGGATCCGGCAGCGTGCGGCGGTTGGCGGGGGTCTGCTGTGTGGCGGCGCCAGAGGACTGGTCGAGCGCGCGGCGGCGTGCGCAGAGAGCAGGGGAGCAGCAAAACAGCGGAGAAGAAAGAAAAGAGAAAGAAAGAAGAAAAAAGAAAGAAAAAGAAAGGAAAGAAAGAAAAGAAAAGAAGGAAAAGAAAAAGGGAAATTTTTTTTTTTTTTAAGACTACGGCTTAGGGGAAAGATTTTTCTTCTTCTTGTTTTTTTCTTCTTTTTTTTATTATTTTTTTATTTTTAATTTATTATTATTATGAAAATTTTTTTTAATTAATTGAATAAATGAAATAATAATAATAGTTCTCCTATTTTTTTTTTTTTTTGCATCCTTACCTTTCCCGCGAACGTGACGCGGGCACGTCATGAGGGCAGGAGAGCTCCCAGAAGTTTCAGAATTTCCTGATCGTGAGCGTCCTGCGCATCACCACGCGGGCACGTCATGACTGAAGGGCACCTATAAATCAGCAAAAATGAAAATTAACACCCAAAATTAGTCAAATTCAAGGAAGAACAGATTTAAACTATGACACGAAACCAACAAACAACTAAAAGAAACAATTGGGTTGCCTCCCAATGAGCGCCTTTCTTTAATGTCTTTGGCTAGACATTATCATGCTTTGTTCATGGATGATAAAATCGTGTGGCTCGTCTTAATGCTTCATCCTCTATATAGTCCTGATAACCCTCGTAAATAGAATAATCCTTGAGCATACGAGCTACGGGCTTCCATGGACTAGTGAATGGCGCCAAACGAGTCGATGATAAGTTGAATTCTCCATTCACTCCTCCCCCACTTGCATTTATTGGTTCAAGATATCTCGCCATCGCCACTCTTAATTTATTCCTGTCATGAAATTCAAAATTGTCTGGTATAATAAAGTCAATTTCGTTAACAGGAATTGAAGAGTAAGAGTCAGGAGAATATTGATGAAGGAGTGGAGAAGATGTCACCGTATTTGGAGATTGTTCACTGGATTCATTCACTTGAATGAGTTGATCCTGGAGTCTCATTTTTTGCACTTCAACTTCCTTTTCAACTGCATCTTTAAATCCGTTTCCTTGAAACTCTTGCAGTTCCATGTCATTTGGCCGGATAATTGCACTCTCATCTCCTTCAAGATTGATATTGGTTTGTGAGGGCAATTCTTCAAGGTGAGCCTCTAATCGCTCTATCCTGGATGTCAATTGACGCAATTGATCTGCCAGGTCGCGACAGCTCGCTTGTGTCTTCTGATGAAATCGATTTAGGTTCGCTTGTGTCTCCTGATGAAATCGATTTGAATTAGCAATTAGTAAACCTATCATTTCTTCAAGAGACATACCTGACACGGAGGATGATTGCTGAGACTCTTGCTGTTGAAAATCCATTGGCCCCGTCGCATAATTAAAATTGGAATTATCCCACCATTCTTGATCATACCCGTTTAAATAAGGGTCATACTGCGTTTGATATTGGGGTGGAAAATCTCCAAAAGTATCAAGTGGAGAACTTAAATTATCTTGAAATACGGGGCATGTGTCAGTTGAATAACCTGAGTCAAAATAAGTTCCACAATTTGCAACAGCCCATTGATCATTAGGAAAAACATGAGTCTCATAACCCCACTCGGGAACAAAATCCAGTCTATCATCAAAATATGGAATGTTAGCAGCCATAAAAAAAATAATAAAAAAAAATAAGAGAAAAATAAATAAAAAAAATGAAAACAAAATAAACTCAAAAAGAAACAAATTAATCTGGCACCAGTCCCCGGCAACGACGCCAAAAATTGACAGGTGCCGAACCTGTACAATAATAAATACCTACTCGAGAAAAATACAGATTTTGTATATAGCGGTGAGTAGGGTCGAATCCACAGGGACTGGGGATAATTCGTTTCTTCTAGAGTCCAAAGTATGGGGGGTTTTGGATTGAATGCTAACTAAATAAATTAACTGCAGAAAATAATTAATTAAAAGAAATAATTGGAGAAACTCTAGCCAAGGATGCACTTCAGAAATGGTTCATGCAACTGATCATTGATGCAGAAATAATTCCAACATTTAGCAACAGATTGGTTATAGTTGTCTCGCACGCGCTAAACAACCAGCCCTTCCTTAATTTCTCGATAGCTAAGGTACGACCGTTAGCTATTTCTCTAACCCAAAAACAACCCTAGGTACGACCGTAGGATTTAATTTCTAGATTGCATTAATAATTAGAAAGGCCCAATCCTAACCAACAAACACGCTACGAGGGTTTGTTTAAATTAGATCGTATGTTTCCCTGACATAAACCCAATTACGCCAGTTGCTACTGAGATAGAGATAACGAACAATTACGGATTCAATTACCTCTATTTAGCAAAATAGCCTACGTGAATAATTAAATATTGCGCATCTATTCAATCACACACGATAGCTATAACAATTAAAAGCAGGAAACATATAAATACCAATAAATGAAGGAAGCAATTAAAATAAATTAGATCTCACAGTAATTGTTGAACCAAATCTTCAGTTGTCCCCTTGACTAGAATTGAGAGGTTAGTCCTCCATTAATGGAGAACAACCATGCGAAAGAGCTCAGAAAAGAAAAAAACTAAAACTATGCTAAAAGCCTAAACTAAAACTATTGATTTTTCCACCTCTCGTACGTTTCTCCCTTTTTAAAGCCAAAAGGAAGTCTAATGCTATCTCTAGTGGTCCCCACACCAAATTCAAAGTCTTGTACGTTTCTTTTTCTAGAGTCCAAATGACTCATGCTTCTTATCCGTGGTCCCCGCACATGTGGACAAAGCCTCCAAAGTACTTGTTGTTCCAAGTCTCTCTACGTTGCTTTCTTTGAAAAGCCCAAATGACTAAATGCTTTGCACTAGCTTGTGGTCCCCACCAATTCAAGAGTCCAAGGTCCTTAGAAGTCTCTATTTTCCCATAAAAGTCCCTCCTTTTTGGTAATTTTTTGCTTTGTTCCTGAAATTAAGCCCCAATACCAAATATAAGTAAATATTAATAATTAAAACAATATTTGGCAAGAATAAAAGGGGAAATTAACAATAAAATTACTAACAATTAACACCCTATCACACATCAAGTCAGGTAATAGAAGGAATTAATGATAAAATAAATGAATAAATTGCAACCTATCAGAAAGGAAAAGCCCTCATTTTTATCTGCTCCTCTGTGATGCCTGGGGGCTTCATACTGTTGCACACAACATCAAATTCTTGCAAATGCTTATAAGGCTCCTCACCTGGTAAACCATGAAAAGATGGTAGAAGATGAATTAGCCCAGATTTTAACTAAAATTGGGTGTTATCATTTAAAGTGGGGAATGTAATGCATAAAGGCTACTGAGTTAAATCAGGGGCAGCCAACTCCCTTAATGTCCGGGCATTAGCCATGGTAATTTCCTCTTGATTAGAGTCACTTGAAGAATCACCAAGCGAATCTGTTGGTTCCACTTCTAGCTCAGGTCTCTGAGATGCAGTACTGGACTGCTCCTCTCTGAGCTGTCTGGTTTCCTTTCTCGTTCTACGCGCGGTCTTCTCTACTTCAGGGTCAAAAACCAAATCACCTGTACGAGAATATCGAGGCATACACTAGAAAAAAATACCAAAAAATTAGAGCAAAAAAAATAAATATAAAAAGAAACAAATAATAACGCCAGTCCCCGGCAACGGCGCCAAAAATTGACAGGTTGTCAGCCTGTGCAATAATAAAAACCTGCTCAACTAAAGTTAATTTCTGTAGATAGTGGTAAGCAGGGTCGAATCCACAGGGATTGGGTGTAACTGTTTCTTTTCAAATCCACAGTAACAAAAGGGGGTGTTTGATATCAGGGGTGACAATTTAAACAATTCAACTAAAAGTAAAATAATAAAAATAAAATAGCCAACTAGAAATTAAATAACAATTTACTAAAATCTAATGAGTGATAATTAAGGATCTAGCCAAGGAATAACTTCAGCAATGGTGCACCTAATTGATCATCGAAGCAAAGGCAATTCCAATTATTTATCAATAAATATGTTATAACCACCAAACAAGCGATGGCTGTCAACCCCTCCTTACTGTGTCGGTGATCAAGGTACGTCCGTTAATCACTGCTCTAATTGAGAAATAATCCTAGGTACGCCCGTAGAATTTAATTCCCCAATTGCCTTACGTATTAGAGGAGCCCTATTATAACCAAATAACGCACTATCAGAGTTATTTTAGATTAGCCTGCGTATTTCCCTGACACAAACCCAATCATGCCAGTTGTCACTATTTTAGAGAAATTAAACAATTACGGATTTAACGCCCTAATTGACAATAGATTACCCAATCAACTAATTATCTGGATCCAAGATAATTAATTAATTAATTAACCATGAGCATAGCAATCAAGGAATATGCGAATACCAATAAATAAAAGGAAAAGATTAAATTAAATCGATCTCACAATTTTTAGGCGAACCAGAGCCTTCGTTGTTCCTTGACTAGAGTGGTGAAATTAGTTCATATTTAACGAACAAAACCCATGGAAAATTACAGCAAGCCTCACGGCCATTATCACAGAAATTGGGAAAATGCAATTCGCTTGCGCGATGGAGGATAATGAAGCTACAGAGAAGAATTCAATGTCCCTACTCGTCCCTGACATGCGAGGGAGACAAAAGCTACCAAAAAGCTAACAAGAAAAAGTCAAGTACTAAAGTTAAGCTCTCCTGCCATGCGTGAGAAAAGCAAAAAGAAATCCTAAAGGAAAAGTCAACCAAAAACTAAGCTAAGTCCCTCTAATCCTCTGCAATTTCTGGTTTTTATCTCCTGCTCCAGATATGCGGCGGCTCCCCAGGGAAAGGAACCAACCCTTCTTCGCTTCAGCCGATGCCCAAAAGAAAGGGCCCAAAGATTTTTGTCTTTTCCAAAATTGCCCCTGGGGTCACTCTGTGGCTTGGACTTCTTTTCTATCAAATTGGCACTTTTTATCATATTTTCATTCTACTCCCTGAAATAGATGCAAAATACCAGAAGTGAGTAAAATCCAATAATTAATCCACATCTGGTCAGGTAATAGGGGAGATTAATAATAAAATAAATGATAAAATTGCACCCTATCAGTGTGGTCTTTTAATTCTTATTTTTCCGGCAGACGTTGGACCCTAACTTCTACCAAGGCTATGATTTGATGTCTTCAAGTTCAATAGCACAACAACATGCATCAATAAGTTTTGTCCAAGTAAGAAAAAACCTTGATTAATTATTTAATCTTATATATATTAGTTTGATAATTTACAATTATAATTCAATATATTTGCTAACTTAGCATTTGTTTTTGTAGGCACAAGAACTTCAAAATAATGATGATACTGATCAACAAGTTGCTAAAGATGAAATTGAAAATGGGAAATTTGAATAAAGATGCTTCTGAAGAAATGGAGGACGAGACTGTGGGATTGCGTTCATAGATTAGTTAGGCCTTTCAATGGAATAATACTTTGTGCTTATACTTCAATTGATTTTGATATTTTTGTTTAAGTTTGTGTTAATAAATGTTCTTTTGACTAAACTGTAGAAGAGGAGATATACTAGTTGATGCAACAAGTCAAGAGGTTGCGTTTCTATTTGTTAATGGATTTGAATAGCATAAAGTTTCTGTAGTGATGCTTATACATTCAGCACCAGATATACCAGATACTTGTTGGTATAGAAGATTGAAAAATGCTCAAAACTAAGGAAAAGTAAATCTCGGGTATGAAGTACTCTGAATTCTTGATGCATACAAGAAAACGTTTTTGATGGTGTTTTCTTCTGGTTCTCTTTCTGTCAACTCATGAAACAGATGATCATTTACATTGCTCATTATACCAATTCAAATTGAGAAGTGTGCTAAAGCTTGATCCGCTAGACCGTTGTTTAGCAATGTGTTTACTTGCACATTTTTCATGTTTTCGGGTACATCAGTGCTCTAAAATCGACAGGTAGGAAGATGATAATGCAAAAGAATACCATATGAACTTATCATTTTAGATTTAAGATGTATACAGTTGGTAAATGAGTAAAACCACTAATCAGCAAATCAGTTAATAAAAGACTCAAAGAATGTAAAAATCAAATTTCTGTTGTGCAGCCTTTGTTCCGTGGTAGAGAACCTGTTTATTGCATCTGAGCTTCCATTTGATTCTTTGGAGAATTAGTATTTCGTGGCCATGTGAAGCAATTGACATGAGGAACACTGCACAAGGATTGTCCTCCGTCTCTGATTCTTTTCCAATTCCACTCTGATCTAGTTGGCCTTTGACAGACAGAGATAGAACTTTGACATCTGGAGATGTAAACATATGCAAATGACTTGAACCAGCTCCATCATCTCATCACAGCAGGGAATAAGAGTGCCGAAGTACTGTGACTACAGTTGCTGTATTTGATTTGTGCCAAAGTAAGAGAGCCTTTGGACTTTTTCCCATAATGTTTGAAAGAAACTATTGAAATTCAAAATAAGATATCAAAAGGTAGCCTCCCTTGCTGCTGATGCTGTACCATGTATATCAGTATATGTCCATAAACCAGGCCCTGTACACCTTTGCACCCTTCTCTTTAGCACATTCAGCCATCCAACTCACAGACTAGCTCCCATGGTCAGACATAGTCAACATTCAGCCACCCAACTCAAGAACCTTTTCCTCTCCTGCTCTTCTTGTCCATCATCAAGGTTGCACGAGAATGATATAGGCTTCCATAGTGAAAGATGCATTAACACGAATCTTTCTTGTTTTCTCCAAAACCAATCTAACGACTTTCCACAACGCAGAACAAATTCAAGAAATGAAAATGTTTTTCTTTTTTTTTTTCCAATATCAGTAATTTATTCATTGGCTGAAATATTCAAGAACAAGAATAGAATAATCTAAATGAGTTTAGACTTGGTTTAAAAGAGGAGAAAGGGCAACTAAGCAATCAGTATCTATCAAGAACTTAATTAAGCATTTGCATATCCAAACTACAAGACTTTTACCTAACTTTTCCAGAACAGTTTGGTTCATCTTCCTCTTAGGCATTTGATCGAATAAGTGGTGAGCTTCGTCCAATTGCCCATTGAGAACACAAAATCTGATGAGCTTTGACCAAACAACAGAAGCTAAATTAACTTTGCATCCAAAAACAAAACTTCGGAAGCGGAAAAACCCATTACCCGGTGCAAATTTACACTAAAACCAAATATTTTTCTACAAGAAGAAAGAGCTAAGAAGAAACCCAGCAAGGAAACTGCAACATTCCGAGAGAAACTACTCGTTCGAGGCTTATTTACAGCCATCAGAAAACTTCTGATTTTGACTCTTCCTACAAGAGGAAAAAGAAATTTCTGGAATTAGATACATGACAAAAATTAAGCTACCATATAAGACAGATAGCTTCAAAAAGGAACCCTCATATCTTAGCAAATTAGTAATCTTTAAACTACAATTCCTAGGTTCTGGCAAAGAACTAGAAGAATTTTTATTGCAAAAAAATAAAATAAAATAGAGCATTTCGTCATTTCAGCATGCAGGTTTTCAAAGACTAGTTGTGGATAACTGATTGAGCCGTATAACCTACGTTCAGAAACTACAGGTTCAGCTTCTCGGAGGCATTTTGTCAAGCTGCTGGTGTACAAAATGATCAAGCTAGCTATAACTTCACTAGGATTATATGTATACTCAGTTCAAGCCTCAGTACCTTTCTGCCGGAGAAGCCTGATGATATTACTTCTTCTGGCTTTCAAATCGTGGTTCTTGAATACTTGAAACCCCCAAAGTTGGCAAAACAAAGAAAAGGAGGCAAAAAGGGTTAGTCGAAGAAACCCAGCAAGGAAAAAGGAAACTAAAACTTGGGTTCCTCTTAGAAATCTTGAATTTTCCTGCTAGATTTTAGTCTGCAAAATTTGTGTGTGTGTGTTTTTTTTTTCTTTTTTTTTTCTCGACACAGGGGTGTCCGGGTCAATTCTTACGGGGCCCGACTAATCCCTTGCGGCCTGGGTCCTGCGCCCCAACCAAACCCAAGCGCGATATGTGCGCGGAGGAATCCAGCAGAGTGGAGACTCGAATTCGGGACCTTAAGGGTCACCTGTGGGAGGAGCTACCGTTGGACCATTCACGCGGGGGCTGCAAAATTTGTGTGTGTGAATGGGGTAGAAAGATAGTCTAGTGCGGGAATGTTTGTGGGCGTCAGTGATGCATGTTAAATTGCGCAACGGCTCATCAAGTTGTCTGCTTGAATGGTGAAGATGATGAAGAGAGGATAGAGGTTGTTTGGGTTTTAGGGTTTTTTAGTTTGATAAAGTGTGATTTTGGTTAAAGAGTTTTTATTTTACTTGATTTTGGTTAAAGAGATTAAGTTTTCTGTCTGATTAATCGATTAATCAATTTAACATGATTCGAGTTAGGTTATTTGAGGGTTTGGTTTATTAAGGAACACTTGGCAAGATTATAAGGAGTGGGACAAGATGTGAGACAGGGTGTGGTACAGAAGATCCGTTGCATTTTAAAAAGGCTACCACCAACTGCTGATCCGATGTTTGACACATCATGCGTTTCATTTGGCGGCCTCATATTGCCTATACACTCTGCAACTATCGAAATGAAACATAGAGATTTACACAAAAGATTCATAGATATAGACAATGAATAGCACAAAGAATTTACTATTATATATATATGAAAAATCATTTTTTTTAAAATTAAATTTTGGTCTTTTATTGGAAAAGCAAATAAACACAGGAGGAGACATGGACCTTACCTCCAAATAATACCAAGAAGCAAATGCTAGAGAAGGAGTAGGGGAAGTATTCCCTTTACATCATTATTAGATATAGCATAATTACCTGGTTCACTATCACGCATATCTTTGCCATTGAATGGGACATTTAAAATAGATAAAGAAGTTGATAGAACAAGGCATTTAAATAGGAGTAAAATTGTGTTAATGATTAATATTATATATATACAGTGGCGGATTTACACTGTGCCCCTACTGCCCCCTTAAATTTCTATGATACCTATAAAAATTTGATGTAATTTCAACTGTGCCCCCTGTAGTTTTGTGTATCTATTGGTTTATAGGCCCCCACTACCCCCCTTAAATTTCTATAATACCTATAAAAATTTAATGTAATTTCAAGTGTGCCCCCAGTAGTTTTGTGTATCTATTGGTTTATAAACCCCCACTACTCCCCTTAAATTTCTATAATACTTATAAAAATTTGATGTAATTTCAAGTGTGCCCCCTGGAGTTTTATGTATCTATTGAGGTATATTTTTTTAAAGTTGTTTTTGATTTTACCTATTGTTACAACTACCGTAGAAAGGGTTTTTTCAATGATGAATATAGTGAAGAATTGGTTACAAAATAGAATGGAAGATATTTGGATGAATAATTGTTTAGTTACTTATATTGAAAAAAATATACTTCGTGAAATTCAAAATGAAAAGGTTGTAAACCGTTATCAAAATATGAAAACTCGTCATGAGCAATTGTAAATGGTTTAGTTTGCTTTTGAAATAAAATTATTATTACATTAATAATTTTGAGTTTGTCTTTTGATGTTTTTCATGAAACATATGCATCATTTGTACTTGTTGGTAAATATTTTTTTTCCTTAAAAAACTAAAAAAAGAGTAGGTAAAAATTTTAGAGTTGCTTTTGCCCCCACTGAAAATTTTTTCTGGCTCCGCCACTATATATATATATATATATATATATATAACTAACAAAATGCACAAATAGCATGTAAAGTAGCACATTCTTGAAGGTTTTGATGAGCTTCTAAAACAGAAGCAGCAACATACAAAATAAAAGCATTCGATTGCACTATGGATTGAGTAATAATCGTATTCAATTCCATGTCCTCAATGCAATTAAAAGATGATGACAAAGTACTTAATTTAGATTTAACGTGCGATTGCTGTTTTTTAACCACAAATTCAGCGTTTTTTGTGTTAGGCAAGGCTGCATATACTTCTCTAGTGCAACGATTTTTCTCTAACCGGTGATCCTCATCGGAGATTAATTTTCTTTTTTGACCCATGACTACTAAAAGGATAAAAAAAAAAAGACAAACAAAGTATGTAGACACAATGAACCACAAAATATGATTAATTTAAACACAAACCTATTCAAATAAACAGATTAGATTCATAGCACATAGAACGCAAAGACAAAGCAAAAAAAAATACATGGTAAATACAGAGGACAAAATGGCAATGAAAGGAAAATCAGAGTCATAAAAATGAGTAACATATGCACTACATAAATGCTTGAACTAAAGGAAAAGCTGAAACAATTATATGTAAATACAACTAAGACCGTGAGTGAATAAAAAAAGAATAGGAAAAAGTGTATTGCTTGTGCAAACCAGCAAGCTTAATAAGAACAAAAGGATGAACACAATACAGAACCTAAACGGGAAAAAAAAATTCAGCGTTAAAAGTGCAATAGATATGCATATATACAAGGTGAAGATAATAGTTTCATGGAAAGGGCATATTGCACGGCGCGTTCTGTACCTGTCATCGACAATGGAAACTTCAAATAAGTTTTGCAATCATAAAACAATGCAGTATACTGCTTATTTACCCTCTAGGGAGCAAATAAAAAATAGAGGCAAAAAAACTGCGGAGATGCACACACAGCATGTAAGATATGAAGCATTGAAGGCAGGCGCAAAAAAAAAAAAAAAAAAAAAACCAGCTACAGTAGAAAGGCGTGAATAGAAGCAAATCTAAAGAAATAAGCGTAATAAATGGCCCAAAATCCTTACGGATATATACACAATACAAAAGCAACTGACTTGAGGAACAAACTTTTGCAAAGTACTGAGAAGCAAAGAAGAACGAAGTCAAAATGGCAATTTTTCCGTAAAAAAAAAAAAAAAAAAACGAAGTCAAAATGGCAATTTTTCCGTAAAAAAAAAAAAAAAAAAGGAGTGGTGGGTTTCAAAGAAACTTGTAGAAACAAAAAATGAGGCATCCACAAAAGTGAACAATAAGTCAACAAAAAATAGGGTCAGAAAACAACAAATTACATAACAACCAAGCAGCTACAGCATACAGCTTGAATGAAGGGAAAAAGGAATGGCATAACTGGAAAATAAGACACCTAAGGCTAAACTAATACTCAAGAATAGCTAAGATAGCCCATATCTGCGGATCACAAGGGGCAAGAATGATGCAAACAAAAGAGAAATAAAGAACAAATAAATTACAAAGAAACCACACAACTATAGCATGCATCTTCTGGCGTCCTGAGCAAGGGAGAAACGGCAAAAGGCATTACCGAAAAATGAAAGACCACTAAGGCTAATGCTAATGACATGAGGAACTGCCAAAAGAATGATGCAAATGGACCGCAATAACCTGAACATATCAATCAATACCGAAATAACCAACAGATACACTTTTACTGTTCATCCAAGCAACTCGCCCTTTTATATAGTTAGATTAGATAGATGAAATTCCAGGTACAAGTCATTCCCGTGCTTATCTATACTGGCTATTGAGAACCTACAATTCGATGCCAGTTTTCCAATGTTCAATTTCAAGGGCTTTTTCTTTTTTTTTGGAGAAACCTGAAATCAAGACCATAATCTAAGCCTGTTACTTGATTTTATTAATTTTTATGTATACCTATTTGTGTACTTCTATTTGATTGGTTGGATGAGTAGAATCATATAGTAGTAATATTTCATCTCTTGCTTTCTGGCATAATGTTTATTCTTCTGCACTTTTTATCTTTTGTCAGGTGTGGTACTGCTTTTTATTTCAGTCAAGACATTTCTAATACATATCCTCTAACTATAGTCCCTATATTGCAATGATTATTAGTGGTGAAAATGGCAGTAACTGATATCTAGACTAACTAACATGTCCAAAACAATAATAATACACATGAATTTGACGCATTGTTCAAGATATCCAGAAGAATAATGCTTGAAAGAATTTTGATACTTTCTTTTGGAGAGGCTATTTTGTAGATGGAGTTGAAAATATCCGTGTTCAAGAAAGATCTCAATAAGAGTTTTTGGACCTTTTGTATTTGGAAGTGAGACTCGACATTTAAGTTTTTTTTTTTTGTTTTTTCAAATTGCGACACTTCTATGTGGTACATGCAATCCATTTATATCAATAAAGTGGCACAATATTTATGGAGACAATTTTTTAAATTTTATTCACGGTACTGAATTTATTGTTATTTGGAACAGGTTAAAAACATCATAGCTTAAAATAGCAATATCAGGTTTTGGATTTTTTCCATGCCAAATGGCTGTGAAGGATCTCAAATTGGTGCTTATAATATTATTGTTAAAAAATAGGATATAATTATGATTAAAAATTGGGGTAAATTTTTCTCCAGAGCAAATTATCTGGTTGGCCACTAAACTTTTGCAATCGTTGAGTTTTGGTCACTCAACTATTAAAAGTCTGGTTTTAGCCACTAAACTGTATAAAGTTAAGATTCAGGGCCATTCTGTTAGATTTAGTCGTTAACTTTATTTGATCTGTCTATCCGCGCAATTTCCAAGACAAAAGAAAAGGTTAATTTAGGAAGTTCAATATGCATCTTCTTCTTCTTATTGTATAAGCCTAAAGAAGGCAGGGTGCCAGAGAAACTACAAGGAGAAGGAAATGGAAGAAACCCAGCTTGGATCAGAGGAAGTGATAGGTCATAATTTATTACTAAATTAATAATTATTTTTCCCTTGATTTTAGCCAAATAGTATTTTAATTGATGGATACTACTTATATTTGGTTAATGGTGCTAATTGTAGGAAAATAACCAAAACATGATTAAAAGGGACAATTTCTAGCTAATTTGGTGGTGGCACATTCAAGTTCAGAAGGTTTGGGATTCGAGCGTGGAAGTTTCCAAGTCCGAGTAGAAGTCAACAAGAGCACAAGGAGATTTCCTAGCTTGATTGGGGCGGACGAAGAGCAAAGTGGAGTCAAAGTGGGGCTCTTTCCTCTAGTCTTCACATGGCCGTATAAGACAAGGAAATGATGAGAAGAAAAAGGAAGTAGACTTAGCTTAGGAGATTTATTCCTTAGTTTTAGCAGGTTGCCCGTAGCTTTAAAAACATTGGGAGGGATCTCTCTCTCTCTCTCTCTCGGCAGAAACAAGTTTTAGTTTAGGCTTTTAGTATAGTTTTAGATTTTTCTTTTCTTAGCTCTTTCGCATGGTTGTTCTCCATTAATGGAGGACTAACCTCTTAATTCTAGTCAATGGGACAACTGAAGATTTGGTTCAACAATTACTGTGAGATCTAATTTATTTTAATTGCTTCCTTCATTTATTGGTATTCATATGTTTCCTGCTTTTAACCGTTATAGCTCGTGTGGATGATTGATTAGTGCGCAATAATTAATTATTCATATAGGCTATTTTGCTAAATAGGGGTAATTGAATCCGTAATTGTTCGTTATCCCTATCTCAGTAGCAACTGGCGTAATTGGGTTTATGTCAGGGGAATATACGATCTAATTTAAACAAACCCTCGTAGCGTGTTTGTTAGTTAGGATTGGGCCTTTCTAATTCTTAATGCAAGCTAGAAATTAAATCCTACGGTCGTACCTAGGGTTGTTTTTGGGTTAGAGAAATAGTTAACGGTCGTACCTTAGCTATCGAGAAATTAAGGAAGGGTTGGTTGTTTATCGCGTGCATGACAACTATAACTAATCTATTACTAAATGTTGGAATTATTTCTGCATCAATGATCAGTTGCATGAACCATTTCTGAAGTGTATTCTTGGCTAGAGTTTCTCTAATTATTTCTTTTAATTATTTTCTGCATTTAATTTATTTAGTTAGTATTTAATCCAAGAACCCCCCATACTTTGAAATCTAGAAGAAACGAATTATCCCCAATCCCTGTGGATTCGACCCTACTCACCGCTATATACAAAATCTGTATTTTTCTCGAGTAGATATTTATTATTGTACAGGTTCGGCACCTGTCAATTTTTGGCGCCGTTGCCGGGGACTGGTGCCAGATTAATTTGTTTCTTTTTGAGTTCATCTTTTTCTTATTTTTTTATTTATTTATTTTTCTCTTATTTTTTTTATATAGTTTATGGCTTCTAACACTCCGTATTTTGGTGATGGACTGGATTTTGTTTCCGGGGAAGGCGATGAGACTAGTTTTTTTGCTAAGTTTGCATATTCAGAGGCACTGAACTCTATTAGAGAAAGAATGGCTGCTGCAACCTATAAAATTTGTTATGCCAGGGATCATTCAACCGGTATGTGGCCCGAATATCAAGATAATCTGAGTGTCCCATTCAATAATTATGGAGATTTTTCACCCTGGTCTCAAACGTGGTATAACCCTAATCCAAACGGGTATGATCAAAGATGGTGGGATAACTCCAGTTATAATTATACAACAGGGCCAATGAATTTTCAGCAGTATGAGTTTCAAGAACCGTCATCTATGTCAGGTATGTCTCTTGAAGAAATAGTTGAATCACTAGCTACTAACACATATCTACTTCAACAGGAGACAATGAATCTTCATCAGCAGACAATAGATTTTCATCAGGAGACACAAGCGAGCATGTGTAACCTGGCAGATCAAATGGATCAATTGACATCTAGGATAATGCAATTGACTTCTCGAATGAGTGAAGAATTGCCCTCACAAACTATTATCGACCATGAGGAAGATGAGAGTGCAATTATCCTGACGAATGACATGGTACTGCAAGAGTATCAAGAAGAAGAATCTAAAGATGCCGATGAAAAGAAAGTTGAAGCACAAGAATTGAGACCCCAACATCAAATGGTTCAAGTGAATGAATCCAGTGAACAATCTCCAAATGCGGTGACATCTCCTCCATTCTTTAATCAATATTTTCCTAACTCATATTCTTTAATTCCTGTTAGTGAGATTGATTTTATCATACCAGACGATTTTGAGTTTCATGACAGGAATAAGTTAAGAGCTACGATGGCAGAATATCTCGAACCAATAAGTGCTCGTGATGGAGGAGTGAGTGAAGATTCAAGGTCATCACTTGTTTGTTTGGCGCCATCTACTAATCCATGGAAGACCGTATCTCGTGTGTTCAAGGATTACTCTATTTATGAGGGATATCAGGATTACATAGAAGATGAAACACTGAAGCGAGCTACGCGATTTTATCCTCCATGAATAAACAGGACAGTGTTTAGCCAAAGACATTAAAGAAAGGCGCTGCTTGGGAGGCAACCCAAGGCTTTTGTTTTAATTTTCTTATTTTTTGGAGTTTTTGTTAAGTGTTAGTTGCATTTAGTGATTTGTTGCTTGGTGGCAGGAAATTAGCAGTTAAGCGTGCCCACGCCAGGTGGTCACGCCTGAGAGAAAGAAGTTTTCGTTCAGGATCTGCGGACTCTATAGTAGTTAAACGTGCCCACGCCAGGTGGTCACGTCTGAGAGAAAGAAATTTTCGTTCAGGATCTGCGGACTCTATAGCAGTTAAGCGTGCCCACGTCAGGTGGTCACGCCTGAGAGGAAGAAATTTTCGTTCAGGATCTGGGGACTCTATAGCAGTTGAGCGTGCCCACGCTAGGTGGTCACGCTAACGGATCGAGAATTTTCGACGGATGGTCAAAAGACTAGGGGCAGTTAGGCGTGCCCATGCCTAAGCCAGTGGTTCCTTTATTTAAAAAAAAAAAAGGGGACGAAAAGACGAAATTGCTCTTGTCAAAAAAAAAAAAAAAATTCAAAGCCCCGTAGCCCTATTTGCTTTCTTCTCCTTTCTTTTCTTTTTCTTTCTCCTTCTTTCTTCTTCCTTTTCTTTCTTTTTCTCCTCCTTTTTCCTGCTGTCCGCCGCAGCACCTCGCCTCAGGTCCGCCGCCTGCGCTCCACGCCATTTCGCGCGCGAGCTCCACCACCAGCTCTCGCGCGTCCTCTCCCTCCTCTGCGCCCAAGCCCAGCTCCAGCTCTCCAGCAGCCTAGCTTGTGGAGCACAGCAGACCACGCGCGCAGCTCCACCTGTTGCGCGCTATCTTCAAGCCCGCCGCATGCAGCAGGCGGCCAGAGCACCAGCGACCCCCAGCGCGCCTGCCCAAGCGCGTGCGACGCACGCGCGGCGCCTTCCTTCACTCCAATGCCCGCCCCTACTCTCTTCACTGTCATCCACTGCCTACTCCAAAACTCCGGTGAATTCTTTCTTTATTTTTCCGTCACTAAGTAGTGGAGGCCAGATTACTAGTTCTTTATTAGCTGATGCCAGAATTTTACTTTCTTAGCTGAGGCCAGATTTTTGATTTGCTAGCTGAGGACAGAAAATTTGTGCTTGTTTGGGTGCTATGACATATCTGTGGATTGATTGTTGATTATTTGGTTAACGTTGTGCCCAACCAGTGATATTTGGGGAAAGTTTTACTCTAGTTGCCCGTTTAATTAGTTTTTGGGGGAATTTTGCTGTGTTTACCTAATTAATTGATTTTTGGGTTGAATTGGTAGTATTTGGGAAAAATTTGTCGTTCACATGTTTAATTAGTTTTTGGGGTGAGTTTATTATTCGTTTTTGCACTTGATTGTGATTGGGAGCTGTGACTGGGGATCATTTGCCTTGTTGGTTGTTTGTTGACATATTTTGAACATCATTACTTTGCCTTTGTCTTGTCCACTGATATCCAGTGACCAAATCCAAGAACAAAGGCAAGAGCAAACCTTCCACCTCTACCCCACAGCCCACAGTCCCCTTGAGTGGATCTGCCCCTTCGACTGGACCGGGAGGACCCCGGACTGTCCTCTGCGGCACCTCCACCGTCTTCCTCCGCCGATAGCCAGCTTGCAGCCCTTCGGCTCCAGATGCAGCACATGGACACTCGTATGGAGCGGATGGAGCGTCAAATGGGCGGGATGGCCCAGAATTTAGCACAGTATCTCCATCACGTGGGTTTCCGCCCGCCTTTCCCTCCACAGCCGTAGTTCAGTTCTGCCCTCCTCCGTTTTAAGGGAAGTGTCGTTGCTCCAATATCTCTGTTTTGCTCTTTCTTTGCTTACATTGAGGGCAATGCAAGATTTAGGTGTGGGGGGAGTAGTATATTGGCATTTTATTGAAAAAGTGCAAGTGTAGGCATTTTTGTTGGAATTTTTTTTGTTTGACTTTGTCCAATTTTGTCCAATTTTTGCCTATCTTTGTGCTTATTTGTGATTATTCCTGATAAACGATGGTTAGATGTCTCAAATTTTTCTATTGCTAAGATTTTACACTTTAAGGTGTCGAGTATGACGTGGTTGAGTTTAAGGGTATCTCTTTGGTGAATATTTGAGATTTTGTGACTTTTGCACTTTTTGGTTAACTTTTCTAAGTATTGTAAATATTTGTCTAGTATTTTTTGTGCAAATTGGTTCAGCTATTAATCTTAGTTCTCCATATTTAAGAAATGAAGCGGGTTTGTGTGGTATTTAATTTTATTTTTGGTGCTTATTTATGAATAGTATTAGGCTATACTCCGCTAGTATCGTTGCCTAGTAACCGGGAGTCTTCACCACAAGTGTCGACTTTCGCGTCAAAAAGTGACGATAGCTATGAGTATGTGGTTTTTAAGCGATGATGGCTGAGTAACCGGGCTCCTTCATTTGGCCAATGTCGGAGTTCGCGTCAAAACGCTTGAATGGCTAAGAACTAAGCATTCCCCCGAAAGAAAAAAAAAATCAATCAAGTGTGGGGATATTTTAGAAAAAAGTGCTAATAGTGAAAAATGTGAAAGTGCATGAATGAATTGTTAGCCCGCTGATTCATGAATTTTAACGTTGAGATTTTGCTTAATAGTCGAACCATTTGCTTATGAATGCTAGATGAATATTTTATATTCTTAGATTAGTTAGTCATAAATTGAAAGAGTCCTTAATCTTCAAAGCTAACTGGAGAGATATTTCTTGAAAATTGCCACTAATACTTGACATACGTTTTAATTATATCTTGGCAATAGAAGATTTGAGTAATACCATTGTTTGAATTTGATTACTTGATTTATGTTCTCGTGCTTGAGGACAAGCATGGTTTAGGTGTGGGGGAAATTGATAGGTCATAATTTATTACTAAATTAATAATTATTTTTCCCTTGATTTTAGCCAAATAGTATTTTATTGATGGATACTACTTATATTTAGTTAATGGTGCTAATTGTAGGAAAATAACCAAAACATGATTAAAAGGGACAATTTCTAGCTAATTTGGTCGTGGCACATTCAAGTTCAGAAGGTTTGGGATTCGAGCGTGGAAGTTTCCAAGTCCGAGTAGAAGTCAACAAGAGCACAAGGAGATTTCCTAGCTTGATTGGGGCGGATGAAGAGCAAAGTGGAGTCAAAGTGGGGCTCTTTCCTCTAGTCTTCACATGGCCGTATAAGACAAGGAAATGATGAGAAGAAAAAGGAAGTAGACTTAGCTTAGGAGATTTATTCCTTAGTTTTAGCAGGTTGCCCGTAGCTTTAAAAACATTGGGGGGATCTCTCTCTCTCTCTCTCTCTCTCTCTCTCGGCAGAAACAAGTTTTAGTTTAGGCTTTTAGTATAGTTTTAGATTTTTCTTTTCTTAGCTCTTTCGCATGGTTGTTCTCCATTAATGGAGGACTAACCTCATAATTCTAGTCAAGGGGACAACTGAAGATTTGGTTCAACAATTACTGTGAGATCTAATTTATTTTAATCGCTTCCTTCATTTATTGGTATTCATATGTTTCCTGCTTTTAACCGTTATAGCTCGTGTGGATGATTGATTAGTGCGCAATAATTAATTATTCATATAGGCTATTTTGCTAAATAGGGGTAATTGAATCCGTAATTGTTCGTTATCCCTATCTCAGTAGCAACTGGCGTAATTGGGTTTATGTCAGGGGAATATACGATCTAATTTAAACAAACCCTCGTAGCGTGTTTGTTAGTTAGGATTGGGCCTTTCTAATTCTTAATGCAAGCTAGAAATTAAATCCTACGGTCGTACCTAGGGTTGTTTTTGGGTTAGAGAAATAGCTAACGGTCGTACCTTAGCTATCAAGAAATTAAGGAAGGGTTGGTTGTTTATCGCGTGCATGACAACTATAACTAATCTATTACTAAATGTTGGAATTATTTCTGCATCAATGATCAGTTGCATGAACCATTTCTGAAGTGTATCCTTGGCTAGAGTTTCTCTAATTATTTCTTTTAATTATTTTCTGCATTTAATTTATTTAGTTAGTATTTAATCCAAGAACCCCCCATACTTTGAAATCTAGAAGAAACGAATTATCCCCAGTCCCTGTGGATTCGACCCTACTCACCGCTATATACAAAATCTGTATTTTTCTCGAGTAGGTATTTATTATTGTATAGGTTCGGCACCTGTCAGGAAGTAGGACCAAGCTCAATACCACCAAGAGCCATGCTAGCAAGTTCCATTTCCTCATAGAGGGTTTTCTGGAATGAACCCTAAGTTGCCAATCCCTTAAGGGAGTAGTGAAGATCCTTGGATTAAGGCTAGTGTAATTTGGGGCATAGAGGTTGGGAGTTCTTGGGAATGGGTTGTTGCCCCTCTCTGCAATTACACTGCTGCCGATGATTTCATTTCAATGCAAACAAACAACCCTGTACACCTCTTGGGGTTTCTGAAATTATTCTTTTTATCTTTTGATACTACTCTGTATAGCTTCAATAGCAGATCGGGAATATCTTATCAAAGCAACCGAAGGACCTGTGCATAACTTCGACCATCCATAGCTATCTCCTCCCTCGAGTCTGCCTTTCATTCTGGTTACCTCCCTCTCCTCTACTCTCCAAATTTCAGCACCACCACCCATTGCATATGATATGAAAGCCTTCTTGTCTTCTTTTGCCTTTTTATTTTTTCCTTCCCCTTCTCTTGAATCTCTGCCACCCACTTGCTGAGTCTTTGAGCCATGGGGAGATTCCTTCGATTGAGGCAGTTTAATTTCGGGTGGGGAGGTTGGGATCTCCTCCCTCGAGTCTGCCTTTCATTCTGGTTACCTCCTCCTCCTCTCCTCTCCAAATTTTAGCACCACCACCTGTTGCATGTGATATGAAAGCCTTCTCGTCTTCTTTGGCCTTTTTATTTTTTCCTCCTTCTTCTCTTGAATCTCTGCCACCCACTTGCTCAGTTTTTGAGCCATGGGCAGATTCCTTCGATTGAGGCAGTGTAATTTGGGGCAGGGAGGTTAGGAGATTTTGGGAATGGGTTGTTGACTCTCTCTGCCATCCAGAAGATGCATGTTGAACTTCCTAAATTGACCATAGCATTTGTATTGGAAATCGTGCGGACAAACAACATTTGTCTACTTAACGGCTAAATATAACAGAATGACCTCGCGTCATACTTTTATATAGTTTAGTGGCCAAAACCAGACTTTTAATAGTTGAGTGACCAAAATTTGACGATTGTAAAAGTTTAATGGCCAACCGGATAATTTGCTCTTTTTCTCCACAAAACTAAAACCATAGAGATAACCATGGCATTAAAATTTCTCAATGATTTTCAAATTGTGGTTACAATTTGTTGGAAAAAACTAGTTGCAATGGTTTTAAACCATGTTGAAATCATGATAAATGGTCAATTACATATAACACAGTACTTTAGTGACAAAAGCCAAAACTGTGGCATTTCTATGGCAAAAAGTATTTGCCACGAACATAAAATTGTTGCAAAGTTTTCATGACAGCTGTATGTACAACACCTCTAAAACCGGGGCAAAGCTGTGGCAAAAATTATTTACCATGGTTAGAGCTACTTTTTCCCACAAATGAGGCGTGTGGTATAAAGCAATTTCTTGTTTTTTTTGTAGAATTAAGACACAACTGATTAGGATTGATTCACTTGACATGTTTTATTCTAATGTTTGATAGCTATTAATGGAAAAACTTCTAATATTCGTCTTATTAATACATTTTTCCAATCCCATATCATGGCAAATCCATTCTCTAATTGACATAATGTAGAATGTTTAAACTTGGGTATGCCATTTTTGTCGTATTTTTTGTTTTTATTTGGAGCAAAGATTACTTTGTCGAAATAAATATACTTCAGTCATTACAATTTATTTGTCATATTTAATTTATCATTTTAACTTTCGGAATGCAGGTCCAAAGACTGAACTTCTTCTGCAGAAGTTTTGTAGTTTAAATTGTTCAGATTTTGAATGCACACTTTTCTACATCCATAAAAGTTGAATTTTGAAGTTCTGTTTTATAGTTTCGTATAATTTACTTAATTGAACGAGAAATTTTTATGTATAAAAAAGACTGGGCCCAGGCATAGCTGCTAGTAAGACTAAATATGATATTTCAAATGGAAAAGTTAACCATAATGGCTCATGGATAGTTGTGGCTGTTAAATGATGATAAAAAAAATCTTAGAGGGACAAAGTGATATTTACCCCTAATTGTAGGGGCTTAGTGTAATTAACTTTTTTTCTTCTGTATGTTGATTGCAGTCATAGTTGGACGCGCTGATTAATTTAGATTACTATCATAGTTTGCTGAACACATATGCAAAATGAAATCTAAATTTCAAAATAAAATTTAGATTAATTGTTATGACTCATACACATGTTGTCAAGCATAACAATGATATAGTGTATGCAAAATTATTCCTTAAAATGGGAAAATACAGTTTTAATCTCCAATATTTAGCCCCTTAAAATTTTGACAAAAGCAAATTTGGCCCTCAATATTTAGCCATCTACAGTTTGGTTCTTAAAATTTTAGCAAGAGTAAATTTGGCTCCTAATGTATCCACTTTACAGCAAATTGAGGATATTTAAAAAAAAAAATCCAACTATTCACAGAATTTAGTCACATCTAATCATGTGTTTGTTAAATTAAATCTCAAAACAAAAGAAGCAAAACAGTATCTAACTTTAAACAACAAAATTAAGAACTAATAACCGGTGCAAACTAATTAACTAGTAAAATAAAGAAAAAATTTTAAACTAAAACTAGTCAAGAGTATCTAGTTCATTAATATAGAACTCATTTTCTTTCTCAAACCCACTATTCCAAGCTTCGTAATTTAACTTTTCATATAGATTAACAAATTTTTCTTTCATTTTTTAGTTAACTAGCTACTAACGTGCCACCATCTTATTGTTCTTATTGTTCAAGAGTATTCGCTAGTTTTCTTCCTTTTAAAGTTTAATTAAACAAACATCTACACGCGCGTAATTGATTCCATCAATATGTGGAAACATCAATCAATTGTCGCATCAAATTAATAACATAGAGGACTAAATTTGCTCCTGCAATTTTTTACTTAAGAAAATATCAATTTCTTTTTAGACTTCGTTTGGATTGAGAGATTTGATAAAAGATTTGAAATTCACTCAAATCTCTTTAGTTGTTTGAATTATTTAAAAGCCCTAAAGGCCTTTCAATTTTTTAAAATTAAAGAAAATGTCTAAATTAAAAGGCTTTTGAATTTATAATTCACCAATTATCAAAATACATTTTTAATTTGTGATTGATAAATTTAAATACCCCTCTTAAATAATCTAAATAGAGTAAATCTTTCTTATACTGACGATGTATACACTGTCATCATCGTTGGATTCATGAGATGTGTGCAAAAGTTGAATTTCAAATTCAAATTTTGTATAGTTATTATTTATCCAATGCTAATAGTGTATATATTGTCAGTGTATTAGTGTAGAAAAGATTAATCCATCTAAACAACTAGAGAAATTTGAAAAGATTTCAAAACTTTTGTCAAATCTCTCGATCCAAACTCAGCCTAAAGACTGTCTCACTCGTTCTAGTCTTCTTCCTTCCATCTATCTAAATTCAGCCTAAAGAGTGTTCGGGTCCTCTTCCTTCCATCTCTCTGTATTCAGTCGGTTCCATCTGCCGATTCTCTTCCAGTTTTAGGATTGATTCTTACTCCAGAGAGTGGGGGAAAAAGAAAAAATGGGATCGGTGGATTTTGGAGAAGTATCCCATTATCTTTTAGCTAAGTTCTCTGCCCTTCTTGACGAAGCAGAAAGAGATAAAGATATGAGCAAACTTTCTTGCATCTCTCGCTTGCGAAGTGCAGAGACCCAGATCAAATCCAAGTACACCAACGCTATCAATAATAGCAAAATAACCACCAGTGCTAATTCTGGTACGGATCTTAAGATCCGAAAGTTGATTTATGACCTCATTTCTGAACTCTCGGAGTGCCGCGTTTTTGCCCAACAGCATCGCGGGGTTGGGGCCGTGGGGCACAAGAAGGTTTTCTTGCGACTCAAGAGTTTGTGGTTCATTATTCAAAAGAATCGACGGTTGGGTGAACTAGACAATAAACTCAAAGAAGTTCTCAGTCTAAAGATTTCATCAGGGGCAGATCCCGCCTCAATTGCTGGTAATAATGGGGACGACGAGGATGATGCTTATGATGATGATGAAAAAGCAGGCCTTTCAGGTGGGTTTGTAGGATTGGATCCAGCAGCGGAAAGAGTGGAGAAATGTATGTTTGAGGGATGTGAAGATGATACTAATACTATACTGAAAGGGTTTGGAATTGTGGGGTATGGGGGATCAGGGAAAACCACACTTGCCCGGAAGGTTTTCTGGAATTTGAGAAATATGTTCTGGCCAAGGATTTGGGTTTCTTTGTGTGGGACCCTTTATGATGCGCCGGTGAGCGGGGACTTGAGAGTGAAGATTTTAAGGAAAATGCTGGAGCAGGCTGGTGGTGATGTCTCAGAATTGTCGACTAATGTTGGCGATATTCCCAATCTCACTGAGAAGCTTTACCGTCGGTTGACGGGCAAGAGGTATCTTATTGTGCTGGATGAGGTCTGGCATGTTAATGGTTGGTATGGGGATTTATGCTCTGAGCAGCCAAAAGGCGATGATGCATCATTCGGGGACTGCATATCTCACGCCTTGCCCAAAGATAGTGGTGGGAGAATCATTGTCACAAGTAGGCGAGAGCGTGTTGCTAGAGAGATGGTGGGTAGAGAGAACTTGATGCCAATTGATACTCTGCTGGACCGAGAGATTGGCTGGTCGGTGTTTTCTGAAGCTGTCCGTCAAGATGGAAGAGTTGATGTGAATAACAACACTCTGTTGAAGATGGAGGAGATAATCAGCAAAAATTGTGCTGGCCTTCCCTTAGTTGCCAGGACTTTAGCAACGATAATTCCAGAACAAATCCAAAAGGAGGAGGCTCGTCCACATGAGATGCGACGAAAGCAGGCGGCCGACCGCTGGCGACGGCTGGCCGACCTGTTTCTGACGGCAGGCCGGGGTCAATGAGAATTTGACCCATGACTGAGGATTTGACCGATTTTCTAGTGGACCTGATCGCAGATTCTAATTTATAATTCCCGGCTCCCCACTTCTTAAATCTCAAAATGCTGAATAGAGGAGGAGGCTGAATACAACTTGGTCTGGTGACTAAAGTTAATGTCTGAAATTAAGGGTCTTGGCTCTTAACTTCCTGTTCCATCTCTGCTTCTTAAATCTCACCAATTCTTTGCTAGAAAAAAAAAATAAAAAAGAAGAAGAAATATTGATGTTAATGGCTCAAATTACTTTGTTTTTTATGGCACTTGATCTTATGATATAGTTCCAGTTGTAACTCCTGAGATGCTGGCATACTTGTAATGTATGCTTGCTGATTTTCTGCCTTTAAGAGTTGATGATTCAGCTTGTGAATAAGCGCAAATAGTAAAACCATACATTTGGCAAAACCCAATTTTTTTCCAATTTTTTCTAAACAATATCGCCCATGCGTGGTGACACATTATTATTATTATTATTATTATTATTATTATTATTGTTATTGTTATTATTATTGTTATTGTTATTATTATTGTTATTGTTATTATTGTTATTGTTGTTATTATTATTGTTATTGTTATTGTTATTATTATTGTTATTATTATTATTGTTATTATTATTATTGTTATTATTATTATTATACATTCCAGTCCGAGGACTAAAATATAAAATGATAATTAAAAAAAAAAGAAACAGTACTGTATTAAATACCAAACTTTTTATGTATGGTATATATTTAGATTTGTAAGTGTATATACCACCGATGCATGAAAAGATTTATTTAAAATATAAACCCTACTATCCCAAGATAAAGAGCAGCATTTTTAATTTTTTTAATTTTTTTCCTTTTTTAGTTCAATAAATGTCACGTAAAAAAAAAAAAAAAAAAAAAAAGCCCTGCACATGGTGCGACAGCACTGTTTCTTTTTTCTTTTTTCTTTTTTCGTTTAATCCAGATAACGAGTTCATGTAGATTGGAAATACCCTTTGGCTTTTTCCTGGGCCATACTCAGCAGGGTTGAATGCAGCATAAAAGTAAAATAGGCTGCTTTTGATTCAAGATATCTCAGAGGCAACCTGTAAACCAATATTATTTCTCTTTACTTTTATGTCTGAGAAAGAAAAAAAATAAAAGTAGATAGTCTGCTTTTGATTCTTTTTCCTGGATCACATTTATTTCTTTAAAACGTGTTCCTCGGAGTGGATGTTGTCCCACTCTTCCCAACCTCCATTACACGTCAAAAGAATACTCAGGTTGCATTTACAGATGCTAATTGCATCTTGCATTTCTGGGTAAGCTTGCGACTCTCAAGGACATTGAACGGGAAGCTAAAAATTTTCCTGTGTGGTTAACTGACACGACAAGGAAAGAATTGAGGCGGGTGCTTCTTTTTGTAAATAGCTCTTATATTATTAAGTGTTAATATCTATAAAATATATTCATTTGGGAATAAAACAAAGGACATCTTTAGTCAATATATTTTTGACAACCAAGGTGGTAATTGTGAGAAAGATGTAAGCCAAAAGCCAAAGTGAACCGAAGCAATCTGGAAATTATTACTCCCTCTATCAAATTATTTGGTCTTGTTTCGGGAATTTAATTTTTTTAAAAATAGCAATTTGATTGTAAAGTTTGTACTTCTCATTTCAATTTTATCCTTATAAATTCAAAATTTGAATTTGAATGATAACATGCATATAATTAGAGGGATGGGTTATATTAGAAAAAGAAACTATAATGTATTTTAACTTTTTCAATAGGATAAATATATTGGGACATCTCAAAATGGAAAATAGGATACTTCCAATGGGACAGAGGAGTATTAATTAAGCTTGGTTTGAATGTAATGGAACTGGTTGATTTATCGCCACAAAAAAAAAAAAAAATTGCAACCAACTACAATGTCTTGACTAATAAGGGAAGTGTTATAGAACTGAACGAACCAAATTTTCCAAGAGAATGGAAGTGTTAGTTTCGATTCTCCTCCACCCCTCCTCGCCTGCGGTGTTATACTTTCAAGTATTCTCCTTGAGCCCATCTTGAGTTCATCTCAATTCCACTTGAGTTTTTCTTTCAAAAAGCCTTTTCTTTTCAAAGATTGCAATCACATTTTTGAAAAAAAAATTTTTTGGAACTATGTTCAACTAGTCTCGATTTGCAAGTTTATACCAAACACAATTGGGGTAGTGCATACGAAATTTGACGATTAAATACTACCTACTTCGTTCTTCATCCGCCATCTTCTTTATTTGATTTCTTTGGTGCAAGGCATAACTAGCATCCTTCATTTCTCACGTGTTTCTAGTCAATTAACATATCAATTCATTTTTATTATTTTTCTAATTATCCAAATTAGATGATTAAAAAGAATACATTTTTTCAATATCTTGTTAATCTCTTACAACCTTCCAATAGATTCTTGTTATGCTTTTTAGTGATTGGACGATAACTTATTGACCTCCTACACCCTGCGTGATGAGCATTTTGTGTGATTAGATAGGTGGTCAATATTAAATTATTCAAATAGTCTATTGTCAATAAAAATGTAGAATCTATAATTGCTTATTTGTTTTGATATTTGTGACAAGTGGGATATTTGTTTATATGTCAAGGAAATATATGATCTAATTTAAATGAGCTGAACTTGTGACTTTATTGATTAGAATTGGTGGACTTTCAAGTTATTAATGCTGTTGATACATTCAATCTTGAGAGCTTGTTTAGGCTTGTCTATTAACAAGAAAAATATTCAAAAATTTTGTTTTGGTTATTGAAAAAGTAAGGACAGGCAGGTTGTTAGAATTTGTTGATTATCATAACCAATTTATTGATAAATATATGAATGTATCCTTACATCGATAATCAGTGGAATGAACCAAAACCAAGATTTTTCCTTTGACTAGAGGTTTGTATATTATTAATCCAATTTTATTTGATTTTTTATTTTGTTATTACTTTATTTTATTTAAGGTACTTTAGTTTAAGTTCTCAAACCCCTCCCCCCAACCCTTCCTCTTATTGATAGTTACTACAAAGAAATAAATCAATTAATTCCTATGAGAATGAGTCTACTCATCACTGCACACAAAAGCATTCATGCAGGTATTTTTGTTTTGGCAAAATGATCGGTTTCATCCCTCACATTTTGCAAAAATATTTTTTTTCATTCCTTACTTTTAAAACAAAGCAAATTCATCTTTGACATTTAAAAAATGAAACTATTAAATTCCTGAACTCAACTTTCAATCTGAATCAAATCATCCAGTAGCCCAATAATAAATTTCAGGAGATAGAATTAATAGATCACTCGGTTAACTCTATCACATTCACATGGCATTTATTGAACCAAAAAGAAAAAAAATAAAAATTATAACATAAAAAGGCCATTGTTTGTCTTGGAATAGTAGGGTTTTTTTTTGGGTAAATCTTTTTATGCACCGTTAGTATATACCCTTTGTGAATCTAGATGTATATCATACGTACAAAGTTTAGTATTTAAATTTAAATTGAAATGATATAGCTAACAACTAGACCTATCAATGTATACAATGGCAATGTAAGAAAAATTAAGCCTTCTTTTTTATGTTATAATTTTTTATTTTTCTTTTTTGGGTTCATTAAATTCATGTGAACATCAAGTTGAATTAACCAAGTGATTTATCAATTATACCCTCGAAATTTATAATTAGGTTTGGATTTGAATTAAAAATTAATTTCGGGGATGTAATAGTTTCAAATTTTAAATGTCAAGAATGAATTTGCTTAATTTTAAAAGTGAGGGACGAAAGGAATATTTTTATAAAATGTGAAGTATGAAACTAGCCATTTTCCCTTTTATGTTTTGTAAATTCAATACCCGTCGCCTTATCTGAAAAATCATGCTACGATAAATCCTATTCTTTAGCTTATGGGTATTTTAGACTGTGACTGTAGATAGTGTTTTAAATAAATTTTATTTTTATAAAATAGGAAAAAGATATACCATCCAATTAATAGACCGTAAATTCAAGATGTTTATTTGATGAGGTGACACAATTATTGTTGTTATATTTTTCTTTTCCGAACAAACTTGACGAGAACACATCCAAATGTTTACAGATATATGACTTGTAACACGCTAAGCTAGTTTCTCATAATTGACTCAGACACGGAGGGTTGAGTTGGTAATTAATCATGCACAACTGCTATAGTTGTCTTATAAAGCTTTTAGCGAGTCGAATTGAGCTCAAATTCAAGGTTGAAAATGATTTAATTCTAATTTTTAAAACTAATACATAATCTAGAATAACTATAATTATATTGGTTTTGTTTAGAAAATAAATAATACTAATTTATGCATAATTACTTTGTTGAGGGGATCTGGGTCTGTTTAGTTGGAAGTAAAATGTTTTTCTTGGGAAATATTTTCCGTGAAAGTAATTTTCCATGAAAATCATTTCCCTTTCATCATTTTCAGGTGTTTAGTTAGCTTATTGAAAATATTTTCTTACTTCATTTTTCTGGTGTTTGTTTAACTTTTGAAATATTTTTACTTTTATCTCTATCTTTACTTTCTACACATTATAACTACATACTTCTTCCCATGCAAAATAAGAAAATTTATCTCATTGTTTAACTTTAAAAAATCTTGGAGAAATGTATATATGAATAAAAAATATCTCCTTGAGCAATAAACAAATTGCTGGCCATTTAGTGTCAAATATCGGGCTTGTTTGGAAGTGAAGTTTTTGGCTTAGTTTTTTAGCTACTAGTTTTTTAATAACTTTTGCTACAGAAACCCCAAAAAACTTATCAAAGTTTTTTACCTACACACTTCAAAATAATACACAAAAAACTTTCCCTTCAACTTTTCTTCTTCTTTTTCCTCCCCCACCCAACCGGCCACCACCTCCACCATCGCTTCCGGAGCCGGTAACTATTCCGGCCAACTTTTGCCAGCCTTTCTCTTTTTTTTTCTCTCCCTTCCCTCCCCTTTTGACCGATATGTTGGCTTCAAAATCTCTTTTTTTTTTTTCTTTCTCCCTCCCCCTCCCCTCTTTCCCTCTGCCTTTCCCCGCCACCTTCCCCCTTTGTCCGCAGCCATCTCCTCCTCTCATCACCAGCGCACGCCGCCACCTCGCCGCACGTCTCTCTCCTCTCTCGCATTTCTCGGTCTCCGCGGCCGGACACCGCTGCCCACGGCCGCGCGACACCACAGCTCTTCTCTCTCTCTTGCAACGCCAACGAAGCCACCACCACCTCGCGCGACTCCAACCCAACCGCCGCCTCTCGCTCGCGCCACACCCCCTGGCTCCACCGTGCGCCGCCGTTCCTCCTTGGCCGCGACCCAAAGCCCTCGTACGTTCTCTCTCCTCTTCGCAACTCCCACCTTGCCGCCGTTCCTCTCAACTCCCTCCACCACAGCGCAGGGGTGGGGGAGGGGGGTTGTGGGTAGAGGGGTGGCGGGCAGAGGGAGACGGAGGGGGAGCTTTTGCAGGGGTGGCGGGGCTGAGGGAGAAGGCGGGGGGAGGGGGTGGCGGGGCAGAGGGGGATGGCGGGACAGAGGAGGAGAAGGGGAAAGGGAGGAGAGGGGTGGCGGAGGTAACGGGGAAGGGGAAGGGGGAAGGAAGAAGAAGAAGAAAGAAAAGAAAAAGGAAAGAACGAAAAAGAAAAAGAAAGAGAAAGAGAAAAGGAAAGAAAAAAAGAAATGGAAAAAAAATTTCACCTTACAAAAACTTCTACAAAATTTTTTCAAAAACTTCTACAGTGCACTACAGTAAAATTTTAGACAAACTCCCAAAAAACTCAGATTCCAAACAGGCCCATCAATCACATGCAATGCTTATTGTGACATATATCTTGCACTCTCACTGCTGAAAGTTCTCTAGAAAAGAATGTCCCTATTATACATAATTAATTACTAGCATAAGATGAGCAGGATGAGGTTTTTTTTTTTTTTTTTTTAATATACTAGGGGTTGGGTTGGGTTGGGTTGGGTTGGGTTGGGTGGTACGGGGGAGGGAGTGTAAGGAAGAGGTCTTGGGTTCGAATTCTCCTGTTTACACTAAAAAAAAAAGAACATACTACAAGATATTTTCAGTAAGTTTAGAACATACTACAGGCGAGAACCAAACACAGAAAATTAGGAAAATATTTTCCTGGAAAATATTTTCACCCGAAACAAACGGACCCTAAAATATTTTGCACATGTCGTGTTTTGAAAATGTCACTACCGTGTAGATGGACCTCTAACTTTTAGTGGTCTTGCAACTTTTGTCTTCCCCCAATGAAACTCTTTGATACCTTCAAAAGGGAAGGGAATGGTAGACCGTGACAGGCAATGGAACGCATACCAATTGTTATCTGCATACATGCTTCATAAATGTTCATACTTGCTGAGTTTCACTACTGCCATAATGTCAAACAAGATGAATCTACAAAACAGCTTTATATGAATAAGGAAATATTAGCTTGACTTATCATGCTGAAATGAAAATTTTCTGCCACAAGAACAATCACTCACCAAGCCAGGGAAGTAATCCTGGCTGAAGAACTCTATCTGATTCCACAGTCAAGAAGAAAATTCTTATTTGGCCTTTACTTGATTATAATCCCTACTTTTCCACGATCAATTTTGCTCTTGCATGCCCAGCCTCAATCCGAAATTGTTCTCCTAATCCAAAATGAGCCATCAGTAGCCAAACGAAAGTAATCAGCTCACCCCCTTTACTGAGCTCCTGAGCATGAGCATTTGCACGGCAGTGACTGGCAGCGTAGGACAACAGTTCCACCCACACTTTGCTCATCATCTCCCACGTTTGATCATCCTTCAGTTTTCTCAATTCCTTTGCGAGCCTACAGGCATCAAACAACACTGATTTGCTTCTGTCACCCTTCACATAAATGGGTTTAACCTCTGTATCTACATTAAGTAGCTTTTTACATGCAGCACTTTGTCGGGTTGTTGCTGAACTTGACTCTCTTGCATGGGGTGTATTCTTGGCTGCGACGTAGATGTTCAATTTCGAGCAGATATACAAGGCTGTTGAAATTGATGGCCTTGATTCTGTCTTCCACCTGCTGAAAAACTTCTTAGCTTCTTCACACGTGTCCTGAAATCGAATCTGTCCAATGCCAGCAACGGCAGACATCATTGTAGGCCGCATAACCAAGAGATACAACATATAATCAGATATAAGCTTGCAAAATTCACGACTGGAATTTTCAGCATTAGAACTTGTGGAATAGCATAGCTCAGTGGCAATATGCCACAGCAACAGGCTTTCATCATAATCAACTTCCTCACCTACACTTGATGAGATGGTGTCAGATCTGCTGCGAATGTAACCTGACAGAGCCCGTTGACCTCTTGCCGAGTATATTTCTTTGGCATCTTTATTGGTTTCTGCCTTACGAGCTTTATCCTTGAGCTCTTCAAAGATAAATACTTTCAAATTATCCGGAATGACAAAGTCCTTTTTGTATTTCATTTCATCAAGAAATGCCTTGAGTCCAACGGTTTCAGCTGCAATATCTAACCATCTCCACCGCTGATTCAGGCAAAAATTGATCAAGTTATGCTGCGAGATTGTATTAGACCACCTTCGATGAAATGACAGCTTGTCACGGACCTCAGATACAATTCGTTTAACTCTGCCAGTCTTAAGCCCAACTACAGTCCAGTCAGAGAAAATGACCTTAATCAAAGCCACAAGATCCAAGCCAACAGCACCATAAAGCAAAATGTAGGTAACAGTAACATCAAAATGATTGATCTCAGGACTACGATGTGATTCAAATTCCACAAAAGAAAGCACTATAAGTACAGAGCAGATGAAACGGAAAACAAAACCTATGTAACCGTGTACCACAGCCATCTTAGTGTAGAGAGAATCATACATGAAATTGAGCTCCACCTCCATCACTCTGAAAGCATCATGGGTAGCCCTTCGGGAGAAGAAGCTTCTGCTTTGATTACGTTCATGGAAGCTAAACATATGGTCAACAATCAGCCCCCTAAAATTGGTGAAAAATTCATACCCCTTCTGCACAACTTCTAGGTGAGTTATTTCTTCAGTAGTCCAATCTGGAATTTCAGAAGTCTGAGAGCCTCTCTCAGGTTCGTTCTCTATTTTTATCCTAACCGGAACATCAGCAGCTTTCCTAGATGAGTACTCCTCCATAAGCTGAACATAATTTGGTCCAGCATCTGGCATTGGAAGCATAGAAGCCTTGAAATTACCCAAGCAACCTAAATATAGAGCACGAGTTCGCTCAGCATATTTAATAGCTCCAGCTAAAAACAAGAGTATTGTTGGAACTGAGAGTACATTCTTGATGGAGTGGGCAAAGACGTAAGCAACAGCAACAAGCTGAATGACAAGCCCAAGCAGATGCCGGATCCACAACTCATTATCTTCAAGGGAGAAAGCAGTGATGTTATCAGGGCCACCAAGATGTAACAATAAAAATGGAGCCCAAAATGCCGCAAGATCTTCATTTACTCTGAATTTATCAGGATTGCCATTACTTTGGCCATTAGAGATAAGTCCAACAGCAAAAGCAGCAAGCCAATCGGCAAGCAGATAAACAGACCATATTATGGCATTCACTATTCTGCTTCCTGTTCGTTTCCGCAATGTTGCTAAGGATATTAACACCATTTGGAAGAAAAGACTAATAAGGACTGCAGCGCGAAGATTCCACTCATGCCACAGCCTCTTTACCATGTGAGGGATGAGGGAGGCCATGTATTCTTTTTGCTTCTTTCCCTTCTTTCTTCTCTAATAAAATCAATCCAGCTAGCCTAGACAAACTGGAGGGAAGTCAAGACAAATTTCAACATGAAATTAAATGCCAATTTGAGATTTCTGAAAAAAAAAATGCATGCATTTCTCTAAATTAATTGCATCTTGTAGAGCTCGAAGAACAAATAAACAGGAACTTCCGTTGTTAGATGTTACTGTTACAAGTGAAAAGTTTTTGAATACCCTCCACATGTACAATAAGAACTCTATTACCAGTTTCTGCAAGCACTCACTCTGTCCTCAGTATGTCTCGCAAATGGAAGTGTTTAAGAAACCTTGACGACTTCCAAATAACTATCGCTTATTTCGAGAGGATATTTGCAGAAAATATTAATTTATATTAGTCAAACAATTTAGCTATCTGTACCTTGCGGAATTTCCATCTTGTTACACAACATCATAACCACAATCTCTCGGGCACTCCGTCGTCCATTTGTAACGATCAGGTGCTAGTAAAAATCATTTAGATTACTTGTTCAAGTAAAATGGCACTAAAACAGGTTAATTTCATTGGTTAAATCTCACGACTATAGTTTCTGTTTATAAGGCCGGGCAACATCACAAGCCCTGAAACCAATCCTACTTTTTGAACTTCCTATGACTTTTGAGGATGCTGCAAATTGAACACTTCTTGGGCTTAATCCTTATATTTAAATGTTTTATTATGTGTTTCATTGTTAGAACATCATTGTTTGATACAGAGTGCAATTACTATCATCAAAGGAGCAGGTAATAAAACTTAAAAAACTATTGTCACCCCGATTAATCTCCCAATTCCCAAGCTAGCTTTTCCAGAGGTAATACCAACTGGTAAACTTTTCAATGCTAAAGCTAAGCCCTTTTTGCAAGTTTAAACACCAGAGTTCAAGACTGCCTCCTACCAAAAAAAGAGAAGAAAAGAAAAGAAAAACCCACAAGCATTGCAAGAATAATACTACCTCCTAAGAACCTTTCTTCCATAATCCAACTTCCTGGAAGCTAGAGCATGCATATACACTAAGTGCTTGTGTTTATGTGTGTGACTGAGTGTGTGAGAACTCAGATCTAAAAAAAAAAACTGAAGAGAAGTCTTCTATGCATGCTCAGAATGCACATATTATTGCTCAATCAATTCTGAACATAAAATCAATTAGCAAGAAACCAGACTGTCCAATATGTTGCTGCCTGAATTACAGCTGATTCTTCTAGTCAAGGTAGAATGATAGATCTTACAAGAATGTTCAAACAAAACTTTAAAGATCACAAACAAGCAAACATGGTAGTAATCAAGACCCATAACACGAAATGAACCCATTATTTACCTGAGCTGAGTTTTGCAATTCTTCCTTCATTTTCTTTGTAGTATTCACTGACTTGAAGAGTAAAGTTGTCATTGCAGTGTGATTGTGTACGACTACACACAGCCAATCGAAAGGCCAGCGTCGAATGCTTACAATGCACTTCGTTACTGGGACCGCTCGATACGTCTTTCAAAAATCAATCGCGCCTTTTCACGCCAAATAGATGCATTTTCATTTTTTTAGCCTCATTTCTAACTTTACCGAAAATGTAAAATCTCATTTCTTTTTGTAATTCACAGTTTTTAGCTCCTATTTTTTGGTTAGGAGAGAAAAAAACGCTCTTAATCTTTTAAAGATAAAATAATAAAATGTTTTTTATGTTTTAGGACTAAAGTATTTTGGTACATAGTACCAAACATTTCAAAAACAAAAGAAGGACAAAAGTTTGATGAGACAACACCATGAATTGGATCTTCTCTATGGATTTCCCATCTATTTCCCACAGTATACATCTTGATCAATGACACGCGTTCCATTTATTAGAAAATGACAAGATCATTTTTAAGTTTGACTAATTCTAACTCTTATTAACAAAATGAATACACGCATTATGCATCTAGAAGTGCATTTTATATAATGAAGAGAGGATTCACAAATGGCATGTAAGAGAGGGGAACGAGGCATAATATGTTTTGGTGGGATTGGTGGCGAGTTGGGACAGCGTTGAAGTAAGTTTTACTATCGTCATTGAACAATCTATGAATTGTCCTATAAGTTACTTATCACCAATTAAAACTTGCCAACTAGATAACACAGTTGGGAAAGATTAATTTTTACTATCTTATCAAACAATAACAAGAACAATCATATGTCCCTTCTTCTCCTCTATTCATTCATTATTATCTCCTAAATTCTGTCCTTTCATAACCAATTAAAACTTGTCAACTACACAACTAATGGGTCTAGTTAGGAAAGATTAATTTTTGCTATCTTATCAAACAATAACAAGAATAATTATACGTCCCTTTTTCTCCTCTATTCATTCACTATTATCTCCTAAATTCTCTCATCTCCTACCTTGCTACTACAATTACCCTCTAAAACTAGGAGTAGCTACGGGTCATATCGTGTACTTATCATATTGTGTCGTTGTCGTATTCGTGTCAAAAAATCTCAAATCTAACTTAATCCATTAGAATGTTTTCATGTTATGTCATGTCATGTAATGACTTGTTTTGTTAATGGGTTGATTCGACCCAACGCGCTATAATTCATTGAACAGTTTATACGATTAAAATAATTTTAATACTATGCATTATTTTGCTAAATTAACCTACTAACCTATTTTAACCGAATTGATCATGTAATCCATTCGATGTTGTTGTTAAAGCACCCCATAAATTTTTTGAGATACATAGTCAATACAAAATTTTAGGTTTTTCAAAACATTCAAAAGATAATAGATGATGAAGTTTTCTAAGCATAATGTAAGTTACAAAATCGGCCTTGTTTGGATTGTTCTTTTTTGAAAATTTTCTCTATTTTCTTAAATATTTCTTGGGAAAATTACCATTTTAGTCCTTAAACTATTTCACTTATGTTAATTTCATCCCTCAATGTCTTTTTAGCCTAATTTAGTCCTTCAACTTAAATTTCTTGTCCAATTAAATCCTTTCATAGACACACCACTAATTAAAATATTTCTAGCACAAAATCACCACCCAATTAAGGGCAATCCAGGAATTACAAAGTTAGGGCCAAAGTTAGAACCCCAAAAAAAAGATTTCCATTAAAAAGGGGAGAAACACAAATTTTCCACCAAATTGGGAAAGAAAATAGAGATCGTCAAAAGAGCATTTGAGTTATCCTTCTACGTCAAAGCATTTTGCCCGACCCAAGTCATACCTAGTCTCTTAACAAAATTTTTCACTATTACTACCATCTACTAATAATTATCAACCACAACCTTTCCTTGAGCATCACCATCTTCTCTCATTACATATTTCATCTCTTGGATTCCATCGCCTTCTCATTCTTTTTTTTATTTGTTCTTTTTCTCACGAAGATGGCAAAAATTTAGAAAATTGATGAAGTTTCAAGGCATAGAACTTATGGAATTAAATTGTCAATGCTTTTCAAACCTATTGTGTCTCAAATAGAGAGGAGATAAGGCTTTTCCCTCTTCACTCCAGTACCATCACCAATATTATCATAAAAAGCTCTAAGAAATTCATTCAAGTCCTCTATCTACCTTCCATCAAATAGAGGTTGAAAAACTAGAAATACCTCCATAGCAAGTCTAGGGGTTGCATACCTAGAAAACCATGGTGGTTCATGAAACTATAATTCTTTTAAACATTTCATCAAACACATTCGGGCCTCTTCAACAAAATGCAATCTAGAATACATATTGAGTAAATAACTATACACAATGTAGAGTACATATTGAGCAAAAAAAAACTGCTCGCAAAAATATCCTACAAATGAGCTGCTTTTACGACAATCACGCAGACTTTTTTTTCCAATTAATGAATCCACTAGAATTAACAATGTAGCAATACTGGCAGAGAATATGTGAGAGTTAAAAGGAAAAATTGCAGTGCCTCATTTGTAAAAATATTTACAAATTCAAAGAGGATACTTGACTGTCTAGTTGAGAAAGACCATTGATTTAAGAGTTAAAAAAGAAGATGTCCTTGTTTCGGAAGTTTGTCAAAGAAGATTGGTGACATAGTTGGCGATGAATTGTTCACCAGTGATAAATGTAGATGAAAATTGGGATCTTCTTTTACAAATATTTTATTTTTCTCCCCAATTTAGAGTAAAATCTTTGTTTTACCCCATTAGATGAAAAATTTTCAGATTTCATTATTTTAATGTAGGAAATGACTTGAACTTCCATTCTTGCCCTTGTTTAAGCAATGCCTTCTGTATTGAAAAGGTTTAGTGGGTGGTGCTGCCATAAAAGGATCTAAATTGAACAAGAAATTTTAGTTGAAGGGCTAAATTAGGCTAAAATAACATTGAGGGATGAAATTGGCTTAAGTAAAATAGTTCAAGGACTAAAATGGCAATTTTTCCATATTGCTTATATACTTTTTCCAATTACCTTTTATCTCATATACACCACGTCTTAAAAATTCTCCAAAAATATTTTAGAAAATGCGATCCAATCAACCTTTTAGAAACACGATCCAATAGTTTCATATATGATATGGATAATTTCAAAAATCTCCCCTGAGATTTTTGACAATTTCACTAGTGTCCCTTGAAGTTTATAAAATTGCACAAACGCCCCTGAGGTTAAGGTTTTAATAACAAAATTAGTTCAAATAGAAAAAGTAATATTAAAAAGTATTTGAAGGAGAGAGATGAAACTTTGATTCCATAAATACCTCTTATGCATATATGTAAGTTATACTAGTAAAAGAATAAAATAATTAAAAGTTAGAAACAATTAGTACACATATTTCATCACTCAAAAAGTTCATATTTAATAAATTAAGCGACATAAATAAGCAAAAAATCTACATTAATGATCACAAGATTTAGCAAAACAGACTAATCATCTCTTTTAGCATGATGTTTGTTATGATTTTGGTGATTTTGAATAGAAAAATTTTCAAAATTTCTCTCCTTCATCCATTAGGTATATCAATTAATGTTATTTTGTAAATACAAGTCATCATTCATCATTAAAGAAATTTTTAACAATTATTTTCATTAAGTAGTTACTAATAGTTAATTGGTGTCTAATTATTTAATTGTTAGATATTAATAAAAGAGAATAGAGGAAGAAAATTTTTTCTATTCAAAATCACAAGAATCATAGTAAACATCATATCAAAAGAGATGACTAATTTATTTTGTTGAATTTTGTGATCATTAGTGTAGTTTTGTTGCTTATTTGTATTGTTTAATTTATTAAATATGATCTTTTTGAGTGATGAAATATGTGTATTAATTGTTTCTAATTTTAATTATTTTTATTCTTTTATTAATACAACTTGTATACATGCATGAGAGGTATTTATGGAATAAAATTTTCATCTCTCTCTTTAAGTATCTTTTAATGTTATTTTTTCTAATTGAACCAATTTGACTATCAAAACCTTAATCTCAAGGGAGGTTTTTGTAATTTTACAAACTTTAATGACGGCTAGTGAAATTGTCAGAAACCTTAGTAGAGGTTTCTGAAATTATCCCTATATGATAAGATATAAAACTTGTGAGTTTTTAAAAGGGATAATTTTAGAAACCTTCCTTGAGGTTTCTAGTAATCTTAGACAGCTCCTCTCACGTTTTGAAAATTACACATACCTCTCCTAGAACATAGGGGTTTCATCTTGATGATATAAGACCAAAAAAGTATATGAATGCCCAAAATTGCCCTCATCTAAATTTCCTTAATATGAATAATCATTCAAATATTTTAAAAGTCGAGAATACACTTGTATATTACCAAAATTATGTGTTTTATTGATCAACTAATATCTCGATATTTTCCATCCCCATAATTTTTGATGAGTGCAGGGTATGCATATAACAATTAAACTCATTCCATAATCAAATTTTACATTTATAAATTTTTAAATATCTCACACGCAATTTTCTACAAGTATAAAGGTCATGGGCGAGTATAGGATATTAAGGGTCAAACCCACAGAAACAATTGTCAATTATCAATGGTTTTCGAACTTCTTTATTATTTAGACTACCACAAATGCAACAAATTAAATCTATACTATAAATATGAAATATAAGTAATATAAATAATAATAAAAAACTCCTAGAAGTATGGAATTCCTCACTACTCTTGCAAGTGAAATTACCGATTAATTGAATGTTATTATCTTGATTAGTTATGGCGTAATTTTCTCATGTATGTGAAATCTACTCTTGTAGTGAATCAACTATACTTGTAACTAAGCTATGCCTAATCTTGAGGCTATAAAATTAATTACAAGTTCATTTTTTCTATGAAATTATATAAAACAATTCACTAAAGCCATATCGGTGCACCTCTACTTTCTGAGTGTACTCGCTAAATTTTTCACTTCCTTGAACTAGTATTAAATCCCAATTCTGACAAGTTTAACATCTCAAGATTATCACAATTAATGGCCGGTTAATCATGATTAGAAAAATAAAAATGATAAATAACTTGCTCAAAATAATATTATCAATTAACCAAGTAAACATCACTAACAAGATATAGAATGTTCATCAATAACTCTAGGTATAAACTTTAACAACACATTACAACAAGCACTAAAGTTGTATTATAACTAAACATAAGAATTAATACAAGAAACAAAGAGGTATGGGAGAAATCACCCTTGTCACATAAGTTTCAAACATCTCCATCTTCATCCTCTATCTCATCCAAATTTAGCTAATACAGGAAATGACGGAAACTATACTATTCTATACTAAACAAATGAACTAACCTAATAAACTAAGAAAAACTAGTGAAACTGCATTTTGGTAGTGTCTCTATCCTTCTAAAGTTATAAAACAAGCTCTCCAAAGGATTCTATTTATAGAGAATTCAAGATTAAAGTGAATTGTTGAAGTGATATGAAATGCATCTTGGAATCACCAAAAGTTGTTTCTTGAATTCTCTATGCTTGCTTCCTCAATTCCAACCAGATTTTTTGGAAATAAATTGATCGAAAGGCTTGTGTGAATAGAGCACAAGTTGCACAGCAAGTTGCAACTACAATTGAAGAAAACATGAGCTAGAAATGTGATCTACCTCGCCTATTGACCCCCCATTTTTGCCCTTTTTGCAGGTCTGCTCAATTATGGTCAATTTTCATCCTTGCTCTATTTTTATACCAATCTTCATTGATATTTTCTTAATCATGGAGGCTGAACTAACTCTTCTATAAAGCATGAAAACTATAGCTCTTTGAATTATCTTTCCAATGCCTCTATAATCATCCAATTTGAAGCTTTGTGGACTGATAAATGACCAAAAAACCTTCAACTGGTCAAAACTCTATTTTGGCTTTTGACAATGAAAATGGCTGAGAGTATTTTGACATTTTAATTTAAAACTTATGAACTGGATTTGTTTGCTGGTTGTTATGGATTGACCAACATCCTAGGAGAAGCATTGCAGTTTTGCACCTCGCTGGAGTCTCTGTCAGTAAAAAAATAATATAGAAAAACAGTTCAACAACTTGCTCTAAGAAATACTTTGTTAAAATTCCACCAAAGAGCATATCATAGCAACTCTATTTCACCTGGCATTAATACAAATTGACAAGCATTTCCAATTTTTTAAAAGAAAAAAAAAACAAAACAATGTCCGTAAGGATTACTAACTTCAACCGAGAGAAGAAAAGCTTTAGTATTGCATGCAAAAGAAAATGAAAGATTGAAAATAAAAAATTTTAAAAAAAGACGTTACCAATATGATTGTTCCCAACAATTTGTTTAGAAACCACAATAATCAGTTCAAAGTTGTGGAAACCTTGAAATTAAGCTAAGCTTCATTGTTTACATGATAAGATGAGTGGCATACAAATTCTTAATCTGATATAAAAAATTCTAAACCTCTGGGAAATCTTAATGGTTGCAAACAGGGTAATAGTTGAAATGGATATTGAATTTCTTAGAGCACTATTGCATTTTCCCATTAGTGCAGATTTTTTTTAAGGAAACTACTGCAGGTAGTTGATTTTAAATGTTAAGAGTTAGAGTTGGAGTTACAAAAAATTATCGACCAAATGCACTAAAATAATATATAATACTTAATAAGTGATTAATTTACGTTATATTTGAATGACATTTTATGTTATTTTTAGTCACTTTGGTTATATTATAGGAAGAAAATGGATCATTTTGTCTATAATTGGTGTAAAATGCTCTTAAGTGATTAAATGAGGTTTTTATCACTTTTTACTTGCATTTTGTCCATAATTTGTATAGGAGTTGGAAATATACTTCATTTGGATAAAAAGGAAAATAGACAGTTTTGACACATCTTTGTATTTCAGCTATAGTTTGAGCTATAATGATTGGATTGAAATGATTCTTCAACTAATTTGAAGACAAGAGATAGTTCTACAAGTCTAATGAAGACATCAAAATCCAGTTTGAAGGTTTTCCAGGTCAAAAAGCTGAATTACAGTAGCCAATTTCTATTGGTTGAAACTGAAACAGGACATTGAGCAGTCAAGGGTAGTTTAGTCATTTCTCAGCCTACACAAGTACAAATGAGGTGATTCTTGATGCATTGGAAAGCTAACTCAAAGGGATACAAGTTTTATGTTTTGGTCATGGGTTAATTCAGCTTCTATCATCAAGAAAAGTTCAGTTGAAGTTGAGCCAAAAGCGGAGCAACGTTGAACATTGAACAGAAATTGCACAAAAAGTCAAGGGAGCAATCCGGCCGGATTTATGGCTGGATTGCGGTCAGAAAATGCTGTTCTCTACGCGGACAATTTGTTTCCACCTCCAGTAAGTCACAGCTATTGATAGACGCGTGACAACAACATAGCAGCTGTAAAAGGGAGGTTTCAAGCCTCATTTCTTGACTACATTTATCTTTATATAGCCATAAACTTGCAACATTCAAGGAACCAGAGGAGAGCTTGGAAAGTGCAGAAATACTATCAAAATGTAGTTCTTACATTTTCTTAGTATTAGGTTAGTTTAGTTAGAGTATTATAGTTCATCCACTCTTGCATATTGACTAGATTAGGATGAAGATGGGGATGAAGAAGGAGGAGCTAAAACTCATGTGACAAGAGTTATCTCTTCTCCATCTCTTTATCTTTTGTATTGGATTCTTGAGTATTATTAATATGCAAGTTTTGGATTTTATGTTTATTATGTGTGTTTAAAGTTTATGCCTTGGGTTTAGTTGAATTTCCTATGATTGTTAGTATGTATTATTTGGCTATTTGATGTTATTATTTGAGCAAGTTATTTAGCACTTTGGCTCTTTAAATCATTATTAACTTGGTACCATTAATTGTGATTATCTAAGATATTGTTTCTTCAACGAAAATTGAGATTTAACACTAGTTCAAGAAATGCTAAACCTAGAGAGTACACTCACGAGAGTAGAGGTGCACCTATGTGGCTTTAGTGATTCATTTCATGTAATTTAATAGAAAAAATGAACTTGTAACTAATTTCATAACCATGAGAGTAGGTATGGATTAGTTATAAGTATAGATGATTCACTACGAAAGTAAGTTTAACATGTATAAGGAAATTACGCTATAACTAGCCAAGATAGTAGTATTCAATGATTCAAAAATAGCACTTGCATGAGTAGATAGGAATACCATAACCTAAGGAGCTTTCATCTATTATTATTTTGCATAAGTTTAGCATAGTTTATTTCTTTTAAGTCATTGATCGTCTAAATAATAGAGAAGGTTTAGTAGTGTCGGTAATTGTTCAATCTTCCTCGTGGGATCGACCTGATATATGCCCTAAACTACTAGTTGACCTGTATACTTGTAGTGAAACAGGTATATTTTAGAATTAAACTTGCACTTATATCAAAATCCCGTCAATACTTAAGCTACTGTTTGGTTTTACAGTTCCTCTTTTTCAAACGAGAGAATTGTGAGATTTAAGAAGCGAGAAGGAAGGATGAGGGATTTGAATCCAACATTTCTAACATTTCAGGTAGTTTTATGGATCATTAAGATATAGTCTTCTAACAAGATGTTGGAATGCTATTAATTTCCCAAGCTCAGTATACCATATAGAAGGCGACATGGGAAATAGGTAGTTTTACATCTATTATTAACATTCGATAACGTACAAGCTCTAATCCAATTTTGCAATGGAATACTATATTCAAAGTCTAATTAACTTTCAACTATATTAAGAAACAAAGTAAAATATCTAACTTTTTTCTTTGTTGGGCAAATACTAAAAGCAAATTAAGCGTGTTACCACAAAAGGCAAAAACCAAAAACCATATCTTGTAAGGGTTTCTAAGAAGTTACTTTATAAAACACTAGGTTTGATAAGAACAAAAAATTGAATTTACTATTGTTGTTTCGTCACAATAATTGAAGAGCAAAGAACGAAAACGTTCCATGTGATTTTAATCAGCACCATTTCTCCTTTTCTGTAGTAAAACATTTGTCCAACTTGACTGACCACAGGTTCAAGTTTGATCTTCAACCTGTACAGGTAATGTGAAGCAGTAAGCATTTACATCGAGCTAGCCTGTACTCTTCTCCTGTTTCATGCCCTAGACTTTTATACTCTACCATGGTTGTTGAGCAAAACAAAGCTTTCATCATACATAACCACTTTCTCAAGAGTAATCTGCCAAATTGTTAAGACAAGAATATGCAAGGGATTCATGTTGTGGATTGTAAAGTGCCAACCACCTATTAAACATGCTCAAACTTAGGCATTCACTTGATTCAAGTAAGGGCAAATTACATTTTACCTCTCTATGGTTTAATATTTTTGCACATAACTACTTTATGGTTTCAAAAGCTATGCATAACCCCCTTATGGTTTGAATTAAAATGATATAGTGATGGAAATGATTATTCGTATAATGATAGGTTGCATTTTTGTCATTAATTTTATGATTGTTTTCTTCTTTTATTTTACCAAATATTGTATTAATTGATGTATTCTTCTTATATTTGGTAATTGGTGTTAATTGTAGGGATTTGGAGTAAAAAGGGATTAAAGACGTGATTTTCATTGACTTTTTACGCTCGTCCATGAAGCTTGGGAGTTGAAGCATAATCTCTAGCCATGAGTTGGAGTCTCAAAAGTCAGATTACGGATGTTTCATCAAATGATCGTTGTTGATCTTTGATTTTCGGATAAGATGGATTTGTTAGACTAATTTGATTTGTATTAGTAGTAGTAATTTAGTAGTAGTAGGAAACAAAACGATAGGGAGTTTTATCGTTTCTTTATTCCTTCTTTTGGGGAGACTATTTAGTAGTCAGTAGGCAGTTTTTTTCTTCTCAAGAAACAAACAAATGATCTTTTCTTATCTTCTTCTTATTAGATACTTCATCTCATCTTTTGGGGGAGATTGCCACAATAATAAACTCCAATATTTCACGCGTGGCTTTTTCCATGAAGATGAGCTAAACTTCTTATTTTGGTCAAGAAACAACTAAGGACATAATTCATCTAAAATTGTGAGATCGAATTGATTATTTTTATTTCTTTTATTTACTAGTATTCGTATGTTTTCTGATTTAATTTCTTATGATTATTATTTTATTTGAATATCAAGGAAGCCCGATATTTAATTTAATCTAATAACCTAAAATCAGTTAGATCAGTTAAATTTGTAATTGTTTAATTGATTTAAATTAGTAGTGACTTGTATGATTGGGTTTGTATTAGGGGAACACATGGACTAATTTAAAATAACCCTCATAGCATGTTATTTGGTTAGAACAGAACTTCTCTAATTCTTAAAGCAATTAGAAAATTGAACTCTACGGTTATACATAGGGTTATTTTTTGATTAAAACATTGATTAATGGTCATACTTTGATCACCTACACAGCAAGGAGAAATTAATTGTCATCGCGTATTTGGCAGTTATAACTTATTTATCAGTGAATAAATAAAATTATTATTGCATCCATAATCAATTGAGTAAACCATCTCCAAAGTTATTGACAGGGTGTCGAAGCCTGTGCAATAATAAAACCTGCTCAAACTAAATGTAATTTCTGTAGATAGCGGTGAGCAGGGTCGAATCCACAGGAATTGGGGGTAATTGTTTCTTTTCAAATTCACAGTGACAAGGGGGTGTTTTTATCTCAGGGGTGACAATTTAAACAATTCAACTAAAAGTAAAATAATAAAAATAAAATAGCCAACTAGAAATTAAATAACAATTTACTAAAATCAAAGGATCTAGCCAAGAAATAACTTCAACAATGATTCACCTAATTGATCATCGAAACAAAGGCAATTCCAATTATTTACCAATAAATAGGTTATAACTGCCAAACAAGCGATGACAGTCAACCCCTCCTTACTGTGTCGATGATTAAGGTATGCCCGTTAATCACTGCTCTAATTGAGAAATAATCTTAGGTACACCCATAAGATTTAATCCCCAATTGCCTTACGTATTAAAGGAGCCCTATTCTAACCAAATAACGCACTACCAGGGTTATTTTAGATTAGCCCGCGTATTCCCCTGACACAAACCCAATCATGCTAGTTATCACTATTTTGAGACAATTAAACAATTACGGATTTAACGTCCCAATTGACAATAGATTCTCAAATTAACTAATTATCCGAATCCAAAACAATCAATTAATTGAACAATCATAAGCATTATAACCAAGGAATATGCAAATACCAATAAATAAAAGAAAAAGGTAAAATTAAATCGATCTCACAATTTTAGATGACTCAAAGCATCCGTTGTCCCTTGACTAGAAAAAGGGGATTAGTTCATATTTGATGAACTAAACCCACAGGAAATTGTAAAGAGAGCCGCGGCCATCATGCTTTGAAATTTGGGAAATTCAATTCGTCCGACATACAAGAAGGAACAAAAGACTACTCAAAGCTCAAAAGTAGAAAAGTTAAAGTTCTCCCCAATTTTGCTCTCTGACATGCGTGGGAAGATACCCCTCAAAAGCCTCGAAGGAAAAGTCAAAGGAAAACTAAGCTTCAGGAGGAAAAATCCTCTACTCCTCCCTCTATCAAAAGTCCTATTCTAATGCCTGGCTCTGTGCGGCGGCTCTAGCCCCCCAAGGGAAAATAACGCCTAGCCCTGTGTTCCTTCTTCTCCTTTTATGCTGTCTTTCGCAAATTACCAGAGAGGGTCGCATCTTGATATTCCAAAAATACCCCTGGACATCTGCTACTTGAACTCTTTCCCAATGACTATCAAATTGGCCTTGATTGTAATATTTTTGTTCTACTCCCTGAAATAAATGTAAATTACGAAAAGTGAGTAGAATCTAATAATTAATCCATATCAAGTCAGGTAATAGGGGAAATTAATAATAAAATAAATGATAAAATTGCAACCTATCAATTCCCCCCACATCTAAACCATGCTTGTCTTCAAGCATAAGAACAGCAAACAACCATCCATGTTTGATAATGGCTATTGCTCCATCTATCTTATTGCCAAGATACCAAGAAAAAATAATAATCAAGCATCAATGGTCAAGTCCAAGAAATATCATTCCGGTTAGCTTCTAAACCACAAACTCCTCTAATTTCAGGTTAACTAATCTAAGAAAAAGGAATGACACACAATATTTATCAGCAAATGGTCCAACTATTAACCAAAATCTCAACATTAAATCCATAAATCGGCAAGCTGATTTATTTGATCCGCCAGGTCGCGAAGGTTCGCTCGTGTCTCCTGATGAAATCGATATGTAGTATTAGCAAATAATTCAATCAATTCCTGAAGAGACATACCTGACATGGACGATGGTTGTTGAGACTCTTGCTGTTGAAAACCCATTGGCCCTGTTGTATAATTATAACTGGAGTTATCCCACCATCCTTGATCATACCCGTTTGGATTAGGGTTATACCACGTTTGAGACCAGGGTGAAAAATCTCCATAATTATTGAGTGGGACACTCAAATTATTTTGATATTCGGGGCACATACCGGTTGAATGATCCCTGGCATAACAAATTTTACAGGTTGCAGCAGCCATTCTTTCTCTAATAGAGTTTAGTGCCTCTGAATATGCAAACTTAGCAAAAAAAACAAGCCTCATTGCCTTCCCTGAAAACAAAATCCAGTCTATCATCAAAATACGGAGTGTTAGAAGCCATAAACTATATAAAAAAAATAAGAGAAAAATAAATAAAAAAATAAAAACAAGATGAACTCAAAAAGAAACATATAACTAGTGCCAGTCCCCGGCAACGGCGCCAAAAATTGACAGGGTGTCGAAGCCTGTGCAATAATAAAACCTGCTCAAACTAAATGTAATTTCTGTAGATAGCGGTGAGCAGGGTCGAATCCACAGGGATTGGGGGTAATTGTTTCTTTTCAAATTCACAGTGACAAGGGGGTGTTTTTATCTCAGGGGTGACAATTTAAACAATTCAACTAAAAGTAAAATAATAAAAATAAAATAGCCAACTAGAAATTAAATAACAATTTACTAAAATCAAAGGATCTAGCCAAGAAATAACTTCAGCAATGATTCACCTAATTGATCATCAAAACAAAGGCAATTCCAATTATTTACCAATAAATAGGTTATAACTGCCAAACAAGCGATGACAGTCAACCCCTCCTTACTGTGTCGATGATTAAGGTACGCCCGTTAATCACTACTCTAATTGAGAAATAATCTTAGGTACGCCCATAAGATTTAATTCCCCAATTGTGTTACGTGTTAGAGGAGCCCTATTCTAGCCAAATAACGCACTACCAGGGTTATTTTAGATTAGCCCGCGTATTCCCCTGACACAAACCCAATCATGCCAGTTATCACTATTTTGAGACAATTAAACAATTACGGATTTAACGTCCCAATTGACAATAGATTCTCAAATTAACTAATTATCCGGATCCAAGACAATCAATTAATTGAACAATCATAAGCATTATAACCAGGGAATATGCAAATATCAATAAATAAAAGAAAAAGGTAAAATTAAATCGATCTCACAATTTTAGATGACCCAAAGCATCTGTTGTCCCTTGACTAGAAAAAGGGGATTAGTTCATATTTGTTGAACTAAACCCACAAGAAATTGTAAAGAGAGTCACGGCCATCGTGCTTTGAAATTTGGGAAATTCAATTAGTCCGACATACAAGAAGGAACAAAAGACTACTCAAAGCTCAAAAGTAGAAAAGTTAAAGTTCTCCCCAATTTTGCTCTCTGACATGCGGGGGAAGATACCCCTCAAAAACTACGAAGGAAAAGTCAAAGGAAAACTAAGCTTCAGGAGGAAAAATCCTCTACTCCTCCCTCTATCAAAAGTCCTATTCTAATGCCTGGCTCTGTGCGGCGGCTCTAGCCCCCCAAGGGAAAATAACGCCTAGCCCTGTGTTCCTTCTTCTCCTTTTATGCTGTCTTTCGCAAATTACCAGAGAGGGTCGCATCTTGATATTCCAAAAATACCCCTGGACATCTGCTACTTGAACTCTTTCCAATGACTATCAAATTGGCCTTGATTGTAATATTTTTGTTCTACTCCCTGAAATAAATGTAAATTACGAAAAGTGAATAGAATCTAATAATTAATCCATATCAAGTCAGGTAATAGGGGAAATTAATAATAAAATAAATGATAAAATTGCAACCTATCAGTTATTTCTTGGATAGAGTTTATTTATTATTGTTTCATTTTTAGTAAATTATTAGTTAGGCCTTTTTATTTGACTTATTTAATTATTCACATTTTTATAAAAGCCTCCATTACTCTGGGCTCTAGAAGAAACAAATTTTCTCTCATCCCTGTGGATTCGACATTACTTACTTTTATATGTAAAAATTATATTTTTTTCTTGAGCAGATATTTATTATTATATAGGATCGATACCTATCAAATTTTTATGCCATTGCCGGAGACTTGTGCCTGATAAATTTGTTGCTTTTTTTGAGGTCATCTTATTTTTGTTTTGCCCTTATTTTTGTTTTGCTAGTTTATGACTGCTAACATTCCGTATTTTGGTGATAGACTAGATTTTATTCCTAGGAGGGATAATGAGATTCGTGTTGTTTCTAATAATCAATATTTACATACACTAACCTCTTATGCAGAAAAATTGGTTGTTGCAACTTGTGAAATTTATTATATCTTGGATCATTCAATCAACATGTGCCCTACATTTCACGATGACCTGAGTGCACTAATTATTAATTTCGGAGATTTTTTACCCCTAATCTCAAACGTGGTATGACCCTTATTCAAACGGGGTATGATCAAGGATGGTAGGATAACTCCAACTTTAATTATGTAACAGAACCAATAGGATTTTAATATCAATATCAACAGCAACAACCATCATCCATGTAAGGTATATCTCTTGAAGAAATGATGAAATCACTAGTGGCTGACACATATCGATTTCAACAGGAGATAGAAATGAATATTCGTAATATAAAGAATTAATTGTATCTGATGGCATCTAGAGTGACGAAGTGGTTTCTCAAATATGTGAAGAACTGTCCTCGCAGACCGTTATCAACCTTGAGAAAGATAAGAGTACAATTATCTTGACATGTGACGAGGAGCTGCAAGAGTCCCAAAGAGAAGGATCTATAGATGCGGTTGAAAAGGAAGTTGAGAATGAAAAAATGAGACCCCATTCTCAAATCGTTCAAGTGAATGAATCCATTGAACAATTTATCAAATGTTGTGATACCTCCTCCATGCTCTAATTAATATTATGCTGACTCTTATTCTATAATTTCTGCTAGTGCGATTGATTTTGTTATACCAAAAATTTTTTAGTCTCATGGCAGGAATAAGTAAGGAATTGCTATGGTCAAATATCTTGAGTCAGTAAGTGTTTGTAATGGAGGAGTATGTGAAGAATTTAGGACATTGTTTAATTGTTTTGCGCCATCAACTGGTCAATGGAAAAAAGTAACTCATGTGCTTAAGGATCACTGTACTGATGAAGGTTATTATGAGTACATAGAGGATGAAGCACTGAAATGAGCTACATAATTTTATCCTCTGTGAACAAATATAGCAATATCTAGCCAAAGACATTAAAGAAAAGCGCTGCTTGGGAGGCAACCCAAAATTTTTCAATTTTCAATTTTAGTCATTTCATGTTTCTTGTTTAATGTTTAGGTACAATAAAAGTGATTTTGTTTCTTTGTATAAGAAAGTAGTTCACTAGAAGATATGCTCAAATCGGAATTGAATGTTGACTATTGTTGCGTCCATCACAATTTTCCAGAAGACTTCAGGGGCAAATCATGCGCCCGTGCTAGTAGGGCATGCTTCACTTCGAGACATCCAAAAATGTTGGTCAGAAGACTCCCAGCCTTTATAATGTGTCCACGCCTTCTAGTCACGTGCTAGGAAGAAATTTTCCAAAATCATGATCAGAAGACTCTTCCACTTTATGACGTATCCGCGTCTTCTCCTAGTGGGAAGGGTTCAAAAAAATTAATCTGAAATATTCCACTGGTTGAATATTTTATGTTCTTAAATTAGTTAGTCAAGAATTAGAAGAGCCCATGGTTTTAAAACTAACGGAGAAATATTTCTTGGGACTTAACCACTAATACTTGACGAGTGCCTTAATACATCTTGGTAATAGATGATTTGAATAATAGCCATTGTTTGAACTCGATTGCTTGATTTGTTGTTTTCATGTTTGAGGAAAAGCATGGTTTATATAATTTGCAGACTCTAAGGGCCCTCCATCTACATGGCTCTATCAATCATGGTTCGCCGTCGCGGGTAGCGGTCACGTCACAATTTTGGTTGTTCCACATCCGTCGCGGCATATCGGTTGAATATCAGATGATACGCACATTATAGCAAATGAAAGTTTCCAAAAATTTTGAAAAAAATTACTTAAATTAGAAAATATCAAAAATGCACAATTTAAAAAAATATTCGAGTCGACTCTGAGTGGATTCGAATATATCGGCCGATATCATGCATCATGAATTCAAATCGGCCAATATCGGCCGAGTCAGAGCCAGTTGTCACGGAAATGGTAGTATCCCTGATTCTGGAATCGATATTGTACCGGTCCCCTCCGTTCTAGTTACGACTCGGCCGATACGTATCGGTATTAGCCGATATTGCAAAACCATGCTATCAATAAGTTTCCACAAAATTTTCATAACTTGATCAGCTTGAGACACCTTTATTTTTACTTTCCTGAAAGATTTCAAATGCTATATGGGATAGGAAAATTGACTGATCTTCAAACATTGTCATGCTTTAATGTAGATCAAGAGAAGGGTCGTAGAATTAACGAGCTCGGGAGCTTGAATAACCTTGGAGGTGAATTGAAGATACGCAATCTAGAACTGGTGAATGATGCAAAAGAAGCTAGAAGTGCAAATTTATTTGGAAAGCCAAATATCTACAAATTGGAATATTATTGGGGAAGAAATAGACAAGGCGACAACCAAGACAAAAATGTACTGGAAGGGCTCCAACCTCATCCAAATATAAAAAGCTTGAAGATAGAGAACTTTATGGGCAATGAGTTTCCTTTGTGGGCTATCAAAATGGCTGTCAAAATCGAGAATGCATGGTTATTACTTGAGAATTTGGTGGAGATAGAACTAGTCCAGTGTGAAAGATGTAAAGAAACTAAAGCTCCTGCAACTAATGGTACTGATTACTACATTGGATGGAGCAGTAGTCTATGTAGAACCATATGGTTTCCATCACTTGAAAATCTCATTCTAGAAAGACTGACGAGCTTAATAGAATGGATTGATTTTCCAGATATGCCACCTTCAAGTACAACAGCATCAAGTTAAGTGAGTTTTTTTCCTCGCCTTAAAAACTTAACCATCATAAGTTGCCCCCATTTAAGAACTATTCCAAGAAAATTTCGTTGTCTTACTGGTTTAAACCTAATGGGCGACAACAGCATCTTGCCATTGTCAAGCATATGTAGAAATGTTTTCACTCTTGAAACACTTCGCATATTTGGTCTGTCAGATCTAATGCACTTTTTAGATTGTCTATTTCAGAAAAATCCGAAGCTTGCACATTTTGCTTTGGCCTATTGTTCAAACCTGACAAATGTTGCTTCAAGATTGTCAGGTAGTGCCAGTTCTCTTAAGATTTTGGAGATTGAGTACTGCAATAGTCTAATTGAGTTACCACAAGGTTTTCACACCCTCCAATCACTTGAGAAACTAACAATAAAAGGATGTGAATAATGTGATAGTCTAAGATCCATACCAGCACCAGAGGGCTAGGGCTAGGGCCTTACTTCTCTTCGTAACTGTGAGTTTGTTGGTTGTTATGGATTGACCAACATCCCAGGAGAAGCATTGTAGTTTGCACCTCTCTAGAGTCTCTGTTAGTAAAGTACTGCGATGAGCTTGTAGATTTCTTGATGGATTTGCAGAAGTTGCCTTCTCTCATGTGTCTGATGATACATCGCTGTCCCAAATTGGACATGGTGCCCAGAGGATTGTGTGGTCTGACTAGGCTGAGCCAATTGGACCTTGGTTATTTCTTGGAGTTTGGCTCATTCCAAATCATTTTCAATGGCATTGAGCAGAATCTTTCTTCCCTCTACAAACTAGAATTGTTTGGGTGCTCTGACTGGGATTCTCTGCTTGATCAACTTCAGTACCTCACATTTTTGAAACAACTGAGCATAAATGATTTTGGAGTTGAAACTTTGCTCAATTGGCTTGGGAATATTTTCTCTCTCGAAACTCTGAGGCTGTTCAATTGCGAGAAACTGCATCAGCTACCTGCCTTAGAGGCCATGAGAGATATGATCAAACTGAAGGAATTTACAATTACAAATTGTCCTCTGTTACAAGCTAGTTGCATCTAGAGAAGCAACAACAACCCCAACAGCCAGTGGTCCAGGATTTCTCATATTCCTACAATCGTAATGGATTAATTTCTTATTCAGTCCTCATCATAAGCTATGGAGAATATTCAACTCTCCGAAATTTCCGTTATACTTCTATTTGGTTTCACTTCTAAAATTTGGCTATATAATTTGTCATTTAGCATGCAGGATTCCTTGCATCTTTGGTTCTAAATCGATTGGGATTGATGTATCAAGGGATCAGGGATTTTTTGTGCTGAAAAATAATCTATTTCAGGTGATTTCTTAGACATTGCTTTTATGACTACAAATTTGTTAAGGAGTAGGAACCACCAATTTATCGCCTCTTGCTTTTGCTGATTCTTATTTTCCATCCACTGCATGTCCTGTTTACCAAGGTAACTTATGACCAAAATCTTGTAAAGATAACTTGGCTTGTTCCTATTTAGCTTCTGGTGAAACTCATAAATCTGGATCAAAAATCACTCCAACACATAAAGTCAATATCTGTTCTTGATAGTTCAAACCATAGCAATATGAATCCTAAAAAGATACGCAGCAACTAAGAAATTCTGAAGACAGACACCACAACCAAAGTAAAAATAATAAAACCACAGTTGAAGTTGAGCAAAATCTATCAGTTGAGTTATTAAAAGTTTAATTATTTCCCTAGTTCATTGAGAAATTTCAAGTTCTTTTTGCTTATGTGTGTGATCATTGTCAACTTACTTTGCTGCAGTGGAATGAATATGTTCACCTTCCAGGGCCCTAAGTCATCACGCCACAGGCTATTGGCACACCACCTATTTCGCTCAAATCTCATGTACAAAATTCAAGATTTGCTTCTTGTAGAATAGCTTTATCATTCTGTTATTTTCAGGCACTTTGTCATGGAGGGGTTCTAAAGCTGAATGCTTCGCTTTGCTATTGCTACATGATTTTTGCATCACCTTAATCTCATATGTTCCTTATATTATATGGACTTTACTAGAGCTATATGTGCTTGTAAAGAAATTGTTACCTGAACCTAATTAATTATAGCCGATTTCCTACTAAATTGGAGGCAAACTCTAAGGTAAATTGATGCAATTATTCTACTCTTTATATGCTATTCGATGTCTGATTTTTAAGATTAATATTTTTTCTTAGTTCAAATGTAACTTGAAGAATTAAAATTCTTTGACTAATAAATCTCCCCATAAAATAGAATTTATGAAAAAATTGGAGATGAAGTATGGATAATAACTCAGAGCAAGTTTCATCATTTTGATAACTTGATTAGAATGCAATTGCAAAACCAATGATCATATCTTAGAAATACCAGACAAAACCCTCAATTACATAAGGGCGAAAAATTTCAGCGGCTATTAAACTATTGACGGGATCATGTTTGGGTATCAAACTATTTTTCGTCAATAATTGACCACTAAACAATTTAATCAGTAAACCCGTGACCATTTCGTCATTAATTGCTCTTAATTTCTGAAATTAGCATTACACATGGCAAAGTCCAGGGGCAATTTTGTCCAAAAATTTACTGACCGTTTACTCACATAACCCATCGACTAAAAAAAAGAAGAAGTGCAAGGCCACTATGCTAACTTTCATTCTTAAAATCGTTGCAAATAACCTAGGAGCTCAAGCTTAGGGTTTTGAAGATCGAAGAGAAGGGAAAATCGTGGTGAATCTATGGATTGGGTCATCAGGAGAAGAGAAGTCGACATTGGTCCATATGAAATTTACGATAAGTTTTTATTTCTTTGAAAAATCATGTAAATGAACTGAAATTATAGTTTAACCTAAATATAATGGGTGTATTATTACTCAAGTTTGTCTCTGAAATCAAACGTGCTTACTTGTGGGTTTTGAATATGTAGCAGTATTATGGGGTTTAAATGTTATGGTTTTCATCCAAGTGCCGGTTGTAAAAGTGACAAAATTTTGAACTATATTACATCAACAAGTGTTTTTTGCAGCCTTGTTTTTTCAGATGAAGTGATCCTTTTTTTTTTCCGTTTCATTGCAGTGCCTAATTCTGAACTATTCAGTATTAGAATGTTTCACGGTGGTAGATTTAGTGGGCATCAGTATAAAACATATGTTGGTAGTAAAATAGATTATGTTGATGTGTGTGATGCAGAGAGAATAGCTGTCCATGAGATAAATGCCATGGTTGAGAAATTAGGACATCATGGTTTTAGAACCTAGGAGTGATTTGAATAAGGGATTAAGAGAGTTACAAGGAGATACAGATATAAATGCAATGTGCAAATGGGTGTATGGGCACAAATTGATAGATGTTTACTGTGACCATAAGCCTTTACATGAAAATTTTGAAATACAGTCAAATTCCTCACTATTAGGTAGTACAAAAAAAAATAGGGGTTGTTATTGAAGAAATTAATGAATATCGCAATGTAGTTGTAGATGAAATGGCAATGGAGTTGTAGAACCTGATCAACAATTGGTCGTCAAAAAAAATCTTTTTGGTAGCTCTTTTGTTAGTGCAAATATGACTGCCCCTGGACCAACAATGGGAGGTATAAGTAGAGGTGAAGGTGTAAGAGTAACTATTATCATTGAGGGAGAAGCTAGTGGGACTGTTGTAAAGAGTGGGAGTAGAGAGGATGAAACTGATGTGAATGCAAGGGAAGTTGAAGAAGATGATAAAGAGGACAGCAGCTCGAAAGGGGAGCATTTCACTGATGACGAAGAGTTTTGCAAAAATGATCAAATGCTTGGAAGTGAGAAACCAACTCCCACAGTTGAAATTCCCTCTCCTATTGCGAGGAGAACGATTGAATCTATACTCCATAAGAGCCAGGATGTAAATGACTTGGAAAGTGGTACACATGGAGATGGTCAACATGATGCCTAAGCTGAAAAAAAAAATCACAGGCAACTGATGGAGCATCTGGTGGCAGCAAGAGAGCCAAGAAAAAGTATGCTAGAAAAATAGCAAGACGGAAAAGAAAGTGGTCAGCAAGAGGGGAGAAGACATCATCAACACAAGCTAACCAGAACACATCATCACAGGCTACTCAGATTACATCACAGGCAGCTGCTAAAGAAATGGAAGAAGTTGATGATGAAGATGTGTTGCATGACAACACGATGGAGGATGACCTGCACGAGGCTGATGGCGCTTCTGCTGAAGATGATGAAGTGCAGAAAGGAATCAAATACATTGACTTCAATGCTAAAAGGGACATGAGAAATCCACATTTTCAGGTTGGGATGCAATCCAGAATTATTCTATTGCAAATGGTGGACCTATTTGGTACTACACTAATGAAGAACTCAAAGTAAGGGTAAGGTGCAAGGATCCATGCAACTGGGACTGTTATGCTTTTCAAGAGAAAGCACTTGGGCTGAATGATTTGGTCATTAAGACCCTTTATGATATACATGAAAACTGCAGTCATGCCTGGAAAAATAAAATGATGACTGCTAAATAGGTTGCTGAGAGATATGAGGATAGAATTAGGGCCAATATGAACATTCCAGTCCATTCGTTGAGGCAGACAGTGCATGAGGAGTACAAGATACAAATATCAAAAACAATAGCTAGAAATGCTAGCGGTATAGTTGTTGACAAAATCAAAACTGCATAAGCATAAATGGGAATATAGTGAGGAGATTAAGAAAACCCATACTAATTCTACCATGGTAGTTGAGTTCACTCCATTTAGAGATCTGGGTTCCAATCCTAAGTTCATGAGGCTGTACTATTGTTTGGGTGCATTAAAAGAAGGATTCAAAATGTGCAGACCTATGATTGGACTTGATGGCTGCCATACAAAAGGCTCTTACCTTGGTCAACTTTTATCAGCAATGGTAGTTGATCCCAACAATGGCTGGTGGCCTATTGCTTGGGCTATAGAGAGAAGGAAGCTACAGTCCAGTGGAAATGGTTCTTACAACTTCTCGAAATAGATCTTGAAATAGATGATTAGTGTCTTCATCTCTGACCAACGAAAGGTAAGGATCTTATTATCCATCATTTGGTGTGAGGCTTGTGGCTACTTGAAGCAATAATTCATTTCTCTTTGGTGCAGGGATTGGACAGAGCGTTATCTGAGGTGCTACCCAACTCTGAGCATAGATATTGTGTGCATCACATGTATCAGAATTTCAAGAAGAAACATCCTAGAAAGGCACTTAAAGGGATGCTATGGGCAATAGCTAGGAGCAACACAATTGAGATGTAGAAGAAAGCTACTGAGGACTTGAAAGAGAATGATAGTGAAGCATAAAAGTAGGTGCAGAAGGCTCCTCATCCGATGCATTGGTGTAAGGCTTACTTTTCTCCTCACACTAAACGTGACATGATTATCAATAATCTATGCGAGTCTTTCAATTCACATATACTATAGACTAGGGATAGACCAATTATGTCTTTATTGGAGAATGTTAGAGAACTTATGATGGAAAGAATTCAAAAAAGAAAGGCTGCCATGACTAGATATCCACACTCAACTGGTCCTTTGATTAGAAAAATTATTGAGGACAGAATTAAGAGTCTTTCCAATGGTTCCCACAGTTCAATAGGATTGATGGTTATCATGTAAAGGCCCAAGGAATTCCCAGTTTGCTGTGAATTTGAAAAAGAAGAGTTGCAGCTGTCGAATTTGGAATTATCTGGTTTATCGTGTACCCATGCCATTGCAGCAATTAAGCAAACTGAGGATGGTCCACATGAAATGATTGCAGAGTGTTACTACAAAAGCTTATTTTTACAGGTTTATAATAATGTCTTGCAACCCATCAGTAGCCAACTACTTTGGCATGAGTCCAGCAATCTTCAACTTGATCCTCCAATTTCCACTGTCCAACCTAGGAGGCCAAAAAAGGCAAGAAGAAGAGATGAGATAGAGGGGGAAAAACCATGGAAGAAAGCTTATAAAAAATGTCACTATGCATTGCAGAAAATGTGGAAAAACAGGGCACAATGCAATAACATGCAAAGAGGTGACTCAGCACCAAGAATTTGGTCAGCAAAGAAGAACAAACAACCTGTGAGTATACATACAGCTTGTATTCTAAATGTCTTACATGTAGTCTCCTATCAACTTCCATTTGTAAAAGGTTTCAAGAAGAAGAAAACAGCAAGCAAAAGTAGTCTTAGCAATAGCAAACTCCATCAGCTAACCAACCAAGCCAACCAATTGCATTTGCGACTCAGCAATCAGATCTAATGTCCGAACACCCAACTCTACCACTTCAGCAGCCAATACCAGTAGTCAATAACAATAGCCACCCATTTCAACAGCCAATACCAGTAGTTCATCAACTAGATCCAATAGCTACAAGTTCTAGATCTAGCATGAAATTCAACAAAAATGGTAAACGGCCCTTGATTGATGCTGACAAAGAGAGATTAATGGTAATTATGCCTATTTGGGAAAGGAACCACCCTTCAAGGTTGGTAGGTGGAAGGGTAGAAGAGGTGCAAATTTTGGTAGATCTAGATCTACAAGAGGCAGAGCTGCAGCTGCAAGTTAGATGGGATTGAATAGAGTTTTAGATGTTGATGATGTTGATTGATATGTAAATGACTTACCTTTTGACTTATAATAGTTTATTTAAGTGGGGCTATTAAAATAGATGCAATAAAGTTTAGGGGATCCACTTCATGTTATTAGTGGATGGCTTTTGTTGATTGATGCCTTTTGTTTTTCATCCATTGTCTTTTTGCATCTTCAAAAGAAAGCTGTGTACTTCTGCAAATTGGAAACTTTTGTAGTTGATTTTATCCAATGAAGATGCTTCTTTTGTCTAATTTACTGTGTTATAATGCCACATTCATAAGAAACTACAAAAAGCTTGTATCCATTCATTCAGTAAAAACCAAAACAATTACAGTAGGGATTCCATTACAGAACAAAACAAACCAATGAAAATTTCACTATAAAATACAGCATAGGAATCTTTTTGACCTGCTATTGCTACGGACACTACTACCAAAAGCTACATCCACTCAACCTTACTACTCCCATTTTTCCACAATCACCTAACAACATTAACTATCGATCCCTTGATGGCCAACAAATGGCCACTCTCAATAACAGTCTTCAAATAGCAACAGAGACAATACAACAATACAAAAATCCATGTACCGAGAAGAGTTCTTAGGAGATACTGCTCTTTGGTCTTGCGCTTTTCCACTTCACCCTCCAATTTTGAAACTTTAAGTTTCAATTTTTGAGCTTTACTTTCCTATCTTCGTGTTGAAGTTTCTAGTTCCTCCACACTACTTTCCATTCTATTCATTCTTCGCAGCAAACCGGGAATCACTTGAGTTGATCTTTCACACATTGTTGGATCATACCATTCCCAAATGCCACATCCCTCATCCTGCAATTTACAAATTTATGTTTTCCAAGACTAAATCCTCTTGTTATAATATCTCAATTACAAATCTAACATCTTACCTCTCCTAAAGTGCAGACCACATATCTTCTTGCTGGGTTCCAATTTGTCCATGAGGTCTTTATCATTGCTGTCAATCCGCAAGAGCATCTGGGTATGGGTTTAGAAGAGTGTTTCGACATGCTTTGGCTTGTTCGATTTCTGATTGATGATTTAGGGATCCCAATTGAGTCCCTATTTTTTCCTCCACAAAAGACCAGACACCTTCTCTTCAATCTACAAAACATTTTCTCTTCCCTTCTCTTCGATGATTTAATAAAAACTAAGTTATATGGTCAGTAAATTGTTGGACAAAATTACCCCTGGACTTTGCCACATATGATGCTAATTTCAGAAATTAAGAGTAATTAATGACGAAATGGTCACGGATTTATTGATTAAATTGTTTAGTGGCCAATTATTGACGAAAAATAGTTCGATGGCCAAAACATGATTCCGCCAATAGTTTAATGGCCGCTGGGATTTTTTGCCTATTACATAATTTTCTACACTTACTACAGTGAGCATGTAATGATAGGCTTATTGGGCAGCATCGTAAGCTGAAATTTCCCAATTGCCAAATGTATTAAAAAAAAGTATCTTTCTAAAAGATAAGGGCAAATTACACTTTATCCCCTGTGGTTTAGTGGTTTTCTACATAACCCCCTATGGTTTTAAAAACTACACATAATCTCTTCGTGATTTGGATTAAAGTGTCAAAATGACGAAAATCATCATTCATAACCGAGTCATCTAAAATATCTAAAATATCCTTATATAAAGTTAAAAATTATTTATTAACCAAGGGGGGTTATATATATATATTGAAAATTATAAGAGAGTTATATGGTAAAATATTAAAACATAAGAGGATTATATGGTAAAACATAAAATCATATGGGGTTAGTGTATCATGTATTTATAAGGGTAATTTTGATATTTTTAAAGGTTCAGTTACGAATGTTGATTGCTATCATTTTGACACTTTAATCCAAACCATGAAAGGGTAATGTCTACCTTTTGAAACCATGAGGGGTTATGTTAAAAAATATTAAACCATAAGGGGTAAACTATAATTTGCCCAAAAGATAATGTGAAAAAAAGCTCAACAACTTGTCCGTTAAAATTCCATCGAACAGCATATCAAAACAACTCTATTTCATCTAGCATTGATACAAATCGACAAGCATTTCCATTTTTTTTTTTTTTGTAAAAACCAAAACAATGTCCGTAAGGATTACTAACTTTAGTCAAGAAAAGAAAAGCTTTACTTAACTAAACTTCTATGTACAAAATTTTCTAGTTAACTAGGCACAGTGCCTTGAATTTCTGTATGAAGTAAACAAACAACTGGTCATTCTGCCCCAAAATCCTTATCACAAGGAAATGAAAGCAATCACAAATCAAGAACTATTACATGCTACAGAAAATGAAAGATTGAAAATAAATTTTTTTTGAAAAAAGAGAGGTTACCATATATATATATATATATATATATATATACATAACACATTAATTGCTTGATATAGTTCTGTAGGCTAGGATTTTAAAATACATGCAGCAAGAAAACCTAAAGCCAAAAAAAAAAGAAAAAAGAAAAAGATATTCAATAACGGTCATATAAGTTCTACAGAATTTAAAAGAAAATAAAAAAGAACAATTTTTTCCAAAAAAAAATAAGAGAACTGACATATGAGGATTGAGGAAAACAAAATCCACCTACTGAGTTTCCTGGCGATCAGAAATGACCATTTTATCTCTTCCAGCAATAGAACTCCAAAATTGTATATATAAAAATTTTCATATAACAATAAAAACAATGTCTTTCCTCAGAATCTACTTGTATATCCATTCATTTGCAAGGCCTCCAGACTCATCCATCGCCATAAAAATGCTAATAGCCCGTAACAAATAGAGAAAACAGAATTCCACATGATTGTGCCTAACAATTTGCCTAGAAACCACGATCATCAGTTCAAAGTTGTGGAAACCTTGAAATAAAGCTAAGCTTCATTGTTTGCATGATAAGATGAGTGGCATAAGAATTCTTTATCTGATATAAAAATTTATAGACTTGCGGGAAATCTTAATGGTTGCAAACAGGGAAATAGTTTAAATGGATATTGAGTTTCTTAATGTTGGATATTTTAATAAAAAATATCACATATTTATTTTGAATTCAAATAAAGTAAATTACAAATTCTTTAAATAAATTTTCAGTTACAAATTGAAACATTTAAATGTGTAACTTATGGGATTTATGTCTTGCTTTTGTAACTTATGTAATGATTAGGTTTTATGAAATCATTTAGTAATTTTTTTTACCGTTATACAATGAATCTAGACTTTTCAATTTGTAACTGAAATATGAGGTGTTAATTCCTATTAATGTTGGTATTTTAATATTCCTAATTTCTTAGCCTATATATAAGGCATCTATTAACCAAACCAAATATATACTTTGTTATCTCTATACTACCTTATATTTTTCCTCCACTACTATAATAGTTTATAGGGCAAAGACAGTGTTAGTGTGAGGTTTCTGTCTTGCTCCAATAGTGTAGATTGGAGTAGACTACAGTGTGCAAAAGGCTGGGCTGTTGTATCCTGGAGGCGACGTGCTGAGACGTACTACACCGGAGGATACTCCGTAGGGGTGCGAATCGTCTTAAAGAGAGCGACCTAGTCCGCGCCTCAACCCATGCCAAATCAACATTTTTATGGTACAAATTATTTGCATTTTTAATGCAAGATTAAGGTATGAATTTTTTGTTAATTTATTTGTTAAATTTTATTAGAGAAATTATTGTGACTTATATGATTTATTTTGGTCTAGAACCAACAATTAAAGCAATACTGCATTTTCCCATTAGTATAGATTTTTTTTTTGTTTTAAAGGAAACTGCTATAGGTAGTTGATTTTAAATGTTAGAGTTAGAGATAGAGTAACAAAAAATTAACGATCAAATGCTCTAAAATAATACTCTATATAAAACTCAAGTTACTTTTTGGTTTTACAGTTCCTCTTTTTCAAGCAGGAGAATTGTGCGATTGAAGAAGCAAAAAAGGAGAATAAGATATTTGAATCCAAGATTTCTAACTTTTCGGGTAGTTTTATGGATCATTAAGATGTTGGAATGCTATTAATTCTCCAAGCTCAGTACACCATATAGAAGGCGGCATGGGAAATTCTCCAAAATTTCTAACTTTTCGGGTAGTTTTATAGTCTTCTAATAAGATGATGGAATGCTATTAATTCTCCAAGCTCAGTACACCATATAGAAGGCAGCATGGGAAATAGGCAGTTTTACATCTATTATTAACATTGGATAACGAACAAGCTTTAATCCAATTTTGAGATGGAATACTGTATTCAAAATCACATTAACTTTCAACTGTAGAAAAATATCTAACTATTTTCTTTGCTGGACAAATACTACAAGCAAATTAAGCGTGTTACCACAAAAGGCAAAACCAAAAATCATATCTTCTAGGGGTTTCTAAGGAGTTAATTTATAGAACACTAGGTTTGACAAAACAAAAAATTGCATTTACTGTTGTTGTCTCGTCACAATAATGGAAGAGTAAAGAACGGAAACCTTCCATGTGATTTTAACCCCTAGAGTTAACTACGCAACTTAATCGGCACCATTTCTCCTTTTCTGTGGTAAAACGTTTGTCCAACTTGACAGACCACAGGTTCAAGTTTGATCTTCAACCTGTACAGGTAACGTGAAGCAGTAAACATTTACACCTAGCCAGCCTGTACTCTTCTCCAGTTTCATGCCCTCGACCTTTATACTCTGCCATGGTTGTTGAGCAAAACTAAGCTTTCATCATACATAACCACTTTCTCAGATTAATCTTCCAGATTTTTAATGCCAGAATATGCTAGGGATTCATGTTTCGGATTGTCAAGTGCCAACCACCTCCTCAAAATTAGGCCGTCCCTTGATTCAAATAATGGTATGTAGTAATGCGGGATCGTAAGACAATCCGGTAACCAAAATCACCTTTGTCCAAGTTCCTTCCACTTATTCCTTCATAATCCAAAGATGTGTATAGTGACAAAACACAGAAAGGCATCCTCCTATAAACAATAATGTCCAGTCACATTTTTTGACTGTTCCATCTCTCCTTAGATCTCATTCGTCAAATCAAGGCTAGCAATCTTCCCCATTATGAGAAATATTTCCCATTTTTTCATATGGAGCTTCCAAGTAACATAATAAATCTCCCCAACAGGATGACCGCCCCAAGAATCCTCAATAGTCTTCCAAGAACTCGTGTTTCCGCTGTAAACATCAAGCCTAGTTTGCCCCTTCAAGATGTTACCATAATGACGAGTTTGGAACACTTAATAATCATCCTTGGGTTCATCATTACCCAAACCCGTATACAAGATTTGTGTCAGGATGTTCGAAATTAGTTAATTTTTGAGACTTTCAAACTGGTGATTCCACAAAAAAAATCTTTGTCTACTACAACATGAATCAACCCGTTACAAGCAAAATCCAGAAGAGATCATACCTGCTTAATAAAGTTTCACAGCTTTAATCTTAGTACGACCAATAATTAATTAACCGGAAGGTATAGCTCCTGCCAGACAATGATAAAAGTATGACCTATCAATTTCAACTTTACTGCATTACCATTTGCTATTTAATAGGGTAAGTCAAGGCATAAGCAATATCTGCTATTTACATTGTTCAGCAAAGCTTTGCTAGTGATGTTGATGTTAGTAATAATAAAAAGAAATAGGCTGAAACACTATAGAGAAGAATAAATACAACTCAGAAAGAAAGAAATAATCAAAAAACCAATAATAACAATCCGATGCTTGTGAGCATAATTTCCTTAAAACAGATTCGCCCCCTCCAGGTAGAGTGCTTGAGGTTAAGTAGGCGTCTGTCTCCCAAGATACAACGAATTAAAGGTGAATATGTCAGCACCAAACTTTCTCCACCACAGCGAACTCGAACTAGAGCAATATGGAACACTATAAAAGATGAAGATGCAAGAAGGAAAACTTGAGAGAGCTCTCGTTTTTTAAACAAGAGAGAGATATTTATAGATGCTGGCCAAGGGTGACTGTTAGAAATTGGCAACAAGTGTTAAATTCCATATAATTATCTTCACGTTTATCAAAGTACCACATTCATGTACATACATGTATCTCAATAAGATAACTCCAAAATCATGTATTAAGTACATGAATCCTATCCAAAATCATGTATCAATAATTAATATACATGAATCCTATCCAAAATCATGTATCAATAATTAATATACATGAATCCTATGATAGATAATTATTCTTAAATTCTTTCAAGAGTGCCATTATGAGAACAATTTTCTCATTCACTCTACAATGAATATAGCCATTTTTCCAACAATCCCCCATATGAATGGAAAAATTGTTTTGATTCGGCAGTAGTGTTCCATGACTGAAACCTGCATAAGATAGGTTGGTGTTACCCGTTGAACCTTCTCTTGTGAAATACACTTACTTTACTAGCAATCCAATAGACATGATGTCTTTGAACTGTCCCGCTTTTTAGTGTAAATGAACCATATATTTCACACAGGAATCATGCTCCATTAGTTCAGTTCTCATAGTTATGTTCGTTTTGACCATGAACATTAACCTGGTTCAGCAAGAGTTTTCAAGAATTGAGCCCTAAACAATTCTCTTTTGAAGCGGCCCCACTTCACTCTCACATAGGTGATTTACTTAAGTCTTCAGTAATGAATTACTTCACTTAAGAATCATTAAAGCACACCATTGTGCTATCCTTAATTCTCCTTTGTGTCATTGTTTCATTATGGAATGGGTTTAGGGATATCCTCCCACAATGACTATGCTAAGTCCTTATAATTAGATTGTCCCTTTGAACCTAGATATTGGGATCTCCAGTCAGTTAGGTTGGGTTTCCTTTATAACACTTAGCCTTCCATGGGCTTTAGTCCCATTCCTTTTGCCATTTTTGCAACCAACTCTCTATTCAATCCTTTGGTTAGCAGATCCGCTATGTTATAAAGCAACTACTCCTGTTGAGAGTAGTTGTCTAATGGTATTGTGCCTATGACGTATATGTCTAAACTTACCATTATATATGGTATTCTGTGCTCTTCCAATTGCTGATTGACTATCACAGTGAATACATATTGGTGGCACAGGTTTTTCTCATTTTGGAATGTCTTCAAGAAAATGGTGAAGCCATTCAGCTTCTTCTCCGCATTTGTCCAAGGCAATGAACTCAGATTCCATTGTAGATCTAGCTACAATAGTTTGTTTAGAGGACTTCCAGGATACTGCCCCACCGGCAAGTGTGAACACATATCCACTTGTGGATTTTGAATCTTTTATATCAGATATCCAATTTGCATCAGCGTACCTTTCTAGAACAGCAGGGTATCTAGTGTAATGCAGTCCATAGTTCCGAGTGTACCGTAGGTATTTAAGTACCCTTAAAATTGCTTTTCAATGATCAGCACTCGGATTGTTTGTAAATCTGCTCAATTTGCTCACTGCATATGCAATGTCAGGTCTAGTACAACTCATTAAATACATTAGACTGCCAATGATTCTTGAGTATTCTACTTGAGAAATACTCTCTCCTCTATTCTTAGATAGATGGAAACTATTGTCTAATGGAGTTCTTGCAATTCCAGAATCATCCTTATTGAATTTTTCTAGAATCTTGTCCACATAATGAGTTTGGCTCAAGACCAAACCGTCTGGTATTCTTGTAATTTTAACTCCTAAAATTACATCAGTGAGCCCCATATCTTTCATGTCAAATTTTGAATTCAACATGTCCTTGGTAGACTTGACCATTTTGTCATTACTACCAACAATAAGTATGTCATCTACATAAAGACATAAGATGACATAGCCATGTTCTGTTTCTTTAGTGTAGACACATTTGTCACACTCATTTATTTTGTATCCATTAGTTATCATTGCATTGTCGAACTTTTCATGCCATTTCTTTGGCGCTTGTTTTAGTCCATACAATGATTTTACTAATTTACAAACTTTATTTCCTTTTCCCGGAGTTATGAAACCCTCAGGTTGCTCTATGTAGATTTCTTCATCTAAATCACCATTTAAGAAAGTCGTCTTTACATCCATTTGATGTATCTCTAGATTTCTCAATGCAGCAATAGCAAGAATCATTCTGATAGAATTTATTCTCGTAACAGGAGAATAAGTATCAAAATAAACCAAACCTTCTTGTTGCTTGTATCCTTTGATCACAAGTCTGACTTTGTACTTATCGACAAAGCCATCAGGTTTTATTTTCCTTTTAAAGATCCATTTGGACTCTAAAGGTCTACAACCAGGAGGAAGATCCACTAACTCCCATGTATGATTCTGTAAAATAGAATCAACCTCACTTTTTATTGATTCTTTCCACAAAAATCGTTCAGAAGAACTTACAGCTTCTGTATAGGTTTGTGGTTCCTCTTCTAATAGAAAAGTTGTAAAATCATCTCCAAATGATTTTTCCACTCTAGCCCTTTTGCTACGTCTCGGTTCATCTTGTTGAATCAAGTCATGATCATGTTTTTCTTGATTCATAACTTCATGTGTTCGTTTTGATGAACTTGATGCCCCATTCGATTTACAAGGAAACACATCTTCAAAGAATGAAGCATTCCTTGATTCCATTATCGTATTTTTGTGTATATCCAAAATTTCTGAATTATACACAAGAAATCGATAAGAAGCACTATTATGTGCATAGCCTATAAAGATACAGTCCACAGTTCTAGGACCTATCTTTGTTCTCTTTGGTGTTGGAATAGCCACTTTTGCAAGATACTCCCACACTTTCAAGTATTTGTAGGATGGTCTCCTATCTTTCCATAACTCATAAGGGGTTTTATCTTATTTTTTCCGGAGTACCCTATTTAAAAGGTAATTGCTTGACAAAATAGCTTCACCCCACATATTTTTGAGGCAATCCTGAACTTAGTAACATCGCATTCATCATTTCCTTTAGTGTGCGATTTTTTCGTTCAGCAACACCATTCGATTGTGGTGAGTAAGGTGCAGTTACTTCATGGACAATTCTATATTTTGCACAATAATCACCAATAGGTGTTTCATATTCACCACCTCTATCACTTCTTAACCTTTTAATTCTCCGGTTAAGTTGATTTTCAACTTCATTCTTGTAGAGAATGAAATTTTCCAAGGCTTCATCTTTGCTTTTGAGCAAATACACATAACAGTATTTTGTGCAATCATCAATGAAAGTGATAAAATATTTATTACCACCTCTTGTTTGAACAAATTTCAAATCACAGACATCTGTGTGAATCAATTCAAGGGGTTCGGTGTTTCTTTCAATTGTTTGAAAAGATGACCTTGTTAATTTTGCTTCTACGCAAATCTCGCATTTATGGTTTGAATTGATGTGAAAGGAAGGAATATGATCCAAGTTAATTAGTCTACGCAAAGTATCATAATTAACATGACCTAGTCTACCATGCCATAAATTGGAAGACTCAAGCAAATAAGCAGAAAACTTATTCTTATTATTCACAATAGTCATTACATTCAATTTGAACAACCCATCGGTTGTATATCCTTTCCCTACATACATCCCAAATTTGGATAATATAACTTTATCCGATTCAAAAATCATGCGAAAGCCATGCTTGTTCAGCAATGATCCAGAAACAAGGTTCTTGCAAATTTCTGGCACATACAGAATATCGTTCAAAGTCAATGTTTTGCCAGGAGTCATCTTTAGCAACACCTTCCCTTGACCTTCAATAGCAGATGAGGCAGAGTTCCCCATGAATATTTTTTCGAAAGTAGTAAACAAGTCTTTGTTTGTGCAAACATGTCTTGTAGCTCCAGTGTCAATCCACCATTCTTTCGGATTTGACCCTATCATATTTACTTCAGAAACCATAGCAGTCAGGTTCATGACATAATTTGGAGCATCAATAGAATCGGAGTGCTTCCAAGCATCAATAGCACCGACAGCTTGTGCATCAGTTAAGCCTTCAGGCAGCTTTGGAGCATCCTCACTTAAGAATCTCGAGAGATTCAATGTTGTCAAATAGAACAACATCTTTTGTTGCCATGTCTTGAAATTCGAGCCATGGAACTTCTCAGGTTTCTCACTATGGTTGGTAGAAACCATAGGAGTAATCTTTCCTTCAGGTTGTTTCACAATTGTGCCAGAGGCAGAGGCATCAAAAGTAGATTTGTTGGTTTCTCTTCCTGGAATGTTAGCCATTGAGAACAGAATCTGTTTTAAGACTGTTAGTAATAATAAAAAGAAATAGGGTGAAACACTATAGAGAAGAATAAATACAACTCAGAAAGAAAGAAATGATCGAAAAACCAATAATAACAATCCGAGGCTTGTGAGCACAATTTCCTTAAAACAGATTCGCCCCCTCCAGGTAGAGTGCTTGAGGTTAAGTAGGCGTCTGTCTCCCAGGATACAACGGATTAAAGGTGAATATGTCAGCACCAAACTTTCTTCACCACAGCGAACTCGAACTAGAACAATATGGAACACTATAAAAGATGAAGATGCAAGAAGGAAAACTTGAGAGAGCTCTCGTTTTTTAAACAAAAGAGAAATATTTATAGATACTGGCCAAGGGTGACTGTTAGAAATTGGCAACAAGTGTTAAATTCCAGATAATTATCTTCACGTTTATCAAAGTACCACATTCATGTACATACATGTATCCCAATAAGATAACTCCAAAATCATGTATTAAGTACATGAATCCTATCCAAAATCATGTATCAATAATTAATATACATGAATCCTATGATAGATAATTATCCTTGAATTCTTTCAAGAGTGCCATTATGAGAACAATTTTCTCATTCACTCTACAATGAATATAGCCATTTTTCCAACAGTTGAAGTCATGTAGATTAGTTTACCAAGAAACGCCTATTTTAAGTCCTTTTGCCTTCTGCAATCCTGCGTCACAAAATTTGTGCAAAAAATAATCCCATGACGATGACACCTGCAATTACTTACGAGTGATATCAAACAAACTTGCAAGCTTGGTACCTAGTTCTTTTTTTTTTTTTTTTTTAACAGCAGGAAGGGGAGTCTAAAGAGGTTGTGTATAAGAGAATAGTAGAAATAAGAATCTAATTAGATTAAAAGGATGTTTTGACACCTTTTTAAATTTTTTTCACTACAGGTGAGATTCGAACCCCCAATCTAGTCTCTCTTTGGTGAAAGCTCAGTGGTTTAGTACCTAGTTCTTGACCAAACAAAATTTTCATGCAATACTCAGAGTTAGTACCAAGAAAGAAATTCATACGCACTCCACGAAATCAGACCTGTGACTCTAATCAAGAGGCAGCTCATTGCCATTCCATTCATCTTCAAGTTGGTTATTCAAGTGCAATACTTCATCATTTTTTCCATGTGTCGGGCATCTTCCTCCAATAACATTTGTGACTTCAAACGTGCTTCAAGCCTCTTTCCACTCTTTAATATTCTCTCATCTAGCTCCAAATTAAGGCTTGATCATTCAACCCTACAAATACGTAAAGAATTTGCAACTAAAATGGCACAATCACAAATACTTACTACTATCAACTCAATGCGTAAATTCAAGGCAAAATAAGCACTTTAGACCATAGCATTTCACAATTTGACTCAAAAGCAACATGAAACATCTCAAAAATAATAACAAAATAAACACTTATCAAAATAAATCCTCTTCAAAAGAAGGGCAATTGGGACTGGCCAACTATTGCCAGATACAGGTGACAAAGGGGTAGAAACATAAAATATGTTGTCCCTGTGCAGACGTGACATGTGCTTTCTTGACTGATATTTCTTCTATGAAGAGTTTGTTTAGAAGCAAGCTGTAGGAATTTCCTAACTCTTTTATTTGCTTGCAGCTTCCACATCTAAGAGGGATTAACAAATGGATGATTGTCAAACATAATATGGGTTAATTACATCATTTTTTTGTCGACATGATAATTTTTATTCTACACCTACTTTATACTTAGGGAAAGAGGTGTATCCAAAAGAGTCAATGTAGAACGTAGAGGAGATTGAATTGCCACTGGACCAAACAAATGGCTATGCACCTATTGGTGAAATTTGCAAAAAAGTCTGAATAATAATACAAGTTGAGGGATTTGATCCCTCAATTTACACCCAATAAGAGTTTTGAGTTTCTCCCTAGTAGCTAACTCATCTGACCTACCCCCAAGGGGTAATTGCATCATGGAGAAGTAAGATTTGAATAAAAGGTTCCATCATAATGGCCCTTCCACCTATGAAAATCTTGAGAATTAGATTGATGTTGTTCGGGAATTACTTGAATCATTTGGACAATCGGGGAAGCAAGACAAAAGATAACCTCTCTAAATTCCAAGAACCCATCTAGCCAAAAGGATGATTGACCAGTAAATCTTCTTCTCTAGATCTAAGTGGCCCTTGTCTTTTGCGTCTCAGGGGTCTACGAGACTAGTCTAGTTATCTAGACAAATTCTCCTCCACATTAACATTCCTTGTAAATAGTAATCCAGCCTGTATCTTTGTTAAGCGAATCCACCCCAATTTTAGGCTTTTTTTTAATTAATAGACCCAACCATCTCCTTTCTCTGGATAGAACCAGCTTTATTGGAGTTTTTGATTTTCAGTATTTTTAATCAATGTTGAGATTGGTTCATTTGACTCTCAAGCATAAACCAGCTATGGCTGCTTTATTCATGTTATCAGTATATCTTATACCCAACCTTCCTTGGTCTTTAGCACTAGTCACAGTCTCCCACCCTTCTACATGGAATTTCCTCTTCTGATCAGTGGAATCCCACAAAAAATTTCTTTGGAATTTATTTGTGCCATTACCTTTATCAGTTTATTAACCTATACCAAAAGGAGAAAAATCTTTTTCTCGCAGTTATCTTGTGATGGACATGCACAATTTGTCGCTGGTAACTGCAGTGTACAGGAGTTAAAACAACAAGTATAGATACTAACATATTTTTCGGCACCACTTTCAACAAGTTAGTAATATAATATTTATATTAGTTATAATAATGTTTGCAAATATAATTGCCATTGACAATTGTAGAGGTCCTTGATCCGGTGCAAGAGAACCTAAAAGAAATTAATTTTCTGTAAGATATGCTTTTCTTTGGTTGTATTTTGTGTAAGAGAATATGAATCAAATGTTTGAAGAAGATGTGGTTTTGAACAATAGCAAACTTTAAAAAGAAAAAAAAAAGATTTAACTAGTGTCATCAATTGAAGTTCAAGTGAAATCTTAAAATCTTTTTATGTGTAAATTTTATATCAATTAGATATCTTGTCGAGCTTACAGTCAATTTGTAAACTTGATTAATTATAATTTTTGTTTATGTTTGACTAATAATGAATTCAAAAATTTCAAATCGGCAATTGTTGTGTGGCGCACTCTAAATTTGTGGTAGTATTGATCTCAATGTTAGTGTACCTAAAGGTAATAATAATAAAATTTTTGAGCTACAATCAATTTGTAAAATTAATTACAATTTTTGTTTATGTTTCAACAATAATATATTGGAAAAAAAGTCGAATGAGTTGTTTTGAGGTGTATATAATTATGAGGGTCAATAATAATAAAGTTATGAAGCAATACCCAAAAGTTACTTGTAATAGCTCTCTGTAACGTAAAGGGTCATATGTGGATAGGGCTGCAAACGAGCCGAGTCGAGTCGAGTTTTGAGCTAATCGAGCCGAGCCTCGATTAAATTTTACCAAGCTCGAGCTCGAGCTCGAGCTCGACGAGCTGGCAATTTTCGAGCTCGAGCTCGACGAGCTGGCAATTTTCGAGCTCGAGCCGAGCTCGAGCTCGAGCTCGAAAAAAATAAAAAAAAATTATTTTATTTTTTAAAAAATAAAAAAAATAATATTTTTTTCTGAATAAATAATAAAATATTAAGGATATATAGGTAATTTCACTATGAAAATAAAAAATTAAAATATATTTATATATAATATACGTAATTTTATTATTAAATAAAAATAAAAAATATATATAAATATATATACTCAAGCTCGCGAGCCGGCTCGCGAGCTAACGAGCTTAATATTCTGAGCTCGAGTTCGAGCTCGAGTTTGACTCGAGCTGGCTCGAGCTCGACTCGAGCTCGATTAATCTCGAGCTCGACTCGAGCTTGACTCGAGCCGCTCGCGAGCGGCTCGATTCGTTTGCAGGTGGATTATGTTGTACAGGTACTCATGTTAAGATTTCAAATAACTTGTAATTACGCAAGGGACTAATTGCTATACGCAAATGTACATATTCTTTACTCCCCATCTAGTCTGCCTATTGACATCACATTTGAAGATCCCCAACTGAGGAGGAGGAAGAAGAAGCCCTCTAAAAAGTTCACAAACTGCAGGCTCCCAGGTACTTTAATATTCTCCCAACCAGTTTAAATTTCTTCTTGATTCATTGATTGCTCAGACATTTATTAATTGTGACGATAAGTATAGGGGGTAAAAAAGCTGACTTTTTTTTTAAATGGTAAAGTTTTGTGCGCAACTGTTCTTTAACCTTGAAGTAAATCTTGATTTGCAATTTGGGATTCCATTAATCAGTAGTATAATATATTGTCTTGGTTTGTTTTAAGTATATAAAAGTTTTATCTTTGAAGATTTGATTGCTAATGTTTTCTTAGCTAATAGGAAGTATTGTTTCTGTAGTTAAGAATGCCAGCTCAAGGAAAACCTGAGGAAATTGTCCGAACACTACTGGCTTGTCTGGGAAAAGCTTGGGATGCATTACAACCCATCCATAAGAAAGATGAGAAAATAGTTTCGGGATTCAAAGAAATTGAGACTGAACTTGACAAGATGAAAGATTGGGAAGGGAAACTCATAAAACGGTTCAGAAATTTGGTGCAAGACATCGATAATGATGTTTGGTTTGATAGATTGAAGCATGGCAACGCTGATGACATTCTTAATGGATTGAAGCTCATCAGAAAGAGTGTTGCATCTGTAAAACAGCTCTTTCCGGCAAAAGAAAGCCAGGTGACAGAAATAACACATTCGATGCCTTTTACTGGGAAGGATCAGACGTCTGAAGATCAGGCTGTTGGGAAGGATCAGACAATGTCTGAAGAGTGGTCGAGGCTTGGCGTGGAGGAAAAAATTTATGTTAGCAAAGCAATATCAGATTTTCGGAAAAGTTTTGACTGTCTGGAGAGCAATCAATTGAAAGTATGCTCCTTGTGCCTTTCAATTTTCCCAGAGAATAGCATCATGAAGAAGAGACCCCTTATTTACTGGTGGATAGGAGAGGGTATGGTCGCTGAAACCTCAGAAAAGACTGCAGAGGAGGTTGGAGAAGATGTATTTGGACAATTGATAAATGAAAGCTTCATAATCCCCATAGTTGAGAATCATTCTCCCAATATAAACAGTTTTATCGTGCACCCTTGGATTCGAAGAATGCTGATCTCGGTTGCAAAAGGACTTCACTTTTTTGAATTTAATCCCACAGGGATGCCTAGCAATGATCATCGTCATGCATTCTTATTTGCGGGTCTTGATGCTTCAGCCAGTGAGATGCCTGATGGTATTCTTACGGTTTTCAATGTGAATTGTCAATATCTTAGATTTGAACTTGACTGGCTCTCGAGGTTGAATAGGGTTGAGGTTCTTCAGTTGGGCCGGTGGCAAAACTCTGTCGAACATCATATTGAAGTGGAATATGAAGTCTCTTGAATGGTTTGGGAAGTCAGACATCCCTAAGATATCTAAGCCTCAGAGGCATTTCTAGATTGACTAACCTACCTCGTTCTGTGCTTAAACTAATAAGCCTTGAGATTCTGGATTTACGTGCATGTCACAGTCTAGAGAAACTGCCTTCTGATATATCAGCACTGAGAAATCTTACTCACTTGGACGTGTCAGAGTGTTACCTGCTCGAAAGGATGCCAGATGGTATTCATAAGCTCTCTGCTCTCCAAGTACTAAAGGGTTTTGTGATAGGAAGTGTTGGAAGAAATCCGTGCAAGCTAAGTCAACTTGCTCAGTTAAAAAGGTTAAGGAAATTGAGTATACGAATTGGGAACGAAGCTGTAGGAGAAGGGGAGTTTTCAAACTTGGAGAACTTTGAAGCCCTGGAAATTCTGGTAATATCATGTGGAGCAGTTACAGAAGTTACAAAAGATGCTCTAAAGACCATCTCAGTCCCACCAAAACTTAAGAAATTGGACCTCTGGTGCATCCCTTTCCAAGATATGCCCAATTGGCTAAAGCCTGGTGTATTACAATATTTGGAAAAATTATACATCACGGGAGGTGAACTCAAAAGCTTAAAGAACCAAGGTGAACAAACCTGGAAAGTAAAAATTTTACGTTTGAAGTATCTGAAGAACTTGAAAATTAACGAGCAAGAATTACAAACAATGTTTCCTGAGGTGGAGTACTTGGAGGTCAAATGCAACAAGGAGATTGATCGAGATGAATATGATCTAGATATCACACGGAACAAAAGGCAGCATGAGAAGCAATTGTAGCAACTACTTGAGTGAGTTTTGCTGCTACTTTTTTGTTTACTATTCATTTTTAATTGCTCCTGATTTCTCCTATTTCCTCCAGCTCCTGTTTTTAAAGCAAGTTATATTACTCAATTTCTAAGAATCGATTGCTTATGTTGTTTCCGACCATGATCGAGTGTTCTAGAGTCGGTAATATGTGAATCTCTTTTTATAACCTACCTCCTTCAGTGTTTAACCTAATAAGCCTTGAGATCCTTGATTTACGTGCATGTCACAATCTGGAGAAACTGCCTTCTGATATATCAGCACTGAGGAACCTTGCCCATTTGGATTTATCAGAATGTTACCTGCTCAAAAGCATGCCAAAGGGTATTCATAAGCTCTCTGCTCTCCAAGTACTAAAGGGTTTTGTGATAGGAAGTGTTAGAAGAAATCCGTGCAAGCTAAGTCAACTTGCTCAGTTAGAAAGGTTAAGGAAATTGAGCATACGAATTGGGAATGAAGCTGTAGGAAAAGGGGAGTTTTCAAAGTTGAAGGACTTTAAAGCCCTTGAAATTCTGGTAATATCATGTGGAGCACATACAGAAGCTTCTTTAGAGACCTTCTCAGCCCCACTGACTCTTAGGAAATTGGACCTTCGGTGCATCCCTTTGGAACAAATGCCTGATTGGCTAGAGCCTGGTGTATTACAAGATTTGAAAAAATTATACATTAGGGGAGGTAAACTCAAAAGCTTAGAGAACATAGGTAAACAAACCTGGAAAGTTAAAATTGTACTTTTGAAGTATCTGAAGTGGTGTACTTGACAAGTCAGAATTAAAACGCAAGTTTCCTGAAGTGGTGTACTTGGAGAAATCAAATGCAACAAGACTGATCAAGGTACATATGCTCCAGATATCAAATGGGACAAAACGCCACATGAGAAAGCAATTGTAGCGAATACTTGAATGAGTTTTGCTGCTACTGTTTTGTTTACTATTCATTGTTAATTGGTCCTGATTTCTCCTATATTCCCTCATCTTCCCTTTTTAAAGTGAGTTATATTACTCAAATTCGAAGAATCAATTGCTTATGTTGTTTCGGACCATGATTGAGTGTTCTAGTGTTGGTAATACGTGTGTCTCTTTTTATTTTCCCTACAATCCTTGTAAGATTTTTTGTTGTTAATATTTTGAGCATATTATTTCCAGAAGTGTGAAATTTTCTTGTTAGTGCTGAAATCTCGTGTTTTTAGTCTCAATTAAAATTTCTCATCCTAACTTCTCCTGTCAGAGCAAGGTACTTGTTTCAATCTTTAAGTAGACGGCCCTCAAAACTGATGAATAGTGGAAAGACATAATCTGAGGAAAAACCATATGAAATTACTGTTACTCTTATTTTGGCAAGACAAAGTTAATCTAACCTGCATGGTCCCAGGAGTAGGAGAAAGAGAAAGTGCTGCTTGGATAACTCCTCCTGCTTTAAATTTGTAAGGTGAAAAGAGGATATTTGTGAGGTTTCAGCATGCCTCTTTGATCCAAGCAATTTTGAGTGCAGGTTGAAAGTAAAAACAGGATGAAGTAGAGTGAAACAAAGAACTAATGAATCATTTGATGCTCATGGCCTTGCCGGCGAACGCTTCCAAAGGCGACCCTCTCGAGTTTCCTTCTTTAGCAGCCTCGATTGCAATTGAAATATTTTTTCCTCTGTTGTGGGAAAATTGGATTATTGTCTTATGTATTTAAGGATTGTTTTTCTTGTCCATGAAATCAACATAATGCTGCCTGCTATCCATGTCTTTACATTTTATAGATGCAATATCATGAGATAAGCTCTCCAATGGTGCCTTCGAGCTTATGATGGGCATTTCCATTGTTTTCTTACACTCGCCCCAAACTACAGTAGTATCATTTACAACATATTCTACACCTTTTCCAGTTTCCATTCCTCTCATGATAGCCAACCGATTGACATTCTCTCCTCTTGATTGGAATAATTAGGAAACTGAACTAAAAGTCTTAATTGAAGAAACAGCAATTGGATCTTTGTTTGGTTGCATAAAGGGGTCAATGGCCAAATTCCCAATGAAGCGAGTCAGTCATCTTCAACAATTATCTTGAATCAGCCCCCAGAAACCTGAGCTATATTCTTCAGACTGCTGCCAAGCCTGTGAATTTCTTTGGCTACTAAGATCAAAGAGATTTTGGCAGTAATTATTTGCTCGAGTGTCTATAAGAAATGCAGTTTTGTCTTCACTACATTACAATGCTGTTTATTTTATTTTTACTGGGTGCCACAACTTTGTGAAAATTAAAATGGAAATTACTAGAGGACCAATAATCTTATAGAACCATATGCAGGCATCTTTTTCAATTCTATGCATTAAATCAGTTGGAGTACTTGGTAAGTAAACTCTGGTAAGAGAATTGTGAATTTGCAACTGGTTATAAAACTATTGAGCATCTCCTGTCACAAGATGCAGGATTGGATTTGGTTTGTTGATAGACATGACATACATAATAGGCCAGCCATCTGACATGTCAAAATCCAGGTTCAGCCAGAAAGAAAATTTCTTGTACAGTTGTACAAGTCTACCTGCAATGACATCTGACAAGAAGGGAGGGAGAAAAACTAGAGACAAAAAACAATGAGTGAGCAAACAGTTACACCTTGCAAGCATTTCACCTTCAACAGAAGTCATCATTCATCAAGTGTTTCACCTTTCTTATTAAATATCTTATGCACAACTTATTTGAGTAATTATAGTAGTATAAGCGAGCAAACATTTAAACCTTGCAATGTAAATTAGCGATATCATGGATTTACTTCCTCTCAAGATTGCATAGTGTCCATGTGCTGCATTTGGGATGATGACAGACCTCTGTCCAGCATCACGTTGAAGTAGAAAATGAGATTTGATAGTTGATTAAGAAGAAAAGGAAGGTGCAATATAAAGTGCAGTAAATGATTTAGGGAACTCTGATGTGTCTCAATAAAGCCTCTGAGATGTTTTAGAATAACTACAAATCTTCAGTTCAATAGTTTGAATGGAATATTAATAATCTGTAATTTGATTACCATCCTAAGCATGCTGATGTGAAATTGTCACATACTGCATGTTTGTACTATTTCCTTATTCTATGTGCTGACTCTGATAAAGCTTTTGAAGTTGTTAAGGGTACTTCAACAGAATATGGGGATTGTCTGATCTGTGTCCTAATTTGCAGTGTTTTCGGGAGAAGTATGCAGCTGTGTGATGGTGTTTGTATGCCTCTTGGACATTTTCTTGTGACTTATCTAGGACTTTCAATAACCTCTTCAGGCTGTCTTTTGCTGATCGGAAGGTTATGATAGCAAAATAAGATAATAGAGTTGGTCTGTCAAGACACTGATCATGTGGACAGACTTCAGCTCGTTAAATGTGTTCTAAATATTCATGTGTATTGAACTATTGTGTTTGTAGTTCCAAAGTAAGTATTTAAGAAATTAGATAGTTTATCAGCAACTTTTTGGGCCTGGTGAGGAAAGAAAGTACTATGGAGCTAAACTTGGTCTGACATCTGTTAACCAGTGAGCAATGGAGCCTGGGACTGAATAAACTTGACCTTTGGATTATAATTTCTCGCCCACGAGCAAGGGGGCTTGGGACTCACTAAACTTGACCTGTGGAAATGGAATAGATAGCTGATTTGATGGGGAATGTTGGTACATTAAATATACAAAATAAAAGCGACCTTTTACAGCTTCTTTTTAGCACCTGTTGATTCTTATCTAATGTTTTGGCTTTTTTGCTGTCAATGATTCCCCATTTTGTGTGTGAGTGAGTGAACGTTTGCCTATGTTGCAGGTCTCAAACTGCTCCAGTCTCTCGATGCGCCAAGTATTTGCATGGTGTAGGGATTGATCTTGTTGATGAGTTGCTCCTAGTGGTGACTCAGATCAAGGGGAAAAGCTTAATGTTCTATGGATCCATTTTCTGGGCTTTTCAACTTTCCTTCTGCATTAGAATTTCTTTACTGTTGCAGGCTCCTGGAAGTTAACCAAATCTAGAAGTGAATGCAATTGCAGCTGCCTAACCTGCCTTGTAGTTTGGAATAGGCTATTTATAAAAAAGTATGAGGCCTGATGTATCTGTGTATTTGCATTATTTACCTGAGACAATGTGGAATTTGATATTAATCAATCATCTTGGTCAGACTTGGATCACAAACTTTTCGTGACTTTGTCTGATACTCTGATATCTGGACAGCAAAGGCCCTTACGTGGTTAGCGTGACAGCGTCTGGTATAAATAAAGTTGTTGATTGAATTTCCTTTGTTTTCCTACTATTTGTATAGTATTTAATGCAAGAAAACTAAAGAATTAGTCTATATAGAATACTTTTTGTTATTTAGAAGTTATTAACATAAGAGTTATGCTAATTATGTATTAAGAGTAGAGATTCTGATATGAGGAAACAAACTAAGGGTTGATTTGTTAGACACTCTTTCAAAGAGAAATTAAAGGGATGATGAAATTACTTATGATATGCGCAATTGTATAATTTCGATCGAGATCTATAATCCATCCCCTTTGTCCATGAAACAAAGGATTTATTACTCCAATTGATGATGGAGATTGGATGTCATCTTCTAGTTTATGAAGTCATGTCACAGAATTCTTCCCCTTGAGAAGTTCCTTGCTTGTAGATGCGGATAATAGTCTGCTTTGTTTAGAGAATGCCTATGGCCCCAGGATGTTCATTTCCAACTCCGTCCTACTAGTTGTGTTGGGCCTATTAGGTACTGTCGTACTGAAACATAGTGCTCTTGACGGGGTTAGGTTAACTTGAACTCGATTCGTTTAATCTGAAAAGATCTGTTAAATCTAATCTTTAATTGGGTCGAACAAAATTTAGATTCAAATATTACATCCAAATTAATTGTGACTTGAGTTTGGGTCTTGCAAGCCTCAGGCCCGATTAAGGTTCTACTCGTTCGTGTCTATATATATGCATGCATGTATGTATGTGTATATAAAATTGTTAAATATGTACTATAGTAATTCATAATTATTGAATATATGTTCTATATAATTATATGTTTAATTATAAGTTTGGGTTTAGTTCAATTTGAACTCCGAACTCATACAAAAATGTGAGCTAAGTTTGTATATTTTGATTTGAATCCGAGACATTTGAAAGTACGAAGTTTAATAACCCTATTTAATTTATGAGTCGAGTTTGAACTTATAAAAATTCAACTTGTTAAAGCTCGGCTTAGAAAACCTGATTGACGGCAAACTTTGCACGATTTTAATATAATGGAATATAATGGATCTGTTAATTGATGAAACTCCTTTTGCACGATTTTAGACGGCAAACTTTGTTTTTCACTGTTCGCTTTAGCCTATTCTGATCATTTTGGTGCAAGCGGAAACTAGATGGCTGAATAAATGGGAAAGGGAATTCCTAGCCTATTTGCTAGCTTGCAGTACTGGGCGAATTTTTTCTGCTATTTCCTTTGATACTGGGTTAAATACATACAACCCCTCAGAGTATGACGAATGCACACAAAACCTCCTTATATTTTGAAAACTTACAAAGGACTTTCTTGTGCTTTGGAAAAGGTGAAATTGTTACTTTTCTGGGGGTTAATTGTATTTACCTTCCCTGGAATTTGTTTATATTACTAAAAGAACCCTATAGTTTGATCAAATAATGCTTACCCCCGGTTAATAACTATTGCCAAGCCCTGTTAATAAATATGTGAAAATGACTGAAAAATCGTAGTGTAAGAGATTTAAAAAATAAATTTTGAGACACACTAAATGAACATTTCTTTTAACAAAAGGAGAAAAAACAGGACCCATTAGATAGAGGCCAATACAACAAAACAAATATTAAAAAAATAATAGTGGAGTAACAAGAATTCAGAAAAAAGAACATAAATAAAACCAACTGTTATGGAGGAAAAAGAAAGAGGGAAAAAAAATGAAGGGAATGGATTTAAAAAAAAAAAAAAAAAGATGGGAAAGAGCAGAGCTATTTGCCTTGATAATCCACAATCATCATCCTTCATCATCATCCCCATCACCCAACATCGCAACGTCACCCTGAGATCCTCTCCTGGACTTGGAGAACGCTTTCGTCAGCAGGGTTCATCCTGCCAAAGCATGGTTCAACGTCGCAGTCGCCGCTTGGACTGTTCCACATCGGTCTCGACATATCGGTCGCAGTCTCGGCGAGACGCGAAGTTTTGAAATATTTAATATTCTAAAAATTATAAAAAATATGATAATTAAAAATAATTAAAAATTAGTAAAAATAATAAAAATTCAAGTTGACTCGGGATGACTCAGTGTGACTCGAGCGTTTCAACCCTTCACGGTGACGTCTCGATCTGTCACGTATCTCGAAAACGGTTCGTCGCGGTTTAGCCCGAGACGGAGACGACTCGGCCGAGACGTCTCAGTCCCGGCTGAGTCTTCGAACCATGTGCCAAAGACATGGCAGGATACTAAATAAATTCACTCAAAAAAAAAAGTTGTTTGCAAAATTGAAAACCATCTATTGCATGAAAGGAGAACGAAAAGAGAAGGAGAGGAAGATAGAGGCAAAAAGATTGAAAGCCCAACCCCTCCTATTTTTGTCAATGCTTATCGACTTAGACAATTATTAGTTCTCCATTTCCACCTGTGCCTTGCCACTTCTTTCTCCATTGATTTTTTTTTTTCTCTTTGATAAAACACAAATGACAAAAAAGAAAAGGTGAGCTTTAATAAAATTTTCTTTGGGGACTTGAATATGGTTTTTTTATTCTTATCTGTGCTTAATCCATGTTTGGTTGAATCTCAGGTGTGGCGTTGCCCTTGAATCTGAGTGTTCATTTATTAAACGTGGAGCTTGACAATTTCCTTGTTGTAGAGAATTTGGCTTGAATATAAACACATGTTTTGCTGGATTGGCGTGATTTTGAAGCTAATTTTCAAAAAAAAAAAAAAAAGATTTGAGAGAGACAAATAGATTAGAATTGGCAATTCCAATAGTTACTGGTTTGCTATCGGAAAAGGCTTAGAACTGGTGTTGGGATGGAAGAAGAACGTCCGGTTTTGGTGGGCATTTTAGGGATGTCATAATATTTTTGTGTCAATAGTACTAACACATGTGGCTTTGTTTGGATTGAGCTTTATTTCTCAAAATTTATTTGCTTACATCATCATTACAATTTCCAATACACCTTTTTACTTTCCCAATTACCTTTTTATCTCACATACATCACATCACAAAAAATGCTACAGTAAAAATATCTCTAATAATTCACAATCCAAACAGACCCAGTTGATTGGCCAACACCGGTCAACTAATGGCAAGGGTGTGTTTATTATTAAGCTGTGAGATTTAGGGATCTTTTCGTAGTTTGACTTAACCTGAGGGTTTGATATGTAGTTTGGTCAAACCTCAGGGAAGATAAATGTAATTATCCCACTTTTTTTTTGTTATTTGTTGTAGTCAACACGAAAAGTCAACCTTAACACCTAAAAGTCAACCTTTCTTAATGCATTAATCTAGAATTACCTATCTGCCCTGTAAACTCTTCTGTGCATAACTTTGAATTGGCCAGCACTTTAGTCTTGGGGTGAAAGTAAAATACTACAAGAATTGGTGGGCAAGCCTTAAAATTTATTTGATTTGTTACAGTTACACGAGTGACGTTCATAAAATACCCCTATTTAGTTGAAGAATTAGGAGTCAGATCGATTTTAGGTAATGGCACCACCCTACAAGCCTTAATTGGAACTACAAAATAAGTTCGCGTATGAAATTAGTTAGGAATAAAAGTTAGGGACCACATCAGCACTAGTGAAAAAGTTTAGGGGCGAAATTGGTCATTTTTCCCCACCATTCCCATTGCATTCCGTCAAACATACAGATTTATTTAGTTTTAGTTTTAGTTTAATCAAAATGTACAATTACAATGGACCGAAGAACTAAAGACTAGAAAACAAGAGAAAAAAAAAAGATTGAGTAGTTTTTCACAGTCAAAGGCCTTAAGATAGATATTTTGCTTAATGAACTCAATTTATTATCTGTTTTAGGAGCCATTTAGAGTTGCAGTAATTTATTAAAAAGAATTTCTATTAATAGAGCTTTTAATAAAAGCAATTATTAAGTGATTTTAAGTATATTATTTTGATACATAATTCAATAAGTACTTATTGTATTCGATAATAAATAATTTTAAATTATATTTATCTCTTTATTTAGTTCATAATATAAAATAAAAAAATTAAATTTAGGGATAATATCAGAAACCTCTTCTCCTAATATCACAGATGAAAGAGGAGAATCGATAGAAGGCTACAGAGCCGCAAGCTAAAATTTTTGCAGTCGTCTTTTGCCAATTAGATGCAGGAAGGGAAATTTTTTTTTTTTTTTTGAGAAACACCCCCAGTGAGCTATATTTGACAGATTGTTTTTTTTTTTCACCTATATTCTGAGAAATTAGCCCAAGTTTGATCTTCAACATGTAGAGGTAGTGTGAAGGAAGGAGTAAACATTAACACCTTGCCAGCTTCTGCTGTAAACATCCGGCCAGTTTTGCCCCATCATAAATAATGTCACCGTAGTGACGAATTCGGAACACTTTATAATCATCCTTAGATTCATTCATCAAAGCCAAACCCATATCCTACAAGAATCGAGCCAGGACGCTCCAAGTTCGGCGGACTTTCTAATTGCTGGATTCCACAAGAAAATATCTCTGTCTGCTGCAACACGTATCAATCCATTAGAAGAACCCACGATCTGAAAATTATACTGACTCCTAATTCGGCTTTTGCATCGAAAGGGATATTGAATGCCGGCTGCCTCGGTGATAGGAGCATATAGTACAGGGCGTAGAGATAATTGTCATGCATGTACCTAGGGTGAACATGAAAAATCAGTCTATGGTGATTGTAATCGTTGTTATTGGAAGATTTGTTGAGATGGGCACGGATGAATTGTGGGCTCGAGATGAAGGAAAGCCATGATTTCGAAATGCAGCAGTTTGACAGACCTAATTAATTAAAGCTGATTTCCCACTAAATTGGAGGCAAACTCTGAGGTATCCGATGGTCTGATTTTTTAAGATTAAGATTTTTTCTTAGTTCAAAGGTAACCCAAAGAACTGAAATTCTTTGACTAATAAATCTCCCCATAAAATAGAAATTATGAAAAACTTGGAGATAAAGTATAGATAATACTCAGAGAAATTTTCATCATTTTGATAATTTGATTAGATGCAGCTGCAAAACCAAGGATCATATCTTCGAAGGGCTTCAAAGAAGGTAGTTTATACTCAGGTGAACTACCAAACAAACTCTCAATTACAAACACTTACTATAGTGAGCATGTAATGACAGGCTTATTGGGAAGCATTGCAATTTGAAATTTCCCAACTGGCAAATGTTAAAAAACAGTTTCTTTCAAGAAGATAATGTGAAAAAACAGTTCAACAAATCGACAAGCATTTTCCAATTTTTTTTTTTTTTTTGAAATTCCAAAACAATGTCCGTAAGGATTACTAACTTCAGCCAAGAAAAGAAAAGCTTTAGTATTGCATGCAAAAGAAAATGAAAGATTGAAAATAAAATTTTTTTTTTAAAAGAGAGGTTACTGATATGATTGTGCCTAACAATTTGTTTAGAAACCACAATAATCAGTCCAAAGTTGTGGAAACCTTGAAATTAAGCCAAGCTTCATTGTTTGCATATGATAAGATGAGTGGCATACGAATCCTTAATCTGATATAAAAATTTATAGACCTCTTAAAGCAATATTGCATTTTCCCATTAGTGCAGAATTTTTTTCTTTTTTTAAGGAAACCGCTATAGGTAGTTGATGTTAAATGTTAAAACTTAGAGTTAGAGTTACAAAAAATTAATGACCGAATCCTCTAAAATAATATATATAACTTAAGCTACTGTTTGGTTTTACGGTTCCTCTTTTTCAAACGGGAGAATCGTGGGATTTAAAAAGCGAGAAGGAAGAATGAGAGATTTGAATCCAAGATTTCTAACTTTTCGAGTAGTTTTATGGATCATCAAGATATGGTCTTCTAATAAGATGTTGGGATGCTATTAATTCTCCAAACTCAGTACACCATACAGAAGGCGGCATGGGAAATAGGCAGTTTCACATCTATTATTAACATTGGATAATGAACAAGCAATAATCCGATTTTGAGATGAAATACTATATTCAAAATCTCATTAACTTTCAACTGCAGTAAAATATCTTACTGTTTTCTTTGCCGCAAAAATACAAAAAGCAAATTAAATGTGTTACCACAAAGGCAAAACCAAAAAGCATATCTTAGAAGTTAATTTAATTTATAGAACACTAGGCTTGACAAGAACAAAAAATTGCATTTACTGTTGTTGTCTATAATTGAAGAGCCAAGAACGAAAGCCTTCCATGTGATTTTAACCCCTAGAGTTAACTACACAACTTAATCAGCACCATTTCTCCTTTTCTGTAGCAAAACATTTGTCCAACTTGACCACAGATTCAAGTTTGATCTTCAACCTGTACAGGTAATGTGAAGCAGTAAACATTTACACCTAGCTAGCCTGTGCTCTTCTTCTGTTTCATGCCTTAAGACTTTTATACTCTGCCACGGTTGTTGAGCAAAACTAAGCTTTCATCATACGAAACCACTTTCTCAGATTAATCTTCCAGATTGTTAATGCAAGAATATGCTAGGGATTCATGTTTCGGATTGTAAAGTGCCAACCACCTCTTAAACATGCTCAAAATTAGGCCGTCCCTTGACTCAAATAATGGTTTATTATAGGGTGATGCAGGATCATAAGACAATCCAGTAACCAAAGATGTATAGTGACAAAACACAGAACGACATCCTCCTATAACCAATAACGTCATCTTTTGGCTGTTCCACCTCTTCATAGATCTCATTCGTCAAATCAAGGCTAGCAATCTTCCCCATTATAAGAAATATTTCCCATTTTTTCCTACGGAGCTTCCAACTAACATAATAAATCTCCCCAGTAGGACGACAGTCCCACGAATCCTCAATAATCTTCCAAGAACTTGTGTTTCTACTATAAACATCAAGCTAAGCGCGCCCCTTCGTGATGTTACCATGAGAGCAACTCCAATGACGTGTCATGGATACAGATCCATTATATACATCATTAGAATGATGCCCGTAAAAGCCGCTGACAAAGAGGAGATAGTGGGCCTTTTTTTTGCAACGGATAAATTTGGTTAAACATAGACAACGGACAAAATTTCATGGTGCAAGTTAACATTCAATTTTTTTTCCAACCGTCATTGTTTTGTTCTCTTTATATAAACACACAGGACACCCATTTTTTTTCATATTTCAATATCCTACTCTATTATTTCTCTTACTCTTTCACTCATTTTCCTCAACCTCTTTGCACAATTTTCTAAAATTTCAATATTTTGTGATTATGGATGAGAATTTTAGTAGTTTTAGAAATATGTTAAATGCTCCAAATATAGAAAATTCATCCTCCTCACAAAATCAAAACCACCAAAATTTCCCAAATTTCTCATTTTCTGGTATTCCTACAAATGTGCAAAATTAATAATATTATTTTTTAAAAAATAAAAAATCCAAAAGGTAAAAAATTTAATGAAAGTTTAATAATTTATTTTTAAAAATAATGAAATTATTTTTTAAAAAATTACTTTATTTATTTACGGGATATGAGTTATGCATTATTAAAATAAATATTTTATTTGATTGTGGATCATACTATTATAGCGTGTAGAGTGTAATTTATTGTGAATAAGAATATAATGAAAGATGAGATAGTGGAATGTTGATATAGCACCATGAATGCTTTAATGACGAATTTGGAACACTTTATAATCATCCTGTAGTGACTCTAGAAATAAATTATTCAGACATAGTTGAAAAAATGTGGAAATCAAGGCTGTAAATTGAAATTAAAAAAAGTTTATGAGACCATTTGTAGTTATTTAAAACACTAAAGGGCCAACAGAAAAGTAACAGAAAAGTTTTGGGCATGATTGTAAGTTTATCGCTTTTATGCCCCTTTTTAAGAGCAACTTCCAGTTTCCACTTTACTTTCTTTCTCGTCGCCGTCCTCAAGTTCCGATGCAGGCCACGTTCGTTTCTTTCTTTCTATATTTTTTTTCTTTATTCTACTGAAAAAACAGAAGAAAAGTTTCTTTATTTTTTCTTTTTGGGTAAGTAGAAGAAAAGTCTCTTTACTCTCTTCTTTCTTTCTTTTCCTCCTCATTTGTTGTTTCGTTGAAACTTGAAACCTCTTCTCTCTCAAAGTAGTAATCTAAATTGGAAAAGTATAATATATTCTGTACTACCCGTCTAGTCTGCCTATCGCACAATTGAGGAAGAAGAAGAAGAAGCCTTTTTAAAGGTTCCAGACTGCAGGCTCCCAGGTACTTTAATGTTCTTCCAACAAGTTTAAATTTCTTCTTGGTTCATTGATCGCTCAGACATTTACTAGTTGTGAATATAACTATAAAACAAAAACCCAAAAAATAAAAGTTGACTTTTTTTTTTCTTTTGAAATGGTTGAGTTTTGTATGCAACTGTTCTTTGACCTTGAAGTAAATCTTGATTTGCAATGTGGGATTTTATTAATCAGCAGTATAGTGGATTGTCTTGGTTTGTTTTAAGCATATAAAAGTTTTATCTTTGAAGATTTGATTGCTAATGTTTTCTTGGCTAATTGGAAGAGTTGTTGCTGTAGTTAAGAATGCCAGCTCAAAGAAAACCCGAGGAAATTGTCCCAATACTACTGGCTCGTCTGGAAAAAGCTAAGCAATTTGTAGTAGGGCGTATCAGCGAGAACAGTGAGGCAGACCCTCTAGTTTTGAAATTCAAAGAAATCGAGATTGAACTTGGCAGCATGAAACGTTTGTTCCCCAGGATAAAACATTGGGAAGGGAAACTCATGGAACAGTTCAGAACTTTGGAGCAAGACATTGATGATGATGTTTTCTTTAAACAGCATGACGAGGCTAATGAGATTCTTAATAGATTGGAGCGCATCAGTGAGAGTGTTGTGTCTGTAAAACAGCTATTTTCTGCAGTGGAAAGGCAGCTGATGGATAGAACACGTACGATGCCTTCTTCTGGGATGCAATTCCCTTCTGAGGAGGCTGTTAGGAAGGATCAGACAATGTCTGAAGAGTGGTCGAGACTTGGTGTGGAGGAAAAAATTTATGCCAGCGAAGCAATATCAAATTTTCAGAAAAGTTTTGACTGTCGGGAGAGCTATCAATTGAAAGCATGCTCCTTGTGCCTTTCAATTTTCCCTGAGAATAGCATCATAAAGAAGAGACCCCTTATTTACTGGTGGATAGGAGAGGGTATGGTCACTAAAACCTCAGAAAAGACTGCAGAGGAGGTTGGAGAAGATGTCTTTAATGAATTGATAAATGAAAGCTTCATAATCCCCAAATTTGAGAACCTTTCTCCCAATATAAACACTTTTATTGTGCACCCTTGGATTCGAAGAATGCTGATCTCGGTTGCAAAAAGACTTAGCTTTTTTGAATTTACTTTTGAATTTACTCCCTCAGGGACGCCTAGCAATGGTCATCGTCGCGCATTCTTATTGGCGGGTGGTAGTGATTCATACAGCACAATGACCGAGGATACTATTATGGTTTTCAATGTAAATGATCAATATCTTGGATTTAAACCTGACTGGCTCTCGAAGTTGAATAGGGTTGAGGTTCTTCAGTTGGGCCGGTGGCAAAACTCTGTCAAACATCATATTGAAGTGGAAAATAAAGATTTGACAGTTGAGTCGAAGAAGAAAAAGAAGGTGGAATATTAAGTCTCTTTGAATGGTTTGGGAAGTCAGACATCCCTAAGATATCTAAGCCTCAGAGCCGTTTCTAGATTGACTAACCTACCTCATTCGGTGCTTAACCTAATAAGCCTTGAGATCCTTGATTTACGCGATGTCACAATCTAGAGAAACTGCCTTCTGATATATCAGCACTGAGGAACCTTACTCATTTGGATTTATCAGAATGTTACCTGCTCGAAAGCATGCCAAAGGGTATTGAAGAGCTCTCTGCTCTTCAAGTACTCAAGGGCTTTGTGATAGGAATCGTCAGAAGAAATCCATGCAGGGTAAGTGACCTTGCTCAGTTGAAAGGTTTAAGGAAATTGAGCATAAGAATAGGGAATGAAGCTTTAGCAGAAGGGGAGTTTTCAAACTTGAAGGACTTCAAGGCTCTTCAAATTCTTGTGATATCTTGGGAAATAGTTTTGTCGCAGTCGAGTACAGAAGCTGCTCTGAGGTCATTCTCAGTCCCACCAAATCTAAAGAAACTTGATCTCAGATGTATCCCTCTAGTGACCTGGCCTGAATGGTTAGAGCCTGGCAGATTGATATCTTTGGAAAAACTTTACATCAGGGGAGGTGAACTCAGCAGCATAGAGCGCCATGATGAAAAAAGTTGGAAAGTTAAAATTTTACGTTTGAAGTATCTGAAGAACTTGAAAATTGACGAGCCAGAATTATGATTAATGTTTCCTGAGATGGAGTACTTGGAGAAAGTCAAATGCAACAAGATTGGTCGAGATGAATATGATCCAGATATCACATGGAACAAAAAGCAGCATGAGCAATTGTAGCAACTACTTGAGTGAGTTTTGCTGCAACTTTTTCGTTTGCTATTCATTTTTAATTGCTCCTGATTTCTCCTATATTCCTCCAGCTCCTGTTTTTAAAGCAAGTTATATTACTCAATTTCTAAGAATCAATTGCTTATGCTGTTTCCGACCATGATTGAGTGTTCTAGAGTCGGTAATATGTGAATCTCTTTTTATTTTTCCCTACAATCCTTGTAAGATTTTTTGTTGTTAATATTTTGAGCATATTATTGCCAGAAGAAGTTTCTGAAATTTTTTTGTTAGTGTTGAAATCTCATGTTTCAGTCTGAATTAAAATTTCTCTTCCTACTCCACCTGTCAAAGCAAGGTACTTCTCCTTTCAATTTTTAGGTAGTGTACCCTCAGAACTGATGAATAGTGGAAAGACATAATCTGCGGAAAAGAATATGTGATATAACTGTTATTCTTATTTTGGCAAGACAAAGTCCAACCTGCATGGTCAAGGGAGTTGGAGAAAGAGAAAGTGCTGCTTGGATAATCCTTCTGCTTTAAATTTGTAAGGTGAAAAAATTGGTATTCATGTGGTTTCAGCTTGCCTCTTTGATCCAAGCAATTTTGAGTGCAGATTGAAAATAAAAATGGGATAAAGTAGAATTAAACAAAAAACTAATGAATCATTTGATGCTCATATTTGCAATTGAAATATTTTTCTCTGTTGTGGGAAAATTGGATTATTGTCTTTTGTATTTAAGGATAATTTCTCTTGTCCATGAGATCAACATGGTGCTGCCTGCTGTTCATGTCTTTACATTTTATAGATGCAATATCCTGAGATAAGCTATCCAATGGTGCCTTCCAGCTCATCATAGGCATTTCCTTCCTTTTCTTATACTCATCTGCCCCAAACTACAGTCTCGAGTATCATTTACAACATATTCTAGACCTTTTCCAGTTTCCATTCCTTTCATGAGAGCCAATAGATTAGCATGCTCTTCTCTTGATTAGATTAACTAGGAAACTGAACTAAAAGTCTTAATTGAAGAACAGCAATTAGATCCTTATTTGGTTGCATAAAGGGTCAATGGCCAAATTCCCAATGAAGCTAGTCAGTGATCTTGACAATTGTCTTGAATCAGGCCCCAAAAACTTGAGTTATATTCTTCAGAGTGCTGCCAAGCTTGTGAATTCCTATGGTTACTTTAATCAAAGAGATTGTGGCAGTAATTATTTGCTTAAGTGTCTAAAATACATGCGATTTTGTCTTCACTAAATTATCAATACTGTTTATTTTTATTTTTACTGAGTGCCACAACTTTGTGAAAATTAAAAAGGAAATTTCTAAAAGATCAATAATCTTATAGAACCATCTGTGGGCATTTTCATCAATTCCATGCATTAAATCAGTAGGAGTACTTGGTTAGTAAATTCTGGCAATAAATAATAATCTCTCTCTTTAAAAGCTATAATTATCACTGTGTACTTAATATGGAGATGTGAACAGAGCTGATTTATTAAATTTGTAATGTTCTGCTACCTGATTGTGAAGAACAACTAGAAAAAGAGAATTGCGAATTTTCTGTTGGTTATAAAACTATTGAGCATCTCTTTTGTAACACGACGCTGGATTGGATTAGTTTTGTTGATAGACTTGACATGCATAATAGGCCAACAATCTGACATGGCAAAATCCAGGATCAGCCAGAGAGAAAATTTCTGATACAGTTATACAAGTCTTCCTGTAATGACATCTGACAACGAGGGAGAAAGTTGAAAAAAAAAAAAAAGACGAAAAACAAGTATACAACAGAAGTTATCATTCACCAAGTGTTTCACCTTTCTTATTAAATATCTTATGCACAACTTTTTGAGTAATTTAAGTAGTATGAGTGAGAAAACATTACACTTTGCAATGTGAATTAGCAATATCATGAATTTACTGCCTCTCAAGATTGCATAGGGTCCAAGTGCTGCATTTGGGATGATGGCAGACCTCTGCTGAGCATCGTGTTGAAGTAGAAAATGAAGATTTGATAGTTGAGTAAGAAGAAAAAGAAGCGCAATATAAAGTGCATTAAATGATTTTGGGAACTCTTAAGTGTCTAAATAAGCCTCTGAGGTGTTTGTAGAATAACCACACATCTTCAGTTCCATTGTTTGAATGGAATATTAATAATCAGGAATTTGATTACCATCCTAAGCATTCTGATATGAAATTGTCACCTATTGTTCGTTCATGCTATTTCCTTATTCTATGTGCTACCTCTGATAAAGCTTTTGAAGTTGTTAAGGCTACTTCAACAGAATACGGGGATTGTCTGGTTTGTGTCCTAATTTGCAGTGTTTTCCTGGCTGGTGTAGAGGAGGGAAGGAGCATGCAGCTGCATGAGTGTTTTTATGCCTCTTGGACAGTTGCTTGTGACTTGTCTAGGACTTCCAATTATCTCTTCAGGCTGTCTTTTACTGATTGGATGGTTATGATAGCAAAATAAGATAATAGATTTGGTCTGTCGAGGCACTGATTATGAGGTATCCCACATCGGTGGTGGGAAAAGGAAAGGAAAGGTATAAGAACTTGGGTCCTTGGGCTATTAGGCAATGTGGGTTAATAATTTTGAGCCAGTGGATTTCGGTCCAAAAATTACTTGGGCCAGCCCTTGGACCCTGGTCATGACAGATTATGTGGGCAGACTTCAGCTCATTAAATGTGTTCAAAATATTGTTTTGTATTGGACTATGGTGTTTGTGCTTCCAAAGTAAGTGTTTAAGAAATTAGATAGTCTATCAGCAGCCTTTTCTTGTCTTCTGGTGAGGAAAGAAATTACTATGGTGCTGAAATTAGTTGGTCTGACATCTATTAACCAGTGAGCAACGGAACCTTGGGACTGACTAAACTTGACCTCTGGATATAATTTCTTTCTAGTGAGCAATGGGGCCTGGGACTCACTAAACTTGGCCGCTGGAAATAATTTCTTATTCTGACCACGTTTGGAATATCTCTGCATAAAAGGATAGCCTAGTCAACGGGGAATGTTGGTACACCAAATACACAAAACCATAGCTAGCTTTTATAGCTTCTTTTTGGCATCTGTTGATTCTTATCCAATGCTTTGGGTTTTTAGCTGTCAATGATTCCCCATTTTGTATGTGAATGATGCATCTATTATCTAATTCGACCACAAAGCCAATTAAGATTTGTCTATGTTGCAGGTCTCAAACTGCTCCAGACTCTCCATGCGCTAAGTGTTTGCATGGTGTAATTTGAGGCAAAGTTTGACGCGATGCCCATTTAATGCTGTGATTGATCTTGTTCATGGCTTGCTCCCAGTGGTGACTCAGATCAGGGGAAAAAAGCTTTATGTTTTATGGATCCATTTTCCGGGCTTTTCAATTTTCCTTTTGCATTAGAATTTCTCTACTGTTGCAGGCTCCTGGAAGTTAACCATATCTGGAAGTGAATGCAATTGCAGCTGCCTAATCTGCCTTGTAGTTTGTAATAGGCTATTTATGAAAAAGTATGAGGCCTGATTTAACTGTATATTTGCATTATTTACCTGAGACAATGTGGAATTTGACATTCATCAATCATCTTGATCAGACTTGCATCACAAACTTTTGGTGACTTTGTCTGATGCTCTCTGATATCTGGACAGCAAAGGCAGGGACGGACGGACCGATGGATTCTAGTTTTTTTTTTTTTTTTTTTCTTAATTTGGAGGTTTTTTTTTTGGGGGTGGGGTGGGGAATATAGGTTCAGTGGAGTTGAAGAGAGTTAATGCTTGAACAAGGTTTAATGGAGTTGGAGAAGTTCACAGACAAAAGACATTAGTTATGAGGTTGGTGACTTGGGCGCGATAAAGGTCAGTTGCTTATGGCCCTTATGGGGTTAGCGTCTAGTATAAATAAAGTAGTTGATTGAATTTCCTTTGTCTGTCTTTCTGTCTCCTATTTGTATAGCATTTCTTTAAAATTTCCTCCTTTGTCTGTCTTTTTGTCTCCTATTTGTATAAAGTTGTCTATGGCCCTTATGTCGTTTTTTGTGGTATGATCCTCGCACCCTTGATGCCCTTCTACTGGATGTTTATGTTTATGGTTGGGGCATTATTAATCCGTTAGACAGTTTGCAAGTAATTTGACGGCTAAAATTTCCTCTGCATCTATCATTCAGATTGGGAATTGGCAATGGTCTCTAGGTAGGCAGAGGACCACTCAGGTGGAGAGTTTGATTCAAGTTATGCTTGCTAATATAATTCCTGTGCTATCTGAACCTGATTCTCATAGATGGAAATGTGATGCTTCTGGAGACTTTACAACTCAATCATCAACTCAATTGCTAAGGGATCATTGCAATTGAATTGATGCCCAAATGTTGAGAGTCCTTGCAAGTTTCTTGAATAAGCAATTTGACCTCTGTTAACCATCTGTCTCAAAATCAATCACCTTGAATTAACAGTGCAAACTTCCATTATCAGACACCATGAAGGTAGCTAATGTCACACAAACTCTCAAAAATATTAAGCTTTTCAAATTTGCCATTCAAATTCCATCTTGCACAAACTTGGTTTTCCGAACAACACTGTAGCCTAAGCTGCTTCTTAGCTGTCGACTCGCTCAATTTTGGAGATAATTAGCCTACTGGAGAAGTTATTGAAATGTTCCAGTTCTTTAATTTGATGATTCTGTCTTGACCAACATTACAGAATTTTAATGTTTGAAGACAAGACAGTTACCCTATCTTCGACGGCATTTTAAATTTATACACAACTGCACAAAAATCAAATTGCTCTCTGGCTTATCAAAATCCTGAATTGATCTCAAAGATCTAGCAGAGATTAGCACAGGGACTAGAGAGTATTACTCCTTAATTCTCAAAGTCTCTTAGTTGTAAAGGTTGAGAATAGAGATTGCGAAAATTGTGAGTGTAGTACTAGATAGATCAAGACAAAGCATATCTATCAGCCTGCTAATTGAGGTTGGCAACTGCATAGCATGAAGAGCACTGGTCTCCAAAAACAAATTTTTTGTACATGTCTTGTATTGACATTTCTAATCGTCCATGGCATTTCTGTAAATGATTAATATGCAATACAACAAATCTCATAAAATTTTTTGGCACCAGATTATCCACTTAAAATAGGTTGTGCAAGATCATTTACAAGATCATACACTTTACAACGTGTGATGTTGTAATACTCGTCCACTTTGACATCTAATAACAATGTACTCTTCAGCACAATTTCACAGAAAAGGTATAGACATCATGAGAATAATATACAGAATTGGAGACAGCATTATCGAACATACAGAATTGAAGAAATCATAAATACAGGTGTAGACTAGAGTTTCCATAGACTATGATCAATCTCAAAGTGAGAAATCTGGAAATCTTGCACCAGTCAGAGTCAGGGTTGCTGCTCTTGTTGGAGCATCATCCGTTTAGATCAAAAGATACACATTCTATAGGGAGGCTTCTATTTGATTGGCGGGGAGGTTACTACTCAAGTTTTTCACATATTCCAACTTCAAATCCTTCAACAAGTGAAAGCTTCTCACTTCGACCTTGGCTATATCTCTGTAAGAGGGCTGACGAGCCTCATTCGCAGCATTTGTCATCTGAATGGAGACAAATTTAGTTTCTAACATGCTATAAGGCAATTTGATCACCACTAGTTTAAGTGCAATGGCAACCAAACTCCAGATAATGGAAATAGTAGATCCATGAAGTATATGGATGATTATGAGAGGGAGGACATACCATGACTTAAAAATCCAACCTGTAGCTTTCCTATGTATTGGCTTATCCATAGCTCTGTTCTTTACCTAGTAAAGATTGAGTGAAGAACTCACAACTTTAGGCAAGTTTAGAATAAATGGCAACTAACAAAGACCTTGCTGATTCTATCAATTATGAAAGTTTGAAGAAAGGATAAAGTAATCAGCAGAAGTGATGAAAATTAGGTATGTCTTCTTCAATCAGAACATTTTCATCACAAAAATGTACCTTGTGCATGAGCATCCCTGTAGCAAGCCTGAATCGTCTTTGATGCAGCTTCATGGAGAGCTTGATCCTCAAGAAAATCTATCACTGTCAGCCTCATATATTCCAAATCATAATATTTTGAGGTGGTTCATATCTCCTTGTTTTATATATTTATTTCTATTTTCTTTTCTAATTTCATTATATTTTACAAAAGGTATTTGACTTTGCCTATTCAACATACTTGAGATTCTTGCAGAGCAAAAATAACTTACCAAAATTTTTCACGAAAGGTTCCCCTTATAAGGCATAAACACGCTGTTTCACCAGAAGACTGCCATCCACATGGATTCTACTACTAACAAGATTGACCCTTAGCTCAGAAATTCACTTCCTGCTTGAATTTTATCCATCAGATTTCGATGTATACTCTATGCATCAAACTTCTCCTCTCCTGTACAAAAATTTGATATTCTCCACAGTTCCATTACCTAGTCATTTCAAGGACTCAAAATGACAAATATTTCATAATAAGCTGGAGAACTTTATGCAACATTAAGATGCGCAAAGGGAGAGTACTAACCATGGCATGTTTTCCATCAGCCATCTGATAGCCCTGAATGAGAGCGTCTGCCCCATCGCCAGATTGAGAGAACAGCTTATGCTCATAGCTTTTCATACATCAGAAATTTGAGAACACCTCGTCAGACCATTCATCCAATTTCTAGCCGTCAAACAGCTGTATGACAAAGCAGAATTGCATTATAGAATTAACAACATAAAAGAATGCGATCTCCCTATAATATTGTTCAACAGGCACATAATTTATTATGGGATAAGACCTAAATCCACAACTAAGAGATGAACCACCTAAAATATTATGGTTTGCTAACTAAGAGATGAACCACCTCAAATAAAGCAGATTGCCTATTATTACCCCATGTAGCTCTATTTGGAAGATATATCAAAGGAATTGCTTCATGGCACGGCTTGACTATTCAACCATCGGACAAGCATCAGTATTTCTTGATATCTAAGGGATTAATAACCGAAAAAGTTGCCAAAGAGGAATACAAAAAGTGGTGCCTTTTTTTGGTTTTTTGGGGGGGTTCTATAGTGGGCTTTTTAAAAGAAGTAATCCGGATGTTTGAGAATTTGATTATCCAGATCCACGTAAGTTTAGTTCTTACCTCCTGCATGAGAATCCCAGTAGCCAGCCAGAGGAATCTTTGTTGCAGCATCTTGGAGAGCTCTAAGACTCAGAGAAAATCTATTACACCCTCAGCCTTTAATAACATACCATAGGTTTTTACCAATGGCTCATTCTACACTCTCAAACTAGACATAGTATTGCCTACAATACAAGAAAAGATGCCATCAGATCAGAACTGCACAGCAATGGAATATAGCAAATGGAAAAGTGTCAAAAGTCATCCTGAATTGTACCTAAACCTTCTCTATATAATGAAGGAGAATGAGTTCCCTTCGAAAGTGCCCTGCTGGATCCATTTTAAGTAAATAAGCCCCTCACCAAGCATACAGCCCCTCTTTTTGGCAAGTCCAAGAATGTGCAGGTATTTATCTGTGTCACCATATAAAAGGAAACGATGGTAGCTGAAGACTTTTGTCCCAATATTTCTGTAACCATATAAAGAAAAGCTCATACATGGAAAAATAAAAGATAAAAACAGACACACAAAAAAAGATGGTTATCAAATACTTTGCAAGACAAAACAAAATAGTCATACAATTTTCCAATGCAGTGAAAGATGGGCTTTTGTAGCATTTGTTGCTATAGAAGAAATTGCAAAAGAAATAAAGCTACACTACTTCCAAAGATTAACAGGTTAATTGCCCTGAGCTCCTGAAAGAAGTTTAGAGAATTGATTTATCAGAACCATATTGGATCATGTTGATAATCATGAAAAAAGAAATAAAGCAGAAATGGCAGAAGAAATAAGCTACACTACTTCCAAAAACTAACAGGTTAATTGCCCTGAGATCCTAAATTAGGTTAGAGTTGATTTACCAGATCCATATAAAGCCCAACCTGGTTTTATCCTTATCACTTGAAATATTGACCAAGTTCATTACTTTAGAGGCTAAAAATATCATAGATATAGGATCATGTTGATAACCATGTCAAGTTTAGAATCTCCACGTAACTGTAGGGAATCAGTTTACTCCTCAAGGATGTGCAAAAATAAAGGAGAAACCATGAAGAATAATTTCGAAGTGTTAATGGCAAGCTGATACAAGTACTGGAGGAAGTAAAAAGGGGTAGTAGATCACAAATGAATATCTTGAAAGTGGAAAGGAAAAAAAACGCACACAAGGGAGAGGTTACCTGGAAAGCAGAAATTCAGAGAGAACCAAGGAAAGACAGGTTTGCAATAGTTATTTAGCAGAAGGTAGGCTGCACAATCAAAGATTCGATTAACAAACATCATCAATACATTACCACTGTCAATAACAAGAAAAGATATTAAGGGGAAGGAAATATAAATGGATAGCAAAAGCAAGAATTAATTGAAAAAATTTCGTAGTAGTACAGAGGATTACCTAGTAGCTTTAATGGGAAATTAGCCTCTGATTCGCTGCCCATTAATTATAATTTTGGGAACGTCGGAGATCTTGGACCACTCAGAAATGGGGATGGTACTGCTGCTGCTACTCTCTGAATTGCATCTTTCCGTTAGAAGGGGACACATTTCAATCCGCAGCTCTTTTAGTCTGGTGAGGCTTCTCATAGATTGGTGAGAGGGTAAATTCTCTAACTTTGTACAATTGTAAAGGTAGAGTCGTTCAAGTGACGAAAGCTTCCCAAACCAATCAGGCAATGATTTTACTCCAAAACCAGCTAGTTCAAGATACATTAGAGCAGAGAGGTGCTGAAGTTGGTCAGGTAGAGATTCCCAATGAGGCCATCCAACAAGACTCAATTTCCAAAGGAAGGGCAAGTAGGGATGCGGTGGTTGGGGGAGAGCATCAAAGAGGTCTAGGAAGGAATGCAGCTCTGTGGTTTCTGAGAATGGTCCAATCTCTAAGCTTCTCAAGCTTGTAAGAGAACAAAGCTTCCCCTTGGGCAAGTCGGCTAATTTCTTACAGTATGGGATGTCCAGGAAAGAAAGAGAAGGTCTGCGGGTTAAATCAATCGGAAAGGAGATAAGATTGGGGCATCCCCATATTTCCAATTCCTCAAGAGGAGGACGAGGAGGGCAAGTAGAGGAGGATGAAGAACTGGAATCCCACTCTGACTCGTATATTTGCGGGATGGACAAATGGGTTAACTCACTGCACATAAAAATCCTTAATTTTCGCAGGGCATTGAGGTACGGGTGTACCCTAGGAATTGAAATCGACTTTAGTGAGTGGCACCTGCAAACATGTAATTCCTCTAAGGACCCAAGGTCAACCAAATTTTGAGTTGAGCCAACAATATGAGCGTATGGTAGCTCAGTGAACCCATTCATATTATCAATGAAAAGACTCGTGAGAGTCCTGAAACTATTGTAAATGCATGTCACTATACTTGATCCATTGTTGATATGCTCAATGTGCAAGTTCTTGAGACACGGAAAATAACTTGGAAAAGTGGCTATTTGGGGACACCTTTTAATCCTCATCGTGTTAAGGACCGGAAACACCACCACTGCTTCATCATGACCTAATGCTTCCACCCATTCACGCAAATTTAGCATGTTTTCTAGAATGAGATGTTCAAGTGCTGGAAACAATTGACCGCTACTGTCACTATGCACGGTTGATTCACCATAAAAAGAAGGCCCTATGGTTGTTATGTTGTCGAGTCCTTCCAGGTGAAGATATTTGAGGAAGGGCATGTGTCCAACAGTTGGTAACTCCTTGCAGTTTCTACAATTTCGCAGTTCGAACTTAACCAATTTCTCAAGTTTTCCGATCCATGTCGAAAGTTGATCACCAAAAAATCTTTCAATTATCAAACCTTTCAAATTTTGGTGAGGATGCAAGCCTTCCAACACTTGATTGTATTCGCTGTCGTTCTCTCTCAAATTATCTAATTCATTCCACAATAATTTCAACTCATTAATGTTTGACTTTTCAATCAGATTTGCAGACTTGGCTTCTTTCTTGCTTCTCACCAATTCAAGATTCCGTATCTCGAAACTTCCACTGAGATTATCTAAACTCCTCAATTGTCCAATTTGTCGACCCGCATCTTCACCAATATTAAAAAATGGTAATGTTTGGAGAGCATACAACTGTCCGATCTCAAGAGGCATTATATCACTAGATTTATCTCTAGAGAAAAAGTCAAAGTGCCTCAAATTCACCAAATTCTTGAAATTGTTTGGAAAATTTGTCAATGATTTGCAATCTCTAACTCTTAAAGTCTGCAAATTGATAAGCTGACAAAGAGACACTGGTAATGTTTTGATCGGAGTATCTGATGAATCGAGGTACCTTAAATGAGACAACTTGTTAATTGATTCAGGAAGCTCCTCGACATCTGATGAAGCTAAGTTTAGCACCCGCAAGCTAGTCAAAGATGAGATCCAACCATCAATATTAATTGATTTGTTCTCCAATAAAAATAATGTTGTTATGTACCTGAAACTCTTGTTCAGTGGAAATTGTATTTCTTCCCCACCACTGCTCTCCACTGCAAGATATCGAAAAGTCTTGTCAAGAAAATCAGCTTCTATTGAGTCTTTCGAACTTCTGGTTTTTGATCTAGAAATGAATTGCACCATATCCTACACAAGATCATGCATTTTGCAGTTCAATACATTCCCATAATCATCCTTCTCTCCATCTTGAAACAAGTTACTATCCAACAAAATGGAAAAACACTCGTTACCAACTTCCTCCATATACATATCATGTCTTGGATGAAGAAATCCTTCTGCTGCCCAAAGTTGGATTAGTTGATTCCTTTCCATTTGAAAGCCCTTGGGAAAAATTGAACAATACGCAAGACACTTTTTAAGAGATGCATGTGGAAGACGATCGAAGCTCAACTTTAAAATTTCAACAAGCCCAATGTTTTCATCTCCACCTAAACTTTGAAGCCCACTCTCTAAAGTTTGCCATTCGTCTATTCCCTTGTTGCGCAGCATGCGACCAAGAATGCTTGCAGCTAATGGTAAGCCTAGGCATCTTTGCGCAATCTTGAATCCTACATGTTGTAGCCCATTCGGCACCTCCCCAGCGCCAAATGCATTTTCTTTGAGAATGAGCCAACATCGATGATCTGACAATTCTTTCAAGGACCAAAGAGGAGAAGAAATTCCCATGATGCGTGCCACTCCTCGGTCACGAGTGGTCACAAGAATCCAACTCCCCATGGCTTGGCTAGTAATACCTTTCAAACATACAAGAAAATCATGCCATAATGCGGACTTCTTATTCCAAACATCATCCAATACCAGTAGATACTTTTTACCATCCAATAATTTCTTAAACCGATTGACCCTGGCGTCCATACTCTCAACTTCGGGCATTGGTTCTTTCAATAGTGATTCTAGCATCAACCTAAAAAGCCTATCGGCATTGAAATCCTCCGAAACACACACCCACATTCTCAGGTCAAAATGTCTTCCAATATTTGGATCATTGTAAACTTTTTGAGCCAATGCGGTCTTCCCGATCCCGCCCATTCCTACTATGGGAAGAACGGAGATAGTTTCATTGTTATCCGTGGCAGTCAACTGTGCTAGTATTGCTGAAACATCATCATCTCTTCCAACAAAACTCGTATCAATAGTTTCAGGGTCAATCTCTCTGTTCTTTATAAATCTTCCTCCACTAGGAGAGGAGAGAGCACGTTCAAAGTGAAACTGTTCCACGATGCCAAGGGCCATCGCATCTTCATGGATTCTTTCAAAATTCACGTTGATTTCCCGAATTTGTTTTGCCATTTTGCGACCGAATGCAATGGAATTAAAGAGTGAGAAGAAGAAGAAGCATACCTTCCTCTTCGTTTGGTTTTGGATCTCAATCCTGCGCCGATTCATTTCATAGTTGAAGTCATCCAGCAAATTTTCGGCATCGAAAGTGACACGTTCAAGCAGCTCCAGCCAAAGCTTCGCCCACAAGTAAGCCACCTGCTTTTCCTCTGCATCACGAAGGAAAGCCTGGATCATAGTCAACGTGCTCACCAGTCTCGCAAAATCATTCCCGATGCCCGGAAACGGGCCAACATGTGCTGAAGCCAAGTTTATTGCCGTCTCCAGTGCAACATGTACAGTGGGAACAAGCAGTGCATCCGCCATCAGGTCAGGTCACGATATCTGATGAGAGTAAGAAGAGAGACTTGGATTAGTTTTGGGAGTGTGGAATGGAGCCGAACCGGGTGCAATTTGCAAGTTTGAACTTTGAAGGGGAGAAAGAGTAGACTGAATGTAGCAGTAGATGAAATGAAACCAAAAGGAAAATTAATGAAGAAGGAACCCGACAAGCATCACCCACGTCAATGAATGTAGCAGGAGATAAAGCAGTCCAAAAGGAAAATTAAATGAAAAAGGAAGGAAAGGTTCCCGACGAGCATCGCGTTATAGGCAGACAAATGAATTCTTTACTTATTCCGTACTTCTCTGTTCGAAATGCATTGGGATTCTTTGCTTTTATTCGGTTGACACCTACGTACTGTTGATATATATATAAAAAAAAAAATCCAACTTTATTTATTTATTTATTTGCTGAATTTTTCCTCTTTCAGTAACCTTGTAGTATTTCTTATTCCTCATTATGCTTCACTTCACTCACGTCCTTTTTCTTTTCTCATGAAAGCTTTGAAAGCTTTTTGGGTTATAATTATAAAAGTATCAATACTGAGTCAAAAGGTTACTAAAGGGCGGGAACCACAAACCCATACAATGAGGAAGAGTGTGCCCACATCATCCTCCATGTTTTAAAAAAGGGTTAATTACATTTACCTCCCTTGTGCTATAGCCAAAATACAAGTAGACCCCTTTAGATTTGGAAAATAATAGTCACCCTCCTTTGACTAAACATAGATCTAACAAATGAGCCCTTCCCATTAGTTTGTTAACGTCTGTTTGTCCCAAGCCTGCCAAAGAATATTCAGAAGTCCAAGATTACCCCCCTACGTCTTCCCAAAATAAAAGGAAAGGGCAAAAAGAAAAAACAGGATAAATAGATGAAAGAAAAGGGCAACAAAGAAGAGGAAAACAATGAAAAACCCTAAGTCGTTGGTCTGCCTCCATTGTTTGTTATTCCAGAAACCATCGCTACTTTTGCATGTGTATTCACCATTCCTTTTTCTTAATATATCAACCCAAAGGAAAGAGCAACAACATCTTTCAAGTCTTGAATATGATGACTAGTATTTGAAGATAGGTAGGTATAAATTTGTGTTTAGCGATAAAAGATGAGAGATTTGTGGGTTGGTTTGATTGGCTGTCCTGAATATGATGGCTAGTATTTGATGGTTTATAGCTTCTTTTTTTTTCATCCTTCTAGTTTCTTCTCATTTAAGGGGTATGTTTGTCCATACATGTAGAATTTTAATGACATTTAGCAAGTGTCACGTCAAAGGGGCTGACTGTTATTTTTCATACCTAGGGGGTCTATTTGTACTTTGGCCAAAGGACAAGGGAGGTAGATGTAATTAACCCTTTAAAAAATTTGGACACTGACTGGAATTTCCAATTGGCCCCACACATCTATGTCACACAGCCAAGTTACAAAGGTTAAAAACGGAAGTTAGACTCAATTTTTTGAGTTTTTTCAAAGTTTTATATAACTCCGAAACTTACTGTTTCTTTTAATTTCACCATTTTTATAAAGGAATATTAACATGCTGTTTCTTATCATATTTAACCATTTTTAGGTACCTACAACTATGCTGTCATGCTTTCCATAATTGTTTCTTTATTTTTCATAATTTTATTGTGTCATTCATTGACAATACTTTTCATAATTCTCATAAACATTTTGTATTTTATTACTTTTTAACTATTACAAGTCAAAATTTGATAAAAGCTTCGCCTGCATTTTCATGGAAATAAAACGTCTCTTACAACTCTTTAACCTTTCGAACCACTGCTTCAAATTATTGGGAGTTGAGAGAAGTAAAAGGAAATGATCTTGGCATTTTTACAAGAGTGCCCTTACCTTACATTAAAAATGTCTTTTAAAGTAGGTAATTAATTGTAGCAAAACTGAACACTTTTAGTTTGTTTGTTGTATGAGTCAATATGAACGTAAAATAATAATTGACTCTTTTAGAAAGATATGCATCATAATCTCTCATCCTGCTCGTCCAAGATTGGGAGATGTTATTGAAGAGGGATAATCTTAAAAGATTATTGAAATCCTATATGATTCAAATAATCAAGTAAGAGATCAAGAATAATTTATTGTGCCACGCATTCTACCCACTCTTGTTTGATTAAGAATCAAGTGATGAATTTTATCTAATCTAAGTATATATATAGCACAATCAAGTATCTTGTAAACAACTAATACATGTGAAATTATAAATTTAATTCATCAGCAATTGTGGAAATTGATAAGACAAAAATGGAATTCCTTCCTACACCCCAAGTCAATGTGCCTATAATATGAAGAAACTATCAATGAAATAGAAGATTAACTGGTCTTGGAGCAAAAAGATGGGAAGGAACAACTTCTCTGTTTTGTCTCCAGCAGTGTCGGAGACGCTGTTATGAAGGGAAGGAAGTGAGATGAATTTTTGATTTGGTGGGTTTCACAGGGAAGCTAGAAATCACGGGGAATTTAGTTTTTCCCTAGGAGCTTTTTAAGGGTAAAGCTGTCATATTGTAAAAGTAAACTTAAGCTTTCTCCTTTTCGTACCATTTCAGCCGAATTTCGGGTGGAAAATATTTTGGCTTTAGGAAGGAAACGAAATCCGTTCAATTCTTTCGTTAACTTTCCCACTGTTTATTTCAAACGACAGAAATTAAAAAGTCGACGACCAAAACCTTTTGTTTTTTTGACCGTTTCTTGCCTCCCAAATGCAGTATTAGTTTTTGGAAAAATGATCAGTTTCATCTTTCACATTTCACAAAAATATTCTTTTTATCCCTTGCTTTTAAAACGAAACAATTTCATCCTTGACATTTAAAAACTGAAATTCTTATGTCCCTGAACCCAAGTTTCAATCTGAATCAAACCATCAATCAACCTGATTATAAATTTTGAGAGTGTAATTGGTAGATCATTTGGTTAATTCAACTTGATATTCATGTAAAATTTAATGAACCAAAAAAGAAAAAAAATTATAACATAAAAATGAAAGATTAATCTTTCCTACATTATCATTGTATACACTGACGGTTTTATGTACCGCCATATCATTTCAATTTAAATTTAAACAACAAATTTTATATTTATGATACACATCTAGATTCGCAAGCGGATATACTAACGGTGTATAAAAAGATTTACAAAAAAAAATCCCACTATTCCAAGACAAAGAATGGCCTTTTATGTTATAATTTTTATTTTTTTTGGTTTAATAAATGCCATGTGAATATGATGAAATTGACCGAGTGATCTATTAATTCTATTTCCAAAATTTATTACTGTGCTATTGAATGGTTTGATTCAGATTGAAAATTAGGTTCAGGGATGTAATAGTTTTAATTTTTAAATGTCAGGGATGAATTTGCTTTATTTTAAAAGTGAGGGATGAAAAGAATATTTTTGCTAAATGTGAAGGATGAAACAGGTCATTTTCCCTTAGTTTTTTCCCAAAGAAAGAAAAGAAAAATGTTTTGTTGTTGAAAACAAATTTATTTTGTCTTAGAATTAATTTCTCTAAATTTCACAATAGCCTTAAAAGAAATTTTAGAAGTCAACATTTAATTAGCATTTTTACAAAATAATAAATTTAATATCTATGATGATTTAAGACAATAGCTTACTAGGTTGACAGGTGTCGAACCTGTACAATAATAAATACCTATTCAAATAAAATACAAATTTTGTATATAGTGATGAGTAAGATCAAATCCATAGAAATTAGAGATAATTCATTTCTTCCAGAGTACAAAGTAAGGGGGATTTTTATGTAATTGAGAATTAGTAAACAACTTAGATAAATTAAATAAAATAAAAACTAAATTATAATTTAGCAAAATTAAATCAATAATGAATAATCCCTGTCCAAAAAATAATTTCGGAGATGGTTCACTCAATTGATAATCGATGCAATGATATTTTCATTTACTTACTGATAAACAAGTTATAACGGCTAAACAAGCGATGGCAATCAACTTGTCTTTATTGTATCGGTAATCAATGTACGACAGTTAATCACTTCCCTAATCAAGAAATAACCTTAGGTACGATCGTAGAGTTCAATTTTCCAATTGCCTTATGAATTAAAGAAACTTTGTTCTAACCAAATAATACACTGTAAGAGTTATTTAAAATTAGCTCATATGTTCCTTTGACACAAACCCAATCATGTCAATCACAACTAATTTAAAATAATTAAATAATTACTGATTTAATTGATCTAATTAGTTTATGTTATTAGATTAAATTAAATATCAGGCCCTTGATATTTAAATAACATAATAACCATAAGAATATCAGCAAATAAAAGAAATAAATATAATTAATTCAATCTCATAATTTTAAATCTCATAAATATAATTAATTCAATCTCATAATTTTAAATGAAACAAATCCTCTATTATTACTTAACTGGAATGAACCGTTTACGTGTCCATTCGTTTGAAAAGGTACCTATTCATGAAGAAATACGTATCCAAAAGACATGACATTTCTTTTGGGGCATCTGAACGCTATAAATAATAGCGTCCAGATAACAGAGGACTCACTTTACTTTTACTTTTATTCTTCTTCTATTTTCGTTCAAAGCAATATTCTCTAAATCGTCTTGGGAGAGTTTCTGCATACTACTGTGTGGAAATTTTGATTGGCTTTGTTATTCCTAGAGGGAATTGCTGCAAACCCGGTAGTAGAATAGTGGGGGCAAATTTCCTTAAGGAAAGTGAATTTTCACGTCAAAGCCGTATTTTGTTGTTGCAGTTATTACTAATTTTCCTAACAATCTTAAGGAAATTTCCGTCAACATGGAGGGCACCAGTTCGGATAATCTTCTGAACAAAATTTTCAAGTCTGATATGATCAAGTTGGATCGATTTGATGGCACCAATTTCAGCCGCTGGAAAGACAAGTTGTTGTTTCTTCTTATGGAACTGGGCGTTGCATATCTGTTGGCTGATAATCTGCCAAAGATCCCTGAACCATCTGATGGCTAGTCTGATGAGATCAAGGCAAGTCGCAAGAAACGTGAGGAAGACGAAGTTCGCTGTAGGGGCTTCATCTTAAACGCCTTGTCAGACCGCTTATATGATCTGTTTCGTTCACTTAAATCACCGCAGGAAATTTGGATGGCTTTGGAGAACAAATACATGTCTGAAAAACAAGGTACGGACAGATTTTTGACTATGAAATTCTTTGAGTTTCAAATGTTAGATAACAAGTCTGTGATGAATCAAGTGGATGAATTACTTCTGTTAGTGTCTAGACTAAAGGATTTAAGTATTGAAGTGTCGGATCAACTTCAAGTGGGTGCTGTGATTGCAAAATTACCATCCACTTGGAATGATTATAGGAAGAAACTACTGCACACTCCTGAAACTTTCACCATAGACCAACTTACAAAGCATATCCGAATTGAAGAGGAAACTCGTACTCGGGAGAATAAATTTGCTTTGGAATCTGGTACTAAGGTGAATAATATTGAGTCTAGTGGTACTAAAAAATCTGGAAAAGGCAGAAACAAGTCCGGTAATAAGAGAAAACGTGGAGATATGTCTTCTGAAAATTCTGCGAATAATAAGAAAGACAAGTCATGTTTTTTCTGTGGAAAGAAAGGGCATTTTAAGAAAGAATGCAGGTTCTACAAGAAATTGAAGACAAAGGCAAATGCTGGACAAAAGAGGGCAAATGTTGTTGAAGATTCTCCTCCCAACAGTGCTGAAATTGTTGCTATGATTGGTGGACTTTCCATCAATGTGGTAACTGAATGCAACTTGACAAATTGCCAATCTAATGATTGGTGGTATGATTCGGGTGCTACTGTTCATGTATGCAAGGACAAGAATCTATTCAAAGATTATCAAGTTGCTGCCCCAAATCAAATTGTGTTAATGGGAAATCATAACACATCTGATGTATTTGGAAAGGGGACGGTTGAATTGGAGTTTACCTCTGGCAAAACGTTGGTTGTGACCAATGTTTATCATGTTCCCGACATAAGGAAGAATCTGGTTTCCGCAAGTGCACTATGCAACAAGGGATTGAAGGCTGTCATAGAGGCAGGAAAAGTAATTCTATCCAAAAATAATGTATTTGTTGGTCAAGGATATTCATGTAATGGCATGTACAAACTAAGTATCATTAAAGTTAATATTTATGCTTATTTGATTGAGTCTTCTATTGATTTATGGCATGCTCGTTTTTCACATGTTAATTTTAGATCAATCAAGTTCATGTCAAAACATGGATTAGTATCTTGCACAAATGACAATTTTGGAAAATGTGAAACATGTCTACAAGCAAAAATGACTAAGAAACCTTTTCCAAAAAATGAAAGAACTTCTAAATTGCTTGAAATTATACATTCTGATATATGTGAATTGAATGGTCATTTAACAAGGGGTGGAAATAAATATTTCATAACTTTTATAGATGATCATTCTAGATTTACATATGTTTATTTACTGAGAACAAAAGATCAGGCATTTGATATGTTTAAATTGTTTAAAACTTTGGTTGAAAATCAGTTGGAAAGGAAAATTAAAATCCTACGAAGTGATCGAGGAGGCGAATATTTTCCAAATGAATTTTCTATTTTTTGTGAAGAAAATGGTTTGATCCATCAAACAAGTGCACCATACACCCCTCAACAAAACGGTTTATCCGAAAGGAAAAATAGAACATTGGTTGATATGGTAAATGCTATGCTTATGCATGCTAGATTACCATTTAACCTTTGGGGAGAGGCTTTATTAACCGCTTGTCATGTACATAATCGAATACCTTCAAAGAAGATAAAGGTTTCGCCATATGAACTATGGAAAGGAAGAAAGCCTAATTTAAATTATTTGAGGGTATGGGGTTGTATAGCCTATTATAAGGTTCCTGATCCTAAAAGAACAAAATTAGGACCAAGAGGCTTAAAGGGTGTTTTTGTGGGATATGCTGAAAATTCTAAAGCATATAGATTATTAGATTTAGACTCAAATACAATAGTAGAATCTAGAGATGTTGAGTTTTTAGAAACAAGCTTTCTAAGTGATTCAACTTCTAAACCAGATTCTATATTACCACAAAACACGACCATGGATCATAATACTTCTACAAATGAAAATAAAAGGAAAATAGTTGAAACTCCTAGTGAACCTAGGAGGAGTAAGAGAGCACGAAAAGAGAAGAATTTGAATCCAAATTTTATTTATTCACAATCATTAGTCTTTTTAGTTGAAGGTAGTAGAAATGGTGTATTCAATAAAATACCTATACTTTTACATTTGGAAGAGGATCCTAAAACTTATAAAGAAGCATTAGCTTCAAGAGACTCAGCTTTTTGGAAAGAAGCAATTAATGATGAGATGGATTCTCTTATGTCGAATGCTACATGGGTGTTATGTGATTTACCTCCTGGTTGTAAACCTATAGGATGTAAGTGGATATTTAAAAGAAAACGTAACACTGATGGTTCGCTACTAACCTTCAAATCAAGACTTGTTGCAAAAGATTTTAAACAAAAGGAAGGAATTGATTACTTTGACACTTATGCTCCTGTTGCAAGAATTACTTCTATAAGAGTGTTGTTTTCTTTAGTATCCATATACGATTTATACATTCATCAAATGGATGTTAAAACAGCATTCTTAAATGGAGATCTAGACGAGGAAGTGTATATGGAGCAACTCGAAGGGTTTGTACTTCCTGGAAATGAAAAGAAAGTTTGCAGATTAGTTAAATCCTTGTATGGTTTAAAGCAAGCTCCAAAACAGTGGCATGAGAAATTTGATAAAGTAATTTTATCAAATGGCTTTAAGCACAATGAAGCAGATAAATGCATTTGTTCTAAATTTACCAAAGACTATGGTGTAATTATATGTCTCTATGTGGATGATATGTTAATCATGGGGACTAACATGCAAGGAGTAAATGAAACTAAGAAATACTTAGCCTCCCAATTTAAAATGAAAGATATGGGAGAAGTTGATACCATCTTAGGAATCAAAATTAAGAAACATAGTGGGGGTTATGCTCTATGTCAATCTCATTACATTGACAAGATTCTATCCAAATTTAATCATTTGGGAATAAAAGAAGCTAATACCCCATTTGATGTTTCTAATAAGCTAATAGAAAATTCGGGAAGATCTATTAGTCAGTTAGACTATGCTAGTGTAATTGGTAGTTTGATGTATGCTATGCATTGTACTAGACCCGACATTGCGTTTGCTATTTGCAAACTTTCTAGGTTTACTCATAATCCTAGTACTGACCATTGGAGAGCAATTTCATGAGTACTAGGTTACCTTAAAAAGACAAAGTCTTTTGGATTATATTATAACAAGTTTCCTTCGGTACTTGAAGGTTACTGTGATGCTAGTTGGATAACTAGTATAAAAGATAATAAATCAACATCTGGTTGGATCTTTAAAATAGGCGGAGGAGCTATCTCGTGGGCTTCTAAGAAACAGACATGTATTACTCATTCAACTATGGAGTCTGAGTTTGTTGCATTAGCAGCAGCAGGTAAAGAGGCAGAATGGCTGAGGAATTTATTGCTAGATATAGAGTTGTGGCCACAACCGATGTCAGCCATCTCTTTACACTGCGATAGTGAAGCAACTATGTCTAGGACATTTAGCAAGATTTATAATGGTAAATCTAGACATATTGCTTTGAGACATGAATATGTAAGACAATTAATTTCTGATGGAATTATAACAGTTGTCTATGTCAAGTCTGGTAATAATCTTGCTGATCCTTTAACTAGAGGACTCCCAAGAGATATGATCAAAAGCACTACCAGTGCTATGGGTCTGAGACCATTCTAAAATTGTCAGCAATGATAGTAACCTAACCTTTCCTATTGCTAGGCAATTCTAAAGGTTTAATAGGTAACAACAAATTATTGTTTGACAGTTAGCAAGTATCGGTAACTGGATAAGTACTTAAGAGAATGGGAGGTTAAATAATAATAATTATTCTTAATGAAGTACATATGTTTGGTATAAGAACAAGGAAGTCTAATCAAAGACTTCAAAGTAGACTTCACCTATATGAACTCAAGAGGTGGTGCCGCTTTTATCAAAAGTTTGGTCTAAAACTTTTGTAAGAGTTCGTGAATCAGGAAGTAGCACAAGGCCATAATACGGTGCTAAAGCTCACGGTGAACGTTTTACGAGAAATAAGTAAGATTTGTGTGTATAGTTATTTCCGACCTTGTTATCTAGGAATTATGGTTAAAAATTTATAATTACCATCAATTTCAACAAGGTTTTGAAATAATTATACTAATAATAGGTTTAAGTCGAAAGACACCTATTTTATGCATAAGTCTTAAACTGTTTTGAATTGATTCATCACTAACTAAGTGGGGGATTGTTGGAAATAGTTAGTGATGAATCCCACATCGAAAAGACACGAAGAATAGAAGAGGTTTATAATCAAGTGCACACTTATTCAAATCAATTTGGATAATAGGAAATTTTGGAGGGAAACTTCAAAATTTCACATGCATTTGTCATGTTGACTATTAAATTAAAATATAAATTTAATGGTCAAAAGATTGGCACTTGGGCACTTGGGTCTTAGGAACAGAAATTAATTTTAATTAATTTCGTTTTAATATTTCTTCCTAACTAAACGGTTTCCTTTTAGGGGTTGCATCTGATGCCCCAAAAGAAATGTCATGTCTACGAAAGCCAAGAGTCCTTCATCCTTACGTTTCTTTTCTTTTCCTAAACTAGTACCACTACTCCTGCTAATTCTCTCGCTCGGAGAAAAGAAAAGATTAAAGGAACGATAATGCCTCCTGCTGTTGTGTTTCCTACTTCTACTAAAATACTAATACCAAGAGAAATCAAAATTGACAAGAAGTCAATATCTCTTTTTCCATAAAAAAAAATTTCTAATAGTTCTAATAGATAAATTGACTAATATCCTAGTAAGAATAGAAGACTTCCAGTCGATGGAACAACTGATTCTTGCAACGTGAATTTAAAATTTGAAAATCACGTGCCAAATCCTGAACCTTCAGATATGCAAAATTAAATTTGATGCACCCACCCTGAATTGCACAAAAATCCAATTAAAAATCATGTTGTTAATGCCATTTTGCTGCGGATCCCTACAACCAATATTAAACACTAAAATATAAGTAGAATCCACCCATTAATGGAATTTTAGCTGAAATCAAGGGAAAAATGTTCATAAATTAAATGATAAAAATGCAACCTATCAATTCTCTCACACCTAAACTATGTTTGTTCTCAAGTATGAGAACAACTAATCAAGTAACACTAAGTCATTGAGTTCAAACAATGACTATTACTCAAATCATCTATTGCCAAAATACAATCAAAACACATGTCAAGTATTAGTGGTTAATTTCTAAGAAATATCTCTCTAGTTAGCTTTTAAAACCAGAGACTTTTCCAATTTTCAACTAACTAAACTAAGAATTCAACTAGCATTCGTTAGCAAATGGTTCAACTATTAAGCAAAATATCAATGTTAAATCTCATAGATCAGCATGCTAAAAATTCGTTCACACACTTCTACATTTTTTTACTATTAGTAGATCTTTTTTTCTTTTCTAAAATATTCTCACACTTGAGTTTTTTTTCAAGGGGAATGCTTATTCTCTAGCCATTCAAACTTTTTGACGTGAATTCCGACATTTACCAAATGAAGGAACTTAGTTACTCAACTCTCATCGTTTAAGGACTACATACTCATAGCTATCGCTACTTTTTGATGCGAAAGCCGACACTGATAAGTGTATATTTTACATATTTTTAGTGCATTTTATTAGTTAGTTTTTGGTTTGTTTTAATGAGTTTTATAGCTAATTAATTAGGGCTTTGGTTAAAATCGTACATTGTGTGGTTTAAGTGGCAAAAGTGCATTTCTATAGATTTTTATGGTAAAAACTTCATGTTTTTGTAGGTTTTATAATTTGACCATCAAACGGCATGAATTGAGAAGACAATTAGATGATAATTGATACTTGGAAGAGGTTAAAAGGAGACATGAAGTGCAAAGCATCCAAAGCAAGAAATGCAAGTGTAAGCAACTTGGACACCTTATCGTATTTTGGCAATATCTTGAACTACAATGATCAGATTGAGGTGACCTTTATACCATTTTGAAGCTAAGATATAGATCTACATTTGGTATAGGACATCAAAGTCCAATTCAGTTTTTTTCCCAGTCAAAAAGTCGAAACACAGAAGCTTATTTGTATGGTTGAGAGTTAAAACAGGGGATTGACTAGTTGAGGGTATTTTGGCCATTTCTCATTTCACAGAATTCCAAATTGGATGATTCTTAAAGCATTGAAAATCTAACTCAAAGATCTATAACTTTTATGTTTTGCACAAGAGCTAGTTTAGCATCCATCATAGAGAAAATAGTAGTTGAAGTGAAGCCAAATTCGCATAAGTGAATACGCGACTACTGAATACGTGAGTTGTAGTCGCATATTGTAGCCTGATTTTTGCAACTTGCTCAGCCACTTGCCTTGTTTTTACACTACTTTCTAGCTATAGTTGGAGAAAGAATTTCGGGTGCACATGTTTCAGATTCCAAAAGGAAGAGAAAAGGAGTTTTATGTCTTGTCCAAAACCACCTTTTTGACTCTCTTAACAATTAGAAGAATAGAAATCATTAGGAGGAAGAGAGTAGGATATCTTAGAGAAAGCATATCAGATTTTATCATAAGAACTAGAAGAACGTCTTGTCTTGTTCACTCTAGTTAGCACTTTTTGTGATAATAATTAGAGATATCATTGTACACCATTGTTGTTGAAGGAATTGAAGATTATTGGGAGTTTCTTCATTATTTTCGCTAAACTTTCTTTATCTATCTTTAACTTGTGATTTATTATATGTTCATGCAATGAAACTATGAGTTTACTTGTTCTATCTTACATGAATAGCTAAATTTCTAGATCTAGGGAGTAGATGAAACTTATGGCTACTTGATATGAAGTGAATATGATTTACACTTATTACCTTTTGTATCAACTTTTCTATTTGTGCATGCTTACCACTTATTGTTGCTTGATCACCAATAACAAGTTTGTAGTTGTTATTATTCAATGAAAGTTGGATATAATGATGGAACAACATGAATAGGGTTTAAGTAGTAGACTTATGAGAATAGAGATACACTTAAGTGGATTAACTTGCATTTTATGAAGTGAACAAGAGTAGATTTAGTTATTCACCATGAGAATAGGTAAAACTAGTCTATTCTAAGTCATTTTATCATGAGAATGAGATTTGGTAATATTGGAAATGAATTCCTCGTTAAACAAGGATTGTAACAAGAGGTAAATCTATTTATTTGTGTTGCTAATGCCATAAGTGGAATCTATATCCCTAGACTCAAATTTTAGCGAATTTTCTTCATTGTTATCTTGCGAACACCTAGTTAGAATTAATTAGCTAGTGGTAGTTATAACTTTTTCTGCTCAAATTAATTGTTGGTCTAAATAATAGAGTATGTGAGGACCTAGTACTTGAAAAATCGCTCTCCATGGGATCGACCCGATATTTACCCTAGAACTACTAATTTGACCTGTATACTTGCAGTCAAAACGGGTATAATTCGGAATTAAACTAGTACTTATATAAAAAACCTGCCAAGTTTTTGGCACCGTTACCAGGGAGCGGCAATATTAGGGTCTAATTAGTTTTATTAATTTAGACATTATTTCTATTTATTACTTAATTTGTTTATAGTTAAGTTAGGACTTTTATTATTTTTTGTGAATTAATTGCCATATAATCTCTTTTATTCTTGTTTGTAGTGTATGCACAGGACTTTATAGGTAGTAGTACCTTTTGATTTGAAAATTAAAAGGACACTATGTAGACAAAGAAGGTGTACACCACAACAAGAAGAGGAAGAGATTCATCAAATTGATGGAATCGCAATAGAGCTATCTTTTGAAGAAGAAATGGTGGAAAACGAAACAAATAAGTGAGCTCTAAGGGATTTCGCTCCGTCGAGAACTCAAGGATCCCAAACAAGTATAGCGTGGCAATATATTAATGGTTCAATAATCTTAATTTAGAGGTAATGCCGTAGAGGATTCTAATGCATACTTAGGCTCATTTTTGGAGATATGTGACACTATTAAAATGAATGGAGTTAGTGAGGATGTAATAAGGCTAAGGTTGTTCCCATTTTCATTGAGGGATAAGGCTAAAATTTGGTTACATTCTTATGCTCCTGATACGTTCGCCACTTGGGATGATTTGTCTAGGATATTTTTGAATAAATACTTTCCACCGGGTAAAAAAGCTAAATTTAGAATGGATATTATTAGTTTTAGTCAATTCGATGGTGAATCGTTGTATGAAACTTGGGAATGGTTTAGAAAATTGTTTCGGAGATGTCCACACCATGGATTTCTCGATGGTTTATTGTGCAAATTTCTATAACGGTTTATCTTTCTCTACTAAAACTACTATCGATGTAGCCGTAGGGGGAGTATTGATTGCAAAATCACCTCAAGAACCTCAAAGTTCGATTAAAGAAATGGCGGCCAATAATTATCAATGGACTAATGAAAGAGGTAATCCAAGGCGACAAACAGGTATGATTGAAACTGATGCTATCAATATGCTTAGTGCTCAAATGAATAATATGATGCAAATGTTGCATCATCAAACCAGATATGGTCCAAGTTCTTCTGTTAATGCACATGTTGCTTGTTGTTCCATATGTGGAGGAGAACACGATTCTAACGAGTATGTTGATGTTGATCAGGTTCAATTTGTTAATAATTACAACATGAATAGTTAAAACAATCCATACTCAAATACATACAATCCAAGGTGGAGGAATCATCCCAATTTTGGATGGAAAGAGCAAGGCAATCCTCAAAGGCCCAATAATTCGCCGGAATTCCAACCAAGGCCACAACATACGAATACTAAGCCGGATTGGGAGATTGCAGTGGAAAAATTGGCAAAGGAAACTTCAGAGAGATTTGAGTGAATAGAGAGATGGTTGGATCAATTGACTGGAATGTACAGAAATGTCGAGGTCCAGATTGGTCAAATTGCCAATTCTATCAAAAATCAAAATCAAGGGGAATTGCCAAGTAAAACGGAGATGAGTCCTAAGGAACATGTCAAGACCATTACTCTTCGTAGTGATAAACAACTAGAGGACCCTCCGGTATTGGAAAATAAGGTGAACGAAGAGAGTGATAAAGGAGGAGATGAGCAATTGGAGAAAGAGGTAATTGTAGGGGAAGGTAGTAAAGAGAAATTGGAAGAAAAACAATCAATATCCTCCACTACCATTCCAATACCTCCAACAGTGTTATTTTCTCAATGACTCAAGCCAAATAAACTTGACAAAGAGTTTGAAAATTTTGCTCAAGCCAAATAAACTTGACAAAGAGTTTGAAAATTTTTACAAAATTTTCAAACAATTGCATACTATTATTCCCTTCGTTGATGCTATTTTACGAATTCCTTCATATGCCAAGTTTTTGAAGGAGGTTATGACATAAAAGAGGAGATTGGATGATCGGGAAACGATAGCATTAAAGGAGGAATGCAGTGCCATTATACAAAGCAAGCTGCCACCAAAATTGAAAGATCTAGGGAGCTTCTCTATACCCTACAATATCGGTAACATTGAGTTTTCAAAGGCGTATCATTAATTTTCAAGCGTATCATTAATTCCCTTAATGGTGGCTAGACAATTAGGGTTGCATGAGTTAAAACACACGAATATTACTTTGCAGTTAACAGATCGATCTATTAGTTATCCATTAGGAGTTTTGGAGAATGTGCTGATTAAAATTCAAAAATTTATCATTCTTGTGGATTTTGTGCCATTAGATATGGAGGAAGATAAGTCTATGCCAATAATTTTATATCGACCATTTTTAACAACTGCGGGTATTATTATTGATGTCAAAAAAGACAAGCTTAAGTTTCAAATAAGTAAAGAAAAGGTAGTATTCAATTTGAATGAAATGAAAAAGTACCCTTCTTTTACTGGTCATACTTGTTCAATTGACACAATTGATATGTTAACCCAAGAATTAGATCGCATCAATTTTGATGTCGATCCTCTTGAGCTATGTTTATCAAATGCAGGGATGCAAGAGGAAAATGATGAAGAAAGTGAAGCATTGGCCCAATATCTTGATGCACAACCTGCTTATAGGAAAGGTGTGTGTATGAAAATCTTGGACAAGGAAAGGGATTTCCATCACCTTCGGAGATAGAAACTCCAAAATTTGAATTCAAGCCACTTCCTAGCCACTTGAAGTATAAGTTTCTTGTTGAAAATAAAACTCTACCAGTGATTGTCAGTACTTATTTGGAAGAAAAGCAACTCAATAAGTTGTTAAGAGTTTTAAGGAAGCACAAGAAGTCTATCAGATGGACCATCTTCGACATACAAGAAATTAGCCCTTCTATATGCATGCATCACATTCTTTTGGAGGAGAATTGCAAACCAGTGGTTGAAATGCAAAGACGGTTTAATCCGAACATGAAAGAAGTGGTAAGATTAGAAATTATCAAGTGGTTGGATGCAGGTATAATCTTCCTCATCTCAGATGGTGTATGGATAAGTCCTATTCATGTTGTTCCAAAGAAAGATGGAACCACCATAATTAAAGAAAAAAATAATGAACTTATTCCCTCTAGACCTGTGGTAGGATGGCGATTGTGTATTGATTATAGGAAGCTAAATGCAGTTCCAAGAAAAGAACACTTTCCCCTACCTTTTCTTGATCAATTATTGGAGTGTATACTAGTTATGAATTTTATTATTTCCTTGATAAATTTTCAAATTATAACCAAATAGCAATAGCTCCCGAAGATCAAGAAAAGACTACATTTACTTGTCCACATGGCACATTTGCTTTTAGAAGAGTGCCATTTGACCTTTGCAATGCCCCTGCTACATTCTAGCGTCACATGATAGTAATTTTTTTTGATTATATAGAGAAAATTATGGAGATTTTCATGGATGATTTTTCAGTGTATGGTTCATCATTTGATCATTGTCTTTACAATTTGGATTTAATTTTGCAGAGATGTGAGGAGACCAATGTTGTGCTTAATTGGGAAAAATGTCATTTTATGGTTCGGGAAGGAATTGTTCTTGGACACAAGATTTCATCTCAAGGAATCGAGGTGGATAAGGCAAACATAAAAGTGATTGAGCGAATGCCACCTCCAACTAATGTCAAGGGGATAAGAAACTTTCTTGGACATGCGGGTTTTTATAGACATTTTATTAAGGATTTTTCCAAAATAGTTAAGCCATTATGTGATTTACTATGCAATGATACTCCATTTCATTTTGATGATAATTGTTTGATAGCTTTTGACAGGTTGAAGAAAGAGTTGATCTCAACACCGATCATCACTTCACTGGATTGGTCCCTTCAATTTGAACTCATGTGTGATGCAATCGATTATGCAATTGGAGTAGTATTAGGTCAACGAAAGGAGGGAAGGTTGCATGTGATTTATTATGCAAGAAAAGTGCTAAATGAAACACAAATTAACTATGCAACCACAGAAAAAGGAGCTTTTGGCGGTGATATTTGCTTTAAATAAATTTAGATCCTACTTAGTAGAATCTAAAGTTATTATTTATACAGGCCATTTAACTCTTAAATACTTGCTCCATAAAAAAAGATGCAAAACCGCGCTTAATTCGTTGAATTATTTTATTGCAGGAATTTGACTTGAAAATAAATGATAAAAAGGGATTGGAGAACCTTGTGGCAGATCACTTGTCGCGATTAGAGTACATCCCTACCAATGATCAAGTTCCAATCAAGCAAAATTTGTTGGACGAATTTGTTCTAGTTTTAACTAAATCTCCATGCAGACTTTGCTAACTTTTTGGTAAGTGGAGTAATTCCAAGAGCATTCAATTATCATCAAAGGAAGAAATTTTTGCATGATGCTAAAAACTATTTCTGGGAGGAACCACTACTCTACAAGTATTGTGCCGATGGTATGGTAAGAAAATATATTCCTGAGGATGAGGTACGTGATATTTTACATTATTGTCATAACTTAGAAACGGAGGGTCATTTTAGTACTTCTAAAACCGTATCTAAGGTGTGGCAATCAGGATTTTATTGGCCTACCATGTACCAGGATGTTAGGGAATATGTTAAAAGTTGTGATGCCTGCCAAAGAACTGGAAATATTTTGAGGAAAAATGAAATGTCCTTAACCACATTTTTAGAAGTAGAGTTATTTGATATGTGGGGTATAGATTTCATGGGGCCATTTTCTAATTCTTTTAACAATAAGTACATCTTAGTGGTTGTGGATTATATTTCTAAATGGGTGTAGGCAATTGTCTCACCTACAAATGATTCCTAGAGCCATAGTAAGTGATGAAAGAAAGCACTTTTATAATAATCAATTTGATTCTTTATTACTTAAGTATGGTTGTAGGCACAAGACATCACTACCATACCACCCACAAGCAAACGGACAAGCTGAGTTAGCCAACCGAGAGATCAAGCTCATCTTGGAGAAAACGGTTAACAAATCAAGGAAGGATTGGACAAGACGACTCGATGATGCATTATGGGCTTATCAAACGGCATTTAAGACACATTTGGGGATGTCGCCGTATCGATTAGCATTTGAAAAAACTTGTCATTTACCTGTAGAGATCGAACATAAAGCATATTGGGCGATTAAAATGATTAACATGGATTTACATCTTGCAGGTGGGAGGAGACTATTTGAGTTGAGCGAACTTGAGGAACACCAGCTACATGCTTACGAGAATGCAAAAATTTATAACGAAAAAATGAAATATTGGCATGATAAGGATCACGTATCCAAATAATTTGAGGTGGGGCAAAAAGTGCTCTTATACAATTCACGCCTTAGGTTGTTTCCCAAAAAACTAAAATTTAAGGTGATTGGGACCATTTGAAGTCACTCAAGTATTTCCTTATGGGGCCATTGAAGTGGTGAATGCTAGAAATGAACGGTTCAAGGTCAACGGTCAACTATTGAAACCCTATTTGGCAGGGTGAAATCGTTCCCAAAGGACTTGTATGTCCTTTGGATGATTTTTCTTCAATGAGATGAGCCAATCCTTTTGAGTCGAGCCAATAACTATAAACAAGAGTGCTAATTGGGAGACTATAAACTAGAAGTCACGTATTTTGTTTGGTAAATTTTCCATTGAAAGTGCGCCTTGAGAATATGCAACTAGAAGTTGCGTATTCCAAGTCGCGTATTCTTCTCATGGTACAAAACAAGAAAATGCGAGTTCCACTTCATAATTTCCTTTTTCTTCCTCTTCAATAACTGCGTTTTCTCTCCTCACACATACACCAATTCACAAATCTTCATTTTTACTTTATTTTCTTGCTAAAAAACATTAACCCAACACTTTTGATCATCCTAGAGCCTTTCTAATAGATTGAAATTCAAGAAAAACTCCTAAAAATCAGTTTTTAAGAGGATTGGAGGTTAGGGTTCTTAGATTGCAAATTCTTCAATTAGACATCAATTAAAGTGAATTTCATAGGGCTTTGGCATAATCATCATCTCCAAACATCCTTCTATATAATTGGGGTAAGTTTTTTCATCAAATTTTCGTATTTTAGAAGTTGGTGTTTTTCAATTTCCTGAATTTTCTGACATCTTCTAATTTCAAATTTTTAATGCATATTATGGATGTTTGTGGCCTCTACTATGCTTGTTATGATTGTATAAACATGTTTAGATATTTAAATGTAGTAATTGATGGATTATTAGCTGTTCAATTTTGTAAATTGCTATATTTGGAAAAAATTAGAAAAATTGCTTAGATGGTTATTGAACCCTTATTGATGATTAATTATTGTTTCAATTTGTTGAGTGATGATGGTTTGGCATATACATTGTGTTTAGTGAGTAATTTTGATGAATTTTGTGAGTTATTAGGATATTTTTGCTTAACCATATTTATGGCCAATTATGCATAATTGTTGTTAATTCAAGTTTGCTATAATCATGAAAATTGCTGATTTCATTAATTGGGACATTTTTGTTACCTTTTTAGTAAATTAGCGATATTTACAATTTTTGGGCAGTTGGTTTTTATCCTATCTCGAATGTCATGATTGTGATATTTAATATATCTTTCTTCAATTTCTTATGACATCTAGATATGAGTGTGTGGTTATTTGTGATAACTGTGATTATATACGATTAATTGAGGTCATTTGAGTTCCTAAGAGTAGTACATGTGGATAATTGAATCCTTTTTCTTAGGTACTATAGTTAGGGGAAAACATATTGTATATTCATCCTCTAGTAGTGATGAATGGCGGTTTGTGAGGATGTTGAAGTAAGTGAGGAGGAGAGGTCACCTTCTCCTCAATCGGTTAGAGGACGACTAGGGAAGGGTACTTCTCGTAGTGCCGAAGCAACTGTCTTTGATAGTGCCAGGTTTACTACTCTGAGAAATCAAGAGTGGCACGAGGAGTATGCTATTTGGAGTTCCTTTTCTGAGATGCATGTGAGTCCGGAAATTGAAACTGTTTATCATCTTTCGGAGGCGTTTAATCAACTAGGTTGGGCGCCGATACTCACATTGTCGACACACTACCACTCTTACTTGGTGCGCGAGTTCTACGCCAACATTGAGTACAAGGCACATCACAGTGGCGAGATGCTAGGGTCATGGATGCATGGGAGACGTATTATCTTGTTGAGGGAGCACCTAGTTGCTCTCTTGGGGTATAGCAACCAACGCTGAGCGGTTGACTTGAAGAAGGGTTTTGTTGCACTGAATAGGCGGCAGGATCCGTCTCATGCCATGAGTAGGTTTGGTCTCGACTACCAACCTTTTCTGCCTTCAAGGAAGGAGGCAATGTTGGTGAGTGTCTTTGAATCTCGCCATCGTCTCATTATTTATATAAGGCACACAACATTATACTAGTAACCAAAAATCTTCATCAATGTCGATTTTCATGTCAAAAGGCACTTTCACTCTTTAAGCAAATATATATATAAAAATATATATATATATATAAAGGAGAAAATAAGTACATAGTTCCCTCTTAAGTAGTGTAAGTTGACATGTCATTCCAAAGGAAGAAACTCTAAGGCAACTATATAGGTTAGTTAGTTGTGAAAGTAGATGAGAGACAGAGATTGACTTTGCTAAGATAAATTTTGAGTATAATTATCTCTCTTTTGCATGATATGATGAGTATTAAGGCTAATATGAATGGTTGCATAATGAAGGCTTGCCAAGTTGAGAAAGGTTGAATTTCAATTCACTCGATTCATTTCACTTCCTGATTCATTGTTCGATTATTTTTCCTATTGCTTGAGTACAAGCAATCGTTTAAGTGTGGGGGAATTTAATAAGTGTTTATTATGTGTGATTTTTAATAGGTTTTTTGGCTCATCTTAGGTCTAATTTAGGACTTTTAACATGTAACTTGCTCCCTAAACTTTTAAATTTTGTGAGCTTCATTTGACTAATTTAATGTGCAAAAGTTGGTTATATTTGCAGGAATTGACAAGAATTATCAATGTCAAATCAGATTGGGCATATTTCGACAATATTTGAGCTCGATTCAATGATAACATTGGAAAGGAAGCTACTTTTATTCAAGTCAATCAATCCTGGAGCAAGGCATGAATACAGTTGAGGACATCTCATTCTAAACTTTAGAATTGAATTGGGGTAAAAAAGAAGCAAGGAAACGATTAAAAAGAACAATACATGACCTTCAATAAGCGACTTGAAGTTGCGTATTATAGCCTGATTTTTGGAACTTGCTCTGTTTCCATGCTACTTTTCAGCTCAAATTTTTAACAGAATTTTGACTGCACATGCTCAAGATTCCTAAAGGAAGAGAAAAGAATATTTATGTCTTGCATTAAACTACTTTTTTTCCTCTCTTAACAATACATATGTAAGAATCATTAGAAAAGAGAGGGAAAGAGACATTAGAACTTAGTTTTTAGTCTTTTCTTGTTCTTTCTAACAAGAACTTGCAAGAACAATTTGAGACTTCATTGTATAACTCACTTTTGTTGAAGAAATTGAAGATCATTGGAATTTTTTTCATCACCTTGGCTAAACTTTCTTTATCTATCTTTTTACTTGTGAAACAATATGTTTTATGCTATGAAGCTATGTTTTCTTTTGCCATATTTCATATGAGTAGTTAAATTCCTAGATCTATGAAGTAGATGAATCTTATGACTATTTGACATGAGTTGAATATGAATTACTCTTTTTATACCTTGTATTAAATTATCTATTTATGCATGTCTATCACTTGTTGCTGTTTGATCACCAATAATAAGTTATTAGTTGTTATTATTCAATGAAAGTTGGTAATAATAATGGAACAACATAAATAGAGCTTAAGGAGTGGACTCATAAAAATAAAGATATACTTAAGTGGATTAACCGTACTTTCATGAAGGAAACAAGAGTAGATCTAGTTATTCACAATAAAAATAGGGAAAACTAGTCTTGTTTAGCTATTTCATCATGCGAATGAGTGTTGGTAATATTGGAAATGAATCCCTAGTTAAAAAAGACTTGTAACAAGAAGTAAATCTATTTATTTATATCTTTTATGCCATAAGTGGAATCTACATTCCTAAACTCAAGTATTTAGTGAATTTTCTCCATTGTTACCTTGCAAGTTATCAAGACCAGTTAGATAGTAGTAATTATCATTTCTCTTGCTTTAATTGATTATTAGTTTAAATAATTGAGTAAGTAAGGTCTTAGTACTTGTAAGGTTACTCCCTGTAGGATCGACTCGATATATGCCATAAACTAATAGTTGACCTGTATACTTATAATCAAAACGAGTGTAACTTGGATTTAAATTTGTGCACATATAAAAAAATCCCTTAGGGGCAGGTACCCACAAGGGGTTAATGGGGCGGGGGTTAAAATTCTCCCCCCGTTAAAAAACAGGGCGGGAAACAGAGGATATTATTAGTTATGAATATGTTATAACTAATAATTATATAGTTATATTAATACAAATTATTGATTAGTTATAATAAAATATTTATATTAAATTACAATTATATTTTTTTACTAATTATATATTTTTATTAATTATAAACTTTTAACCCATGGGCATGGCACGGCGGGTGACAAGGGTGGGGTAGGGGCTGGGGATATGTTTAGGCCGCCCCAATCCTGCGCCGTTACCATCCCTAGAAGTGCCTCACACAAAGTAATTAGTGCAATTATTATCCTCCAAAAGTTCGCATAGAAGTTTTCTCAAATTCAAAGTGGATACAATTTTTAATTGTAACTTAGAGACAAAAATAATAATTGAAGAATTGTGTTTATGTTATAATGTAGCCTTAAGCTTAGATCTGCGTAAGTTTCTTAAAATGTATGCATCATGAGTAATAGGCTGAAGGTTATTAAAAGTTGAACATCATTATATGTAATTTTTCAATGATACTAAAGCATTCACTTTAATCAATATCTAGGAATAACAATGAGATAGTTTTGGCTTTGCATAAATAATTATATAGACTTAAGATCAACATGCCCCAAAGAGTCAAATAAGTTACAAGATCATGTGCATATGGGTATAAAACTAAATAATACTAACATTGGTTCCTCTCCAATTAGAATTCTTACCGTTTGCCTATAAAAGAATACAGTAATTTAGAAACATTAGTTATTTGATTATTTTGATAAAATCCTACATGAATGGAGTATGGTTGGTGAAAATTGTTTAACTCTTCTGTTTTACAGTAAATAAATACTCATTAGCATTTAGAGAGAGAGGGAAAAGGTTAAATGTAATGTCTAAAAAATATCTTTGAAGGACTTTTGAATAATTTATTACAAACAGAACTAGAAAGCATAAATAGAAAATCATGAAAAGCAAACAAAAAAACATTCTGGTGCAAAAGCAATATTTGGAATTTTTATATAACTTAAAAGCAAAATGGCAGTTTCCCAAAAGGGGAATTGATGGGGAGAAATATTGGGGAGAAGGCAAAAGAGGAAGATCAGCGGGAAGGATAGTGGGAGAAGGGTGCAGTGGAAGAAGACCTAAGAAATGACAACAAAATTTCATTTCATAAATTTTAGGTTTAGTCCCTCAATTTTTCTTGCTTTTCACTTTGCCTATCCATTACTTTTTTTTTAAATTTGTATTTCTTTGTAATAGTTTGGTTGAAAAGGTTTTCGGTTAGCACCTAGAACTGGGTGTTTCTTTGCTCCTTTAGAAGGTGGCCGCAAATGGATATTAGATCTAAATAGGATTGATTTGATTTTTTTCAAAGACATAAAATTAGCAATTAAAGTATGAAAAATATTAAATTATTTTGGCAAAACATTAGGGATGTTTTGTGTTTTTTCTCTACAAGAAGAGAAAAAAAGGATGATGAAAAAGTTTAACACAAATATTGGTTTAGATTCAATCGAATTAGTTGTATCCAACTCAACTAACTTTTGTCTTATGGCAATTAGTTATGCCTAGTAAGAATACTTCCTTAATTACTAGAAAATTTTTCATTTGGTTTTTAAAATAATTTTCTTAACTGTATACGTGCTTTTTGCCAGTCTAATAAAAACCAAGTACTTTGAGTAATTTCTTTGGTTATTTTAGAAGTTGTATGATGTACTGGTCCACGAATAGTTACAGCTTGAATGGACAATATATGTGCTATTTTTACATTGTTAATTAATCCTGAATATTATCTAACTTTTATGTTAAATTCATAATAAGAATGCATGAATTGATTTTGTTCTCACCACACAAGTGAAAGTAACAGAGGAAGACGAAAATAAGAAAGCTATTATGCAGAACAAGTACAAAATCAGTCTATTAAACCAACGGAAAAAACGTTGCAGAGGCACATTACTAGTGCAAATTTTATCACATCATATACATGCTACAGGTTACCAAGCAGGGAAAGAAATACTACTGAAATCAGTAATTCTAGACTCCCAGCCTATGTCATGTCATTCTGCAGATTAGCAAAGGGCTTGTGCAAGAGTATTTGCAAAGAAATGCCGAACTTTTGGTGGGGTCAAAATCCTGACGAAAAACTCCATTGGCTGAGCTGGAAAAAGCTAACAGAAGTAAAACGGGATGGTGGGAAGGGGGGGTGGAGGGGAGGGGTGTCGGCTTCAGAGAATTAGGGGAGTAAATTCTGGAGAATTATGACAAGACCAAACCTGCTAATGAGCAAAGTGCTAAGAATCAGATATTTAAAGGTATATCAATCTAGAAAATGCAATAAAAAAACTCTGATTCCAGGTGTTGGAGGAGTATTCTAAGCTCAAGATATCTATTGGAAGAAGGAGTGAGGAAGAGGGTTGGTCATGGAAAAACCATAAACATTTGGAGGGATAGATGGATTCTAGGAGCATAGGGGGGAAAGTGACAAAAAAGAGATATACAGATTGGGGACTAAACAAGTGGAATGAAGAAGTGCTAAGTGCTAACCACAGTGTTTGAAGCAAAAGATAGAGAGAATATCCTAAAAATCCCTCCTAGTAGCTGTCAACCCTTGAGAGTGCAGATCAGAACAACCCGCCGTTCGGCTGGTCATGGTCAAGGAGGCCGATTTTGAAGTCTTTTTTTTTTTTGAAGCAGTAGGATGTTAGTTGTATTATTTTCCACATTCTGTTAAAGGTTAGGAAGCGCTCGAGTGTGTTAGTTTTACACTCATGACCAATTAAAGACTTAGTACCTAGAGAAATTGTAGGGAGAACACCTTAAGAGATCACACTAAAGAGTCAAATATGAAGTTAAGAATCCAATTCTAATCCAAAAGTTTAAATTATTAGGTTTCAGACCCTTATTTATATATTAAGTACTTTTTCTTAATCTCTCGAACCAATATGAGATATAATCCTTTACTTACAAATCTAACAATTCTCCTCCTTTATAAATAATTCCTCATACTAAAGCCAAGTTTAACGGTTCTTCTCCGAACCCATTTTAATATTCAATGCAAACTCACTTTAATATCTAAGGTCACCTTTTCTTCTAATCATGGACTCACTGTTCTTCAACATTCAAACTGGATTCTAGACTCCTGTCAACCCTTGATTCCTTGATCTAAGAACAGATCCTCTCCCAAATCCATGGCACAACTGGTCCAACACTAACCAAATTTTGAGTAAAATCCACTGTCAACACTAACCAACTGGATTCTAATATCACTTGTTAGGGAGAAACACCTCAAGAAAACCCATTAAAGAACCCAATTTGCAAGTCAGAAATCTAACTCTGACCTAAAAGTTTAAACTATTAGGTGTCGGATTTTTACTTACATATTAAATGTTCTTTTTCCATATCCCAAATCAATGTGGGATATAATTCTTTACTCATGAACCTAACAGAAATGGAATGGGTAAGGGTTTTTGTGGGTTATTCCATGAGTTTTAAATAGTTTGAAACCATTGTGTGTAATTGGCTAAGCGTTGGAGCACGACTAGGCTAGGACCAAGGAATTCGGAAGGAGGCCCTGCGCACCATTTGCCCGGTGTTTTGCTAGGCGGGTCAAATTTAGTGGGAACTGGGAGGGCGTCATATTTACAAAACAACCAAAGCATTAATGGATGACGACTCACAAATGTGGACAGGCATAGAGTGCCTGTGTGAAGATTGACGGTTGCAAAATCCTCGAACGGTTGCTACTGGATTTGAGACAGCTTTGTCCTCTCTTCCGATTTCTTGTTGGATCTTAAAGGTCAGCGGTTGAGAGTAAAATTATGCTCTCTCGATTCGCATTACTTAGTCATGTTTAAGGAATCCAATTTTTTAAAAATAGTGATTTGATTATGATGTTTATACTTCTCTTTCCTATTTTACCCCCATAAATTCAAAATTTAAATTTGAATGGTAGCATATACAAGTGACTAACAAACTCACTTAGCTATACGACCACGCTTTTTTTCCCATGAGCGCTAGTGCTATGTGGGTCTCTCCTTGCCCGTGCAAGGTCCCTCCTTCCCTAGATGCCTAGTGGAAGTTTTGTCCTCTTCCTCCTCCTGCCGCTTTGATTTTTCCCCGCTATCTCTATCTATTCGTTTGCTCACCAATCCTACCTCATCGGCATTATTTCAATTCCTTTTCCTCTGCAACTTTCTGGGCTTCCCCTCCCTCGTCACTTTTAACCTTGGCTCTCTTTGTATTTTACAGGCACGCAGTTTCAATCACTCAACCTTGGCTACCCTGTCCGCCTCTGCGGGCTGAATCAATTCTCACGAGGCCATGGCTGAGGAGTTAGAAAGGCTATGCCAAAATCTTGTGCTAAGGGATGATGAGCAGGAGGTGCTGTTATTGCCCGATGACAATGACGGTGGCTCCAATTTTGACGGCGATCTGTGCATTCTCAGAAAGCTGTTCAGTCGGAAGTCCTTCAACGCAGAGGCTATGATGGCTACCATGAAGAAATCTTGGAACCCGGCTAAAGGCCTCGAGTACTCGGCAGTTGGGGATAACCTTTTCCTCTTCAAATTTAACGACATTGTAGACAAAAGGAAGGTTATGGCAGGATGTCCTTGGGCTTTTGATGGAAGTTTGCTAGTTGTCAGTGATTATGTTGGTAACATTCAGCCGTCCAAGGTGAAATTGGATCACTGCTCTTTCTGGGTTCAAGTATACAACCTCCCTTTGGGATGGATGAACGGAAGAACGGCGGACTTTATAGGGAGCAAACTTGGCACGTACGAGGGATTTGATGCAAAGGGTGGTCTCTCTGTGGGTAAGTTTTTGCGCATTCGGGTTAAGCTAAACCTCAATAACCCTCTCAAACGGCTGATGAAGCTTCTAATTGAGGGTGCGGTATGTGAGGTTCACTTTCGCTATGAGCGCCTTCCTACGCATTGCAATTTTTGTGGTCGTATTGGACATGGAGAAAGGGATTGCGAGGACAAACTAGATGTTGCTAAGGTAAACAACGGCGAACCTCAATATGGTGGGTGGCTTAGGGCCACCAACGACAAAAAATTCACCGGCCCGCAACTTCCGTCTCGGACGGCACCACCACCGACGAAAGGGGGCTAGTCCCTCTCTGTGGCCGATAAGGTCTCGTCACCTAAGGAGGTTGTTAGTTTTGAACATCCGAATTTCCAGGCCTCAGATTCTCCAAGTTTGGTTGGCAGTCCTGATCCTACCCAAAGACCAGACGTCCAAATTCCCAGCACCTTGGTAGCAACCCAGCGCAGACCTCTCTCTCTGGATAACGATCAACCAATCCTTTCAACGGCATTGGTCACTGATAGTTCCCCAACAGCACAGGCAACTTCCACTTCCTTACCCTTAACCACACTTCCCCCCCCACTCAATTGTTCATGATGGGCCCTCAATCTTGGCCATTTCCAATGCAAATACTCTTGGCTCCCAGCCCAATGAACACCCCAATATCCCAGTCCCTAGCAAACCAAGTCCGCCCAATACCATCACCAGCCCCAAATTATCTCTAATCAACACCGCTACATCTCAGCAAGCACGTTCTCCTACTTCACAACCTTCTGTCATGCCCCCCATACCTCCACAGCCCTTTCACCATGCTATTCAAATACCCACCCATGCTTCATTGGAAAATTTACACCCCAACCTTGGCTCCCTTTTTCACCCCTGCGATGGCAAGCCCAACCCCAGTCATACAACCACTAACCCCAGCATACCATCCATGCAATTGTCTATCACAACATCTGCAGAGCCAACCATGGAGGATGTGTTTCTAGTTGATGCCACTTTAACGCAGCAAAGGAAATTTTCCGACATCCACGACATGCGAACTATCGCTTCCTCCAAAAAAACAAAAGGATGCAATCTCTCCCGCAGGAAATCAACACCTTCAAGATTGGCCATACATCCTACTAATGTTATATCGGGTCACAAGACAAAAAGAGAGGCCACGGATACTTCTTCTTCAGGGGAGGGAGATACTAGTGGTTCTGCCCCAAAGAAACCGAAACATGCTACGCTGTCCACACCTCCTCAAACAACCTCTATAGCGGCGGAGATTGCCTCGCAGTCCCGTCGAGAACCATGAATTGCTTGAGCTGGAACTGTCGGGGGTTAAACAACCCTCGAACAGTTCAGGAGCTCCGGAACGTCATCCGGAGAGATAAAGTTTCAATTATTTTTTTAGTAGAGACGAAGTGTTCGAATAAAGTCATCAACAAGCTAAAACAGGATATCGGATGGTTTGGTTTAGGGGTTGACTCACGAGGGAACTCGGGTGGCTTAGCTCTCCTTTGGAGAAAGGATCTGGTTGTTGATCTTATGTGTTTTTCGGATTATTTTATTGATGTCAAGGTGCATATGACTGATTCCTCCTGGCGTTTGACTGGTTTCTATGGTCATCCAGAGGCGACTAAAAGAAAACATACTTGGGATATTATGCGCAAACTCAGTACATTATGCTGCCTACCATGGGTCTGCATGGGTGACTTCAACGAGGTACTCACTCAAGAGGAATTTCAGGGCGCTACATGGAGACCGAATTGGCAAATTATGAACTTTCGGAAGGCACTTTCGGACTGTAATTTGTTTGACTTAGGCCATGAAGGTAATCGCTTCACTTGGTGTCGGAATAGGTCGGCTCCTGACACAACTAGAGCTCGTCTGGACCGCGCATGCGTCTCCCATGACTTTCTCACCTTGTTTCCTGATGCCAGGATCTATCACTCACATGCTCTTTTTTCCGATCATGTCCCTATTGTCTTAAGATTATCGTGCTTGCATGACCTCTTTAAAGCTCGCAGCAAATCTAGGAGGGACAAACGCTTCATGTTTGAAGCAATGTGGATCAGATCCGAAGACTGCGAACGCATTATCCAAAATTCCTGGAAGTATAGCTCGACAGAAGATGCTTGTGTCAACTTGGTTATGAAGACAAATAGTTGTAGGTTAGGCCTTCTCCAATGGAGCAAACAGTTCTTCGGCAACCATACTAAGGTTGCGGATGAACTTCGGCAAAGGATTTCTCGCCTCCAACAAGGCGTTTTGACGGACTCTATCAAAGCTGAGATTGGTTCTTTAACTACCCAGCTAGAGGAGCTTCTGGACAAGCAAGACATCATGTGGAAACAACGAAGGAAAGTGCAGTGGTATAGAGAGCGTGATCGAAACACAGCTTACTTCCATGGCCTGGCTTCCCAGAGACGAAAGCATAATCAGATTGTTGGCCTTTTCGATAACAATGGTTCTTGGTGTCAGTCACAGGAGGATCTAGAATCTATTATCATGGAACATTTTGGCACAATCTTTTCTACTTCGCAGCCTACTTCTCTGGCAATTGATGCAGTCATCCAGCGAGTGCGGGGATGCGTTTCCAAGGAAATGAATGATTGTCTCCTGCATACCTATACTGCCATTGAGGTAACAAAGGCTTTGAGTCAAATGCATCCTTTTAAATCTCCTGGACCGGATGGCATGTCACCAGTCTTCTACCAAAGATATTGGCATATTGTTGGTCGAGATGTCACTCGTTGGGCTCTTACTGTCCTAAACGAGGGCACCTTACCTACGAGTCTTAATCACACCTACGTTGTCCTTATCCCTAAGTGTCACAGTCCATCCAGTATCACCCAATTTCGTCCCATTAGTCTTTGCAACGTAGTTTATAAGCTAGCCTCTAAGATCTTAGCTAATAGGCTTAGGAACTGTCTTCCCAAAGTCATCTCTCCTTGTCAATCTGCATTCATCCCTGGGCGCTGTATCACTGATAATATCCTAATTGCTTATGAAATCAATCATTCCCTTAAGCTGAAATCCTATGGGCAGGAGGGTTCGATGTCCATTAAGTTGGACATGAGCAAAGCATTTGATAAGGTCGAGTGGCCTTTTCTTCGACATATGATGATAGCTTTAGGTTTCCATTCCACTTTTGTGGACATTGTTTTTCGCTGCATTTCTAATGTGTCTTACACTTTCCTACATAATGGGTCCCAACTTGGGAACCTACAACCCCACCGTGGTATCAGACAGGGGGATCCATTATCACCCTACTTGTTCTTGATCTGTGCCGAAGGCTTTTCTTGTTTGTTGCAGGAAGCTAAACGTTGCGGAAGCATCTCAAGTTTTCGGATCGGCTCACGCGGACCCAAACTATCTCACCTATTGTTTGCCGACGACACCTTATTATTCGGCAAGGCATCGCTGCAGGAAGCTCAGCACATAAAGACAATCCTTGACCTTTACAAAGCAGCTTCAGGTCAGGAGGTTAACTTTGATAAATCAGCAGTGGTCTTCAGCAAAAACACAGACCCCGCAGTTCGTCGAAGTATCACACAGCTTCTTAACATCAAGGAAGTTCCCACTCACGACAAATATCTTGGCCTTCCTACTGTTGTTGGTGGCTCCAAGTCTGAAGTTTTTTCATCTGTAAAGGAGAGAATCTGGAAGAAGATACATGGATGGAATGAACAGCGCCTCTCAACGGCAGGTAAGGAAATCATGATCAAGGCTGTTGTCCAGACCATTCCAACATACTCAATGTCCTGTTTCAAGTACCCGGACTCCTTGATTTCCGATATTCAATCTACGATCAGTAACTTTTGGTGGGGTGATGGCACAAAGCAGAGACCAATCCACTGGGTGAGTTGGGATAGAATGTGCTCGTCCAAAAATGATGGGGGCATGGGCTTCAGACAACTTAAGGCTTTCAATTTAGCTTTATTGGCTAAACAGGCATGGCGTATTGCAACTCAACCATCTACTCTGCTTCATCAGGTTTTTAAGGCTAAATATTTCCCAACAAAGGACTTTTTTCATGACGAGTCTGCTTCCAGGCCTTCTTTTACTTGGAGGGACTGTGCGCTGTTCGAAGATATTTACTCTCTGGTAGCAGATGGCGAGTTGGAAATGGGAACCATATTAGAATCTGGAAAGATAGGTGGATTCCACGCCCTTCTACTTTCAAAATTATATCCCGTTCTGATGTGCTGCTGGATGATTCCACTGTGGATTGTTTAATTGACGGAAGCAGCAGGAAATGGAAAGTTGAGTTGCTTCATGAGTTTTTTTGGCAGGATAAGATTGAGCTGATTATGGGTATTCCATTGGGTGATAGTCGCAATCAAGATAAGCTCATCTGGCACTATTCTAAAAATGGCTCATTGACAGTAAAAAGTGCCTACCACCTTATCAAAACACAATCTACATGCTGGCAAGATGTAGCTTCAGGGAGTAATGGCTCGGTGCAGGATCTTTGGCCTCGCCTGTGGAGGCTCAACATACCAAACAAAGTTAAGATATTCTTGTGGCGTATCTGCAAGGGTATTCTACCTACATCTTCCGCACTGAATAGCCGTGGAGTCTACCTTGACCCTATGTGCCTTTTATGTAAGGCCCCTGTCGAAGATGTAAATCACCTCTTCTTGTGCTGTCCGGTAGCAGTTCAGGCTTGGGCCCTCAGTTTTCTTACACTAAAGATAAGGTTAGACTCCGCCAAGCAGGTCTCTTCTTGGTTGCCTGGCCTTCTGAATCTCTTGAAGAAGCAGGACATGGAATTGGTAGCCATAATTCTTTGGAATCTATGGCTTAACCGAAATGGTGCTTTATTCGATGGTTCATATCGGGATCCGCTCAGTCTAGTCTCTCTCTCTATCAATTTCTTACGGAAGTACCGGGAAGCCAACACATCTCCAAATACTCCAATTAGCACTTCCATTGCTCCACTTCATTGGACAAAGCCCCCTGTGGGCTTCCTAAAGGCGAACTTCGATGGCGCAGTTTTCTCCGAATATGGCTACTCTGGTGTTGGAGTTGTTGTGAGGGACGAGCGGGGCAATTTTGTTGCAGGAACTTCTCACAAAATCTCTGGTATCTTTTCCCCTGAGGTCATCGAAGCCTATGCTGCGAGAACTGCAATTTCCTTGCTGCTTCAATGGAAAGTGCCCAACATTATTTTGGAGGGAGACTCTTTGAAGATCATCAACATGCTTAAGCTTATGGAGTTTGATGACTCCGCCTATGGGGTGTTGTTAGATGATATCTTTGTTAGGTTACAGAACTTCGCCGCTTGGGAGGCTAATTGGGTCCCTAGGAAGGCCAATGTGCCAGCACATTTATTAGCTAGAAATGCTCGCTCTATTTCAGATATCTGTAGTTGGAGTTATTCTCCACCATCTTTTCTTCTCTCTGCAATTTCGGCGGACCTATCCTCACCTTAATGAAATTTTTCTAATTTGCTATAAAAAAAAACAAACTCATTTAGCTAAATTTACTCAAATCCATCCATGAATAGATGGATACTAGTGGGAATACTCGTGCTATGCACGATGCTGACATTATTGGAAAAAATAAAAATAAAAATAAAAAGGTGAGCAAATAAAGGTGAAAATATTGTAGCAACAAAATTAAAATGTAATATCTGTCTAACAATAGCTTGAAATATAATAGAATGTGTATATCATTCAAAAACTGTCTTTTTTTGGAAGATGTACGAAATTAAGAACATACGAAATTAGTGTATTTTTTTACATAGTTTATGAATAGTACTATAAAAAAATAAATATAGATTAAAAAATTCTACCTTCCTTTATAATTCTCTGAGATAAGAAGCATCACAATCAAATACGAATTGTGTATGTCTGTCTTGTAGATTAAGATGCATGTTACCACTGGAATCTCTGATTTGTATGTTAACATTGTTCCTGTTTGACAAATAGAATATTATATACAATACAAAAAATATATTGAAATTAAATATACATGAAATTTATTACCTAATAACAGGGTCAACCACGTTATTACAATGCATACACATTGTCTTTGAAAAATGACCTTCACATAGTTGTCCACAATTTTTGCATAGCTCGTAGAACATATTTTCTATGTTAATGCTCTGAATATAAGCAAGTATTCGAAAATATTTAACCTAATAAGAATGATAGAAGATATAGGTTATGATTATAAATTTAAAAATTGCGTTCAATAATTAATTAAAATTGAGTAAACTTACCGTAGGCAAGATTGTATATTCAGATATCCATATTCTCTTTGAATTTGCAATCAACAGTACTTGTGGTGTTGTGAAATTCCTTGATCTCAGCCACGGAACTAACTTGCGGGCACATGTATTATTTTCAAACCTACAATTTTTTGAAATACATGTCAATAAGAGTACGAAACAATATTAATAGTTTGGTATAGTGTTACTGAGGAACTCACCAACTGCGCAGGTATCAAGCAAAATCTAAATTGTGATTAATATACAATTTGCTAGCTCCAATTATATACAGTGATGGTCCTGCATAGTATGATTATGTTCGCTCAAAAGCTATTCAAATTATATAGAATATAACTAAAAGCAATTGATTTACCTCTGAAATTTCGTACGCAAATATCACATGCTATTAAAATATTATTTTTTGTGGCAGACTGATATAACTGTTCACCATCATCATTAGCAAATTTATCCCACAATATGAATCGAGCTATTGTCAAACTGTGTTAAGAAAATTTTCATAAGTGCAAATCTAAATTTTCTAAAAATAAAAAGTTTTAAAGATGTCGAGATCTATTAACTAACCTTTTGTCAAACCAATAGTATCTCTCGACCAATTTTGTTTTTAGTAGATATCTGATAGTATGAACCAATAGATATAACTAAACCAATTACATCTGTAATAAATAAAAAGTTTTAATTAATAGCAATTTATTTGCAGAAATATAATAAAAATGATATTAATTGTGAGGACGTACCTATCAAATGCAGATCGTTATCCATGGGCTGTTCTATATGTATCAATTTGACCAAACTGAACTTGAAACGGGGGATGGTTGCACAGTCATCTAAAATCTTCACTATTTTTGTATCATTCTCAAATGACAACTGGAACTGATGTGGTGCAATCCGGTACTTGGCACCTGCTGGGATTACATGTATATTTTGAAACAAATTTGGTGAGACATGATAAGTCACTTAGCTCTCTGCTAAAAACCCCTTCTGCAATACATATAAACTAGTGTGAATACCCGTGCTACGCACGGTGCTGATATTATTGAAAAAAATAAAAATAAAATGGTGAACAAATAAAGGTGAAAAAATTGTACCAACAAAATTAAAATGTAATATATGTTTAACAATAGTTTGAAATATAATAGAATGTGTATATCATTCAAGCATTGTCTTTTTTCGGAAGATGGATCCTGAAAAAAAAATAAAAATTTATATTAAAAAAGGGAATGATATATTTCTACAAATGAATGTAATTGAATGTTGTTAGAACGGAATACTTACAAATACTAAGCATTCGATTTGATAATCTTACTTGAAGGTGCGAACACTCTTCACACCAATCCACTTTTAGTACGAATGCCAAAATTGATGATTTAATTAACTTTGTTAAATTTTGTGGAGTGCGTACTACAAATGAAAATGCACGATCTTTGCATTTTTGTAATAATGACTTGTACTTCGATTGCACTTGAAATTTTTTAGTCCAATGAAACTACTGAAAATTTCCCGTTACTGAACCTCCCCATCCCACGCGTCCGATTATGAGCACCAAGGTGAGGAGACTGTAGAGTAGCTCACTTTTTCCCAACTTCCAGCAAGTAGCCCACCAGCGCCAGCCACATATATTTGCAATCACACCCCCCCCAATAAAACCCCGCAAAACCAAGCACCACTTATTAAAAACAAACCAATAAATGCACTAAAATGCCTTCCATCTATACCTCAAATTGCACTTTAACCCACGAATTTTTATTTTAGGTACTTTGACCGCTTATTGTTATTTTTTTGTGCGAAATTATCCCTCTAATTGCTTTTGTCTTTTAAGATTTTTTCACATGTCACTAACTGCTTCATTCCCTCTGCTATCACTTGTATATTTAAAATCAATTTTTAATATTAAATAAAAAGGAATCCATTAGTTTATAATATGTTTATAATGTAGATAAATTATTAATTTGGAAAAGGGCGTATGTTCTTATAGGCTTCTTTTCTTTTCTTTTTTGGGGGAAAATGAGTTTGTTCTTGTAGGTTTTTTTTTTTTTTTGGATATAGAATTGTTTTTCAAAGATTTTGGTTCTTAATCCCTACTATGTTTAAACCATCTTTTAATAGCCAATTCAATATAGTCTTTTAATTTGGCAACCTCTATAATTTTTAATTTATTCTTTTGGTTTAAGTTCAGTTAGAATTCAGAAATTTTCAAAAAGCAAGAGAAACCATATTTTTTTTTAGTCACCGTCTTCAATTCCCCATCTAATGACCCTTGTCGATTTACCGATTATGAATAGGATAGATGATGTGGTTATTAGAATTTAAAAGCTACTGCCATAGTGTTCCTATTCCGTTTTTCTTTTATTTCTTTTGGGTCAAGGTAATCTCTAATCTGTCCAAGTGAAGTTTAAATATGATTGAAAAAACAGGGCCTTCAAGTACATTGCCAAGTAGCTTTAATGAGCAAGGCTATTGCAGGCCTAAAAATGGGGATTCCAGAAGATCACGTTGGTTAATTATTAGAGGTTTAACAGGCCCTACTCTGATGGTTCGAGTTTGTGTCTTATCATGAACAATAAGTGCAACTAAACTTTACAATTTTGTTCTTCACACACATCGTTTCCACTTTCCATTTTCGCTGAATTGCTGCTGTTTGAGTAGCAACAGCATGGTCGATGCATAAATCATGCCTTTACACTACAACAAAAATGGCCTTTAACAGCATTTAAAAGTGTCAGTATAGATAATCTAACATGACACTTTATCTATCCTCACACCTAGGGCGAGTGTTGTCCCTTCCAATGTGGGGATAGACTCATACTATTCAACATGTCAGGAAAACTATGCTGTTATAACATCCCATCTGCCAACAAAAATCCCTTTTCTTGATAATTGAAAGTGTCAGGATAGGTATAGAACAACATTAGAATATCGAATTCTATGCTGACACTTTTAACTGCCAGGAGTTTTTTTATCTTTTTTTTTGATATAGAAGCAACCTGCAGGTAGTGCTCCCTGCTATACATTCCGTCAATCAGAAACCCAAAGGACTTGTAAAATTATCCCAAAGAACAGAATGCATATAGTAATCTAAAAGCAAAAGTCAATACTCAAATATAATTTGTTGAACTAAAAGTCAGTAACAAGTACTAACATAACAAATCCTTAACAAATACAAACTTGAAAGATTCTCATGTGCACAAACTTAAAAGATTCTCTTGTGCACAAACTAAAATATTCTCATCCCTAGCAAGTAGAAAGAACTTGCAGTAGCTTCCAAACTTTCCAATGAAATGAGAGCCTTCAGTCATAACCTGATATCTTTTGTGAGCCATCATTATTCTGCAAAGAAAGACCAGAAATAAAAAAATAAATTAAAGATATCAGCACTTAGCAATTATGTTCTAATGTAAAGTAACGATACCAAACAGGATTCATTTCATTCGAAATAAAGTTGATTGCTGAATAGCCAAATTTTGGTACCAAGCAGGTTTGCAAAACTTAACTGGCAAAAGCAAAGGTGATAACGCAGGTTATATTTTCTTGTATATCAAAAGGTTTTGGAATAACACACTGATCCAGTTGCCATCATTGCACTGAAATTTCTACTTGCTATCACCAAACATACTACTAAAGCAGCAAACATACTAAATAAAGAAGAAGAATGACCAAAAAGATAGATGTCATGATTGAAATTACCCCCCTTTAGAAGACTAGAATTTATGAATCTAGATGTAATTTTATCCTTTGGCTTAGCAATGAATTCGAACGTTTGACATAACAATCTGGGGAGAAAATGTGAAAAAGCAATACCTCTTCTTTGAAGTTTAGATCATCAGTCTTGTCTTTACCATAAAACTCAGAAGCAGCCACATCCATCCCAATCACAACCTGCAGCAATTTCAAACTCTTCAAACTAATTTCAATACAGACTTGTTGAAATAAACCATACCACAGACAAGCACCCATCAAATAAGGTCAATTAGGATGTTCAAGAAAGCAATGGTGGACCAATGCCAGAAGTACCATTAATTTTTTAGGCAAATATCTCACTTCCATTCTCACTCACCACTTCCCTTTATTCCCCAATGTATTTAGCCAAAGAGGGAAAATACCAAAAAACAAAAAAAAATCTTCAATTGAGTGTACAGATGAGTTTAATTGACAAGCTTATGTAGCTTAAAAAATTGGATAATATGAAAACTAGCAATAAATGAAGTCCACTAACCTCTAACCGAAAGGCACGTTCCTCATTGTTTCCCTTCTCTGTGCAACATCTTAATTGCAGCCACAGTGCCATCACTCAAAATCCCTCTATACACTACCCCATACCCTCCATTTCCTATCACATTTGCTGCACTAAATTTGTTTGTTGCAATCTCAAGCTCTGTGTAAGTAAAAACTTGTACACCCCTAAGCTTGGATGCAGCCTGCTTCCATACAAACATCCGCCTTTGACATCTGCTCCATTTTCACCAGCAAAACATATACCCATAGCATTCAAGAACAGTGTAACCAGTATAAACATCCATTCCAATACTTACTTTACCAGTGTAACCAGCTTTAGCAATAGCTGTTTTAAGCAATTCAAGACCTTCCTTGTTCTCCTGAAATGTCAAAGTCACAAAGTTGTAAAATATATGACAACCGAATTGAACAATGATCAGGAAGCATATTAGCAAAATGCCATGAACTAACCTAGATATTAGAGCAATGTCACCCTCATCACCAACATTTGTTGCATCTTGGCCATACTTCTTCTTAATTACAGACTGAAGAAAGAGATCAGCAATAAACAAGCATATGTCAAAGCAACAGAAACACATCAAATGCGCTCACAGATATGAAAGAGGATAAAGCATCTTAATTACAATAATTCTATTAGTTTATATATTATTGAGTAAATTAATATCAGTACCAAAGGAAAGAAGGTTGACATTTTATCGAACAGGTTATGGACAACAAATCCAGTATAAAGGGTAGTGGCCACTTATGTGGGAGAAGCCGGGGTACAGGGCAGGGGGCAAGAGAAGCTTTTTTGGCATAAGACGAGAGCTGATACCTTTGCTTTCCAGCAACGCCTCGACACTAGCAATCATTTCTGGTACCTTGCTCTGTGCAAAAGGTTATTCTTATGAGAAGCAAATCATGTATAGGGAATTACTCGAGCAATATTATATGCCAAATTCACTTCCCATTTTCATATATGGGACAACGAACTTTCTTATTCTTGACTCATGATGTGATTAACATAGAAGAAGGCTTACCTTTAGGCTCTCTACAAGGAATGAATGGTTAGCCAGTTTGTGTACTTTTGCCCATTTTTTCCCCTCATTTGTTATAAGCGGCTCACCTATTAATTTGATAATTTCTTTGCAATGCCTTCAATATCCATTTTCTGGTAAGCGCCTTCTCTGTTGGTTAGTAATTCTTTGATTAGCTCTGCATCTATTATAATTAATTGGGCTTGTGAACCATGCCAACTAATATATAGTTCTTACCTGTCAGCCGAAACAGAAAATCATGAAAACAAGATTGAGAATGAAGCAACTTTTAGAAGAAAAATCAGTATCGAACTTGAACTAGCATACCACAGAATCTTATTGCAGCTTACAGGAGTTAATTATTTTCACATCAGTTGGTTTACAGAGCAGGAGCAGGAAATCAGAAAATTGTACAATTTAGGGCAAAAAGTAACCATGCAATTACATACCTTCAATAGGGAAGCAAAGGTAGTTTGATTGCGGAGAGATTCAGCAGAAAAAACTTTGTGGGGAAAGGAAAATTTTGGCAGAGAGCTTTGAGAGATAGTTTGCCAAGAGAGATGAGAAGAGCCAAAATTTTGCTGGCCGGCAAAATGAAAATTTGAGATTTCACTAAGTGTTTTGGCAAAGGAATCTTCCGCCAAAATCAAACGACATCGTTTTATGTTTTAATTTTTTTGGTGTATCTCACATTTTCTCAAGTGTCATGATAGGGAATCTAAAGACACATTATTATTTTTATATCAGATAAAATTAAAAAAAATTAAAGTATATATTATTGATTTGATAACAAATGTCATGATAGAAGTGCTATAATGACACAAATCAACAAGTGTCCTTATACACGTGTCAAGAAAAGCCATTTTTGTTGTAGTGTTAATGGGTCTTTTGGAGCATGTGCTTGTGATTTTGTGTTTATACTTTATCCCACTGTTGAGTATCTTTGCTTTACGGTGTAACAATAAGCAAACGACCGTTCATAGGATTTTGTAAAAAAAATTCAGAAATAATGGATGATCAGAAAATCAATGCAATATCATTCATGACAAAAACAAATCAAAAGCAAAACATACTTAAAAGGCAGAGGGGTAGAAGGGACTAACCTGGAAAATTAAGCCGATAAGAATATACTTCCAGTTCTCCGCAAGAAGGTTGATTTCTGCTGAAGTCTCTGCACATAATTTCTTCCATAACTGCTCACAACAGAAACAAAATCAATACATTTACAAAATCAATAGAGAACAAAAAACAAATAAGAAACTGAGAGAGAAGGTGGGGGAATTGGGGGTGGAATTCTTTGGAGGAGTTTTAATTGGGGTGGAATTCTTAAATTGGAGAACTCTTAATTGGAGTGGGAAACGTGGGAGGAAATGTAAGGGGAAACGTGGGATGATGATTAGAAGATTTGTAGGAATGGTTGTAGGATGAGTTAAGAGATAGTGGGAATATTTTAAATTTAAATTTGATTGGTGATAAGGTGGGTTATGACCCACTACTTTTTATGTATTAAAATAAATACAAAAATCTAGAAAAAAGAATAAGAAGTTTAGAAGCCATTGAGAGGGTTTTTGCTAAAAACTCCTTCTTGAATACATATAGATATAGATATAGATTGGAGTGGGAAACGTGGGAGGAAATGTGGGGGGAAACGTGGGATGGTGAGTAGAGGATTTGTAGGAGTGGTTGTAGGATGAGCTAAGAAATAGTAGGAAAGTTTTAAATTTTAAATTGGACTGGTGATAGGGTTGGTTATAACTCACTACTTTTTATGTATTAAAATAAATACAAAAATTTAGAAAAAAAGAATGAGAAGTTTGGAAGTTATTGAGAGGCTTTCTGCTAAAACCTCTTCTACAATACATATAGATATAGATATAGATGGGTATTTTAAGGTTTTGCTCAAGAGGATAAAATGGGTTATCCAATAATACACATTTATTAAGTGGATATTATTGGGTAAGTCATCAAATCCAATTAACCCATTTAGAATTGTCTTTCCTCAAATCTTCTCTCTTCCCCCATCCATTTTTTTTTCTAGATTCTTCATTTTGTCATGATGTTAAATACTTTTTTTTTTATTTTTATTATTATTTATTGGTTTTATCTTATCATTTTATTTTCTTTTATTTTTTTAACTTACTCATTTTTTAGCATTAGCAATTTATGACAATTTTTAGCATCTTTTTCTACCTTTTCAAAATGAAATATTAAATTTACACATGAAAAAAATACTAAGGGTTCGAAATTTTTGAATTAAGTTTTTATGTTAACTTTTATAGTACTTAGTTCAAATTTTTATATTCTTATTGTTCAATTATTAAATAGTATGTAATTCTGTGACACAGAGTACAGATTGAAAAAAATTGGTAATTAAGCTTATTAAGCATTATAAGTAAATATTTAAAACTAATGATGGGTGCAAAAGATGGTAAAAATTGATAACTTAGTTTGCAAAAATGAATTTAAATGAGTTTACAAAAATTTAAAATAAATGGGTTATAAATGGGTAATTGGATTACCCAATTCATTTTTTGAGTTACCGATTTATATCCATTTAATTAAATGTGTATAAATGGGTTGACTCACTTATATCCATTACCCATTTTAACCAACTCAAACCATCCAAGTTACTCATTTTGACACTTCTAGTAACATGCGTATGATTAGAAAAAAGAACTATATTGGAAAAAGAGATTAAAAGTTGTTTGGATTTTTCCAATATGACAAATATTTTGGGACGGAGGGAGTAATATAAATCTTGATTCTTATTTACTTGTGCTTCAAATGGTGTTTCATAAATAGATGGGTCCCCCCCTTTTTTTTTCATAATTAATATTTTTGTATGATAAAAGATCATATCTCAGCTGCAAAACTATCTACAAATAGTCGGCTGATAGAACCGTTATTTGGCGTATTTTGCACTGTTATTTTGTCCTAATTTTGGCTATTCACGGTGCTAAGAATTGGAATTTCACTCATATTCGATATTTGTGTGAATTGTAGGTGGTAGGCATGAAAAATGATCTCGCGAGGCAAATTTCCAGAAGACCTTTCATTTCAGAGCGTGGCCACGCCTTGGAAGGTGGACGAAACCGAAAGCCGGACTGCGGTCCACGTGAACCGCGAGGAGCACGGGATTAAAACTCCAAAAGTCCCTTTGTTTCAGTGAATTGGGCCAGACGTTCTTTTTGGTTGCTTGACCTCCTGCGGCGGCTATTAAAAGATAAAAAGAGCCAGATTGAAGACATCAACTACTTTTTAGCTTTACTTTTACTTTTCCTTAAAAGAAGTTAGGGTCAGACGCTTTTCTTTTGCTCTTTCTTTGCTTTTGTTCCTCCTGCGGCTAGCGGCCAGACATTGGATATTTTTGCGGATTGCATCAGGGCTCTGTACAACGGAGACCCTTTTGACTTTTCGCTTTTGACTCTTCTAAATTCCGTGAGATTCCTCTTGTGCTTTTCCAATTCTTCGGCAATCAATTGAATGTATTCAATTAAATCACGCGGGATTGACACGATGAGGAGCGGCTAATTTAGTCCTCTACCCAAAGGTTGACGCAAGGGCGCGGTCCATAATATCTGTGAGATCTAATCGAATCTTCATTATTTCTTCCAATTTATTGCTATTCGTGCGTTTCCTGAGTTAATTGTTCATGGATATTTTATTAATTGAATATCAACGGCCGGGTATTTGATTTAATTTAATAGTCTACTGCCACGTTAATTAAATAGAATCCGTAATTGTTCATTTAGTTAACACCCCGTGGCAACCACCATAATTGGTTTTATGATGGGGAAACGCAAGATCTAATTTAAATAAACTCTCTTAGCGTGTTTATTGGTTAGGGTTGGGTTCTTCTAGATTTAATGCAATTGGGTAATTAAATTCCTACGGTCGTACCTAGGGTTGTTATCTGGTTAGAGAAGCAGTCAATGGTCGTACCTTGACTGTCGAAAAAGTAAGGTAGAGCTGGTTGTCAGAGCTTATTGATGGCTATAACCAACCTAATGAAAATTGGATGAAATATCTTTGCATCGATGATCATTTAATTGGACCGTGCCTGAGCAGTTGATCCTTTGGGTAGAGCTTTTATTAATTGCTATTTTTAGTGAATTGTGCTTTGCGAGTTAGTTTTGAATTTTGTTTGTTTTATTTTTATTTTTATTTTCCTCCCATCAAAAACCCCCCATACTCTGAACTCTAGAAGAAATGAATTATCTTCAGTCCCTATGGATTCGACCCTACTCATCGCTATATACAAAAATCTGTATTTTTCTCGAGTAGGTATTTATTATTGCACAGGTTCGGCACCTGTCAATTTTTGGCGCCGTTGCCGGGGAGCTGGCATTTGGATTATTTATTTCTTTTCAGATTCAGTTTTTATTTTATTTTTGTTTTATTCTATTCTCCTTGGTATTTTTGCTAGTTTATGCCCCGTTCTTCTCGCACAGGTGAATTGGTATACGATCCTGAGGTTGAGAAGGCAGCGCGTAGGCAAAGGCAAGAGACCAAGAGGCAAAAAGAAGGGCACTTATTTGCTGCAAACGAGTCAGCGGAAGACGAAGTAAGCATGGCCAACACCCAAACATTGAGGGAGCTGGCCGCCCTGGAGCTGACTCACCAGCCCTTATGCATCACATTCCCCACTCTGGCTGAGAATACTGATTTCGAACTGAAGTCAGGGTTGATTCACCTCCTACCTTCTTTTCATGGTCTCTCTGGCGAAGAACCTCACAAGCATGTAAAGGAGTTCGAGGTGGTTTGCTCTAGTATGAAACCTCCTGGGGTCACGGAAGAGCAAATTAGACTGGGAGCCTTTCCGTTCTCTCTCAAGGATGCAGCTAAAGATTGGCTGTACTACCTTCCAGCAGGTAGTATTACCACATGGGCACAGTTGAAAAAGAAGTTTTTGGAAAAATTCTTCCCTGCATCCCGGGCTGTGAGTCTGAGTAAGGAAATCTGCAGCATTAAACAATATCCCGGGGAGTCTTTGTATGACTATTGGGAAAGGTTTAACAAGTTGTGCACTAGATGCCCGCAGCATCAAATTAGTGAACAACTGTTAATCCAATATTTCTATGAAGGACTCCAGTCAACTGATAGGAGTATCATCGACGCTGCGAGTGGGGGAGCACTGGCAAATAAGACCCCGAGGGAAGCATGGCTGCTCATTGAAGCTATGGTAGAAAATTCTCAACAGTTTGGCTTCCGTGAGAGTAACCCTACCCACAGGGTTAATGAGGTGGATACGTCATCCCTTCAACAGCAGATATCGGAGCTAACATCCATTGTTCGACAATTAGTGGTGGGAAATGTGCCCCAAGTAAAGGCCTGTGGAATCTGCACAAATATTGGCCACCATACTGACTCATGCCCTATATTGCAAGAGGATGGGGCTGAGCAAGTGAACATGGCTGGAGGCGTGCCCGCGCCTCGTAGGCAGTACGATCCATAGTCCAACACGTACAATCCGGGTTGGAGAGATCACCCCAATCTCAGCTATGGTAGTAGGCCACAAAATGCATTCTCCAATCGGCCTCCAGGATTTCAGCAACCTTGGCAACATAAGTCTCAACCCTCGTTCTCAAGCTCAGGGAGTTCTTTGGAAGAAATTGTCAAGAGTTTGGCCACGACTACCACTCAACTCGTCACGACCACCACTCAGCTCCAGCAGGAGACTAGGTCCTTAGTTGCAAGTACTACTCAGTTCCAACATGACACCAAAGCAGGCATGAAAGACATGGAGACTCGCATGAGTCAAATGGCAACGGCCATTAATCGCCTGGAGTCCCACGTCTATGGAAAATTGCCAGCGCAACCTGAGGTAAACCCCAGAAATGTAAGTGCCATGACATTAAGGAGTGGCAAGGAGGTGGAGGGATCTAAGTTGACGATTTCGAAAAGCAAAAGTGAGGAGCAGATAGAAAAGGGAATTGAAGAGGAAGGGCGCATTCGCGAAGAGCCTAAGGTAACATCTATTCCTTCGATCCCTATTAAATCTAATATAGCTCCTTTTCCTTGCAGGTTGGAAAAGACAAAGAGGGCAGAAAAGGAAAAAGAAATCCTGGATGTGTTCCGCAAAGTTCAAGTAAACATCCCCCTATTGGACGCGATCAAGCAGGTACCCAAGTATGCAAAGTTCTTGAAAGACTTGTGCGTTAACAAAAGAAAGCTAAGGGGTGATGAAAGAGTGATGGTAGGAGAGAATGTATCAGCTGTACTTCAAAGGAAACTCCCACCCAAATGCGGAGATCCAGGTATGTTTGCTATCCCCTGTAAGATTGGTCATTCTAGTATCAAAAATGCCATGATAGATTTAGGAGCTTCTATTAATGTGATGCCTAAGTCAATCTATGATTCCCTAAATTTAGGACCTTTAAAAGAAACGGGGATAATAATTCAATTGGCTGATCGTACATGTGCTTATCCGGATGGGATAGTTGAGGATGTTTTAGTGCAAGTAGATGGATTAATTTTTCCTACTGACTTTTACGTGCTTTACATGGATGATAGAAGTGCCCCAAATCCATCACCCATTATATTAGGAAGACCATTTTTGAGTACTGCCCAGACTAAAATTGATGTTAGTAAGGGTACTCTCACGATGGAATTTGATGGAGAAATAGTCCACTTTAACATTTTTGATACAATGAAACATCCTGTTAACTCTCATTCTGTGTTTGCTATGTATACCACTAATCCCTCTGTGCAAGAATTTTCTAAGTTTGCTTGTAGGGGTAAATTCAAGATTGCTGCGAACAAGTCCTATAGGATGAAAGCAATTCATGAGGTAAAAATGGAGAGAAAATTTAGGAAAAAAGTTGCACTCAATGACCATGTGGATCCTGGAGGAGGGCCACCAATTACAAGGAAAATTCAACTACATCCAGACTAAAGAGTGGTGCTATGTCTAGCCAAAAACATTAAAAAAAGGTGCTGCTTGGGAGGCAACCCAAGGTTTCTTTTGTTTTAGTTTTCTTATATTTTTTAAATTTTTGTTAAGTGTTAGTGTCATTTAGTGGGTTGTTATTTTGTGACAGGAAGTTGGCAGCTAGGCATGCCCACGCTAGGTCATCACACCTAAGGAATGGAGTTTTGGAATTGACGGTCAGATGACTATAACTTCTAAGGCGTGCCCACGCCTTCCAACCCTTCCGAAAAAGAAACTTCAGTCTTCTCCTTCCTATTGGTGTTGCGTCCGCCGCCACCACACCACCTTGTGCACGCAGCCGTCTCACCTCCTCCGCCTTAGTGTCTCACTTTCTCTCCCCGGTGGTCAGGGAAGTTTCTTTTTTTTCCCCTAATACTTCATTTGTCTTTTCTACATTGAGGACAATGTAGGTTTTAGGTGTGGGGGGATTAGTGGCTTCCATTATTTCTTTTTTCTTTGTTACTCAAAAAAAAACAAAAACAAAAAAAAACAAAAAAAAAAAACAAAAACAAAAAATGAAAACATTGTAGTTAGGCGGCTTTTTGGCTATTTCTATGCTTGTTAGTATTAGGGCATGTTGCTGTGCTGAATGACACAATCAAAGTGAGTGGGTATGTGGTCGAATATACTAGCTGTGCATTTTGTTTCCCTTGGCAGTGTCGTTGAATGTTGAATATGTTGGAATTGACCCATTCTTGTAACTTTTGGGGGAGCTTTTGAGCCTTATATGAGCACATTATTCTTGTTTGCTCTATTTTTGTTTGATTGAGTGGGTATCACACATGGTATTGGCATTCTAGAACTTGCTGGTTTATACATGTCAAGGCCATATTTTTGTTGAATTGGATGCATTTGAAATGATAAGGGCATTTAGGATTTAACCCTCTTTAGCTATCTAAAAAAATCAAGCCCTCATCTTATCTCCCAATAGTGAACCAATTTGAGCTTTTGTCCTTCGTTTTTGATTGTTATCCGTGTTTGTTAACCCAATACCTCTTTAAACTTTCTTGTTTATCCCTGTGTTGTCAAGGGATGCCTGAATTCCATCATTTGTGCAAAGCAAACGAAATTGGGGTTGCAAGTGCTATTAGATTAGGAGCTATATGATGCTATCCTTGTATAAAGGAGGAAAATTGAAAAAAGGCCATTGACCAGAGGACTTTGGATTACAGGGCGTGCCCACGCCTTACAGGACTTTCTCCTAAAAAAAAAAAAAAAAAACCTCGTGACCAGAGGACTATGGGCTACAAGGCGTGCCCACGCCTTGCGAGCAGTTCTAAAAAAAAAAAAAAAAAATTTGGGGTCACTTGTACAGGGTGTACAGCAAATAGAAACTGCCTTGTTAGTGAAACTCCTCCGGTAAAGCACTGTGGTTATTGGTGAGTTTCGGACATTCTCTTGACACTTTACCCCCTATCTATACCTTCTTAACCCGCCTTTCACCTGAGCCCCATTACAACCCTATTAAAGTCCCTTTGATTTGTGTATTTAGTTCACTTTCGAGTGGTGGAGATGTGATAAATGTGCAAGCTTATGGTAATGCTATTCCGTGATTTTGATTTGAGCGTTCCTAGTATTCATATATATTTTTTGAATTACAACCTGTCCGGTGTGTTCTAATTTTGGCGATATTGTCAGGGACTTGAGATGCTTGTGTTAGTATAGACTATTCCATGACCTCTGCTCTCTTGGTTGTACTTCTAAGCTCCGAAATGCTTGAGACCAAGCATTGTCTAGGTGTAGGGGGATTTGATAGAACCGTTATTTGGCGTATTTTGCACTGTTATTTTGTCCTAATTTTGGCTATTCACGGTGCTAAAAATTGAAATTTCACTCATATTCGATATTTGTGTGAATTGTAGGTGGTAGGCATGAAAAATGATCTCGCGAGGCAAATTTCCAGAAGACCTTTCATTTCAGAGCGTGGCCACGCCTTGGAAGGTGGACGAAACCGAAAGCCGGACTGCGGTCCACGTGAACCGCGAGGAGCACGGGATTAAAACTCCAAAAGTCCCTTTGTTTCAGTGAATTGGGCCAGACGTTCTTTTTGGTTGCTTGACCTCCTGCGGCGGCTATTAAAAGATAAAAAGAGCCAGATTGAAGACATCAACTACTTTTTAGCTTTACTTTTACTTTTCCTTAAAAGAAGTTAGGGTCAGACGCTTTTCTTTTGCTCTTTCTTTGCTTTTGTTCCTCCTGCGGTGATAGGGTGTTAATTGTTGGTTTATTTTATTATTAATCTCCCTTTTTATCCTTGCCAAATATTGCTTAATTGTTAATATTTACTCATATTTGGTATCTGGACTTAATTTCAGGAATGAAGTAGAAAACTATCAAAAGGAGGGACTTTATGGAAATATGGAGACTTTCAAGGGCTTCAATTCTTGGGCCCTTGAATTGGTGGGGACCACAAGCTAGTGAAAGGCATTTAGTCATTTGGGCTCTTCAAAAGAAGCTACGTAGAGAGACTTGGAGAAAGAAGTACTTTGGAGGCTTTGTCCACATGTGTGGGGACCACCTAGATAGCTTTTAGTCATCTTTCTTTTGTTGCTTTAAAAGGGGACAACGTAGAGAAGCAAAAGACATCTAGGGCTTTAGTTTTAGTTTTTTAGTTTTAGTTCTAGTTTCCTTTCTTTGGACTGGCCTCTGACACACGCCAGGTGTTCGACAATATTCCCCAACGGGGAGATTTTCTCATGAGGCGTGGTTAAGCTTTTCTAGTCAAGGGAACAACTGACGATTTGGTTCGACAACTACTGTGAGATCGAATCTGTTTTAATTATTTTCTTCATTTATTGGTATTTGTATGTTCCTTGATTTTAATTGCTATGGTCTTGTGTATGATTGATTAGTGCGCAATAATTAATTATTCATATAGGCTATTTTTGCTAAATAGGGGTAATTGAATCCGTAATTGTTCGTTATCTCTACCTCAGTAGCAACTGGCGTAATTGGGTTTATGTCAGGGGAGCATATGATCTAATTTAAACAAACCCTCGTAGCGTGTTTGTTGGTTAGGATTGGGCCTTTCTAATTATTAATGCAATCTAGAAATTAAATCCTACGGTCGTACCTAGGGTTATTTTTTGGGTTAGAGAAATAGCTAACGATCGTACCTTAGCTATCGATAAATTAAGGAAGGGTTGGTTGTTTATCGCATGCATGACAACTGTAACTAATCTATTACTAAATGTTGGAATTATTTTTGCATCAATGATCAGTGCATGAACCATTTCTGAAGTATACCCTTGGCTAGAGTTTCTCTTAGTTATTTCTTTTACTTAATTATTTTCTGAAGTTAAATTATTTAGTTAGTATTTGATCCAAAAACCCCCCACACTTTGGACTTTAGAAGAAACGAATTATCTCCAATCCCTGTGGATTCGACCCTACTCACCGCTATATACAAAATCTGTATTTTTCTCGAGTAGGTATTTATTATTGTACAGGATCGGCACCTGTCATGCGGCTAGCGGCTAGCGGCCAGACATTGGATATTTTTGCGGATTGCATCAGGGCTCTGTACAACGGAGACCCTTTTGACTTTTCGCTTTTGACTCTTCTAAATTCCGTGAGATTCCTCTTGTGCTTTTCCAATTCTTCGGCAATCAATTGAATGTATTCAATTAAATCACGCGGGATTGACACGATGAGGAGCGGCTAATTTAGTCCTCTACCCAAAGGTTGACGCAAGGGCGCGGTCCATAATATCTGTGAGATCTAATCGAATCTTCATTATTTCTTCCAATTTATTGCTATTCGTGCGTTTCCTGAGTTAATTGTTCATGGGTATTTTATTAATTGAATATCAACGGCCGGGTATTTGATTTAATTTAATAGTCTACTGCCACGTTAATTAAATAGAATCCGTAATTGTTCATTTAGTTAACACCCCGTGGCAACCACCATAATTGGTTTTATGATGGGGAAACGCAAGATCTAATTTAAATAAACTCTCTTAGCGTGTTTATTGGTTAGGGTTGGGTTCTTCTAGCTTTAATGCAATTGGGTAATTAAATTCCTACGGTCGTACCTAGGGTTGTTATCTGGTTAGAGAAGCAGTCAATGGTCGTACCGTGACTGTCGAAAAAGTAAGGAAGAGCTGGTTGTCAGAGCTTATTGATGGCTATAACCAACCTAGTGATAAATGGATGAAATATCTTTACATCGATGATCATTTAATTGGACCGTGCCTGAGCAGTTGATCCTTTGGGTAGAACTTTTATTAATTGCTATTTTTAGTAAATTGTGCTTTGCGAGTTAGTTTTGAATTTTGTTTGTTTTATTTTTATTTTTATTTTCCTCCCATCAAAAACCCCCCATACTCTGAACTCTAGAAGAAACGAATTATCTTCAGTCCCTGTGGATTCGACCCTACTCATCGCTATATACAAAAATCTGTATTTTTCTCGAGTAGGTATTTATTATTGCACAGGTTCGGCACCTGTCATCGGCCTAGGCAGAAACTAAGGACAAGAGAGAATTTCTTAGTATTGTTCTGCACGCCTGCCATTTGTGCAAAGTTCCTTGTATAGTTTGAGATGAAACGATGCAAGGTTGGCTTTTAGCTGTAAGTTGTGTGTGTGTTCTTTTATTCTGTTCCTAAGTATTCCATTATGAGTTTACTTTTATGTGTGTTTTCTGGGCAGACTAACACAGGAATTCTAGACAACTTGTAACACCATCGATGGTGAATAGCCCCATTAATCTGAGGAACTAGTTCTTGAAGAACTTTCTTGAATTATGGTGGATTGTAATACAGGATACTTGAATAGTTCGCGCACTGCTGGATTGTTTGTATGGGATGAGACTAAGAATGTCAACAAACGCTAGTAAAGGAGAAAAGCAATATTTTGATAGAAAGAAAAACAAACAAAGGGTCGGTAGTTTAAATAGGAAAAAGTCTTTGCAGCATTCAAATGTAGATAGAAATAGGTCCTTTAATGAATCAGCACATTTACTCTTCTATTGAGCATAATCATAATTCAAATAAGACTTCCAAGTAAATTTTACACTTATTTAAGTGATCCAAAGTTTTCAATTTTCATACTTTCAAACAATGTTATACAGTTGTTCAAAAGCTTATGATTCCTATTCTAACCATTACATTTTTCCAAAAACAAATAGAATTTTTATTTCCTATTCAAGATTCATTAAAGATACACACAAGCTCTATTTTCTACAAATTTAGAATCACTTGCCTTGGCTTAATAATCATCGCTGTACTCATGAGAATAATGCTGAATGTCCAGGTCTTTGTCTTACCACAAGAATATCTTCTTGCCTAATCCTTTATTCCCCTATTGCATGAAAAGATGATGCTAGAGGACTAATAAATACAGTCTGTAAAATATAATTTTTAATAGCAACAATAAATATCTTGACATAATTGTCCTATCATGTTAAGTTTTCTGTTGCCTGCAATTTTGACTTGCAATGTATATTTTCAGGTACAATGCTAACAAAGATGAATAAAAGGAGCTCACAAAAGAAAATAAAAGGATGACATAAAGGAATTGGTTGGGATGAAAGCTTATAATGATTCAGATAAGCTGTCCCCATTTCCTAACAAAGAAAACGTAATTGATGTCTAAACTGCTTTAGTCTTAATACCAGAGGTTTGTACTGATCAAAGCACTATTTTTCACTAATAACGTGCTACTTTATAGTTTTCAATTAATATAGTATTGCGATACTTCCACTGAGCAAAAGATGACAACTTGGGCAATAGAAATCACAATGCGAATTCCAGAACAACAAGGGCACTAGTTCACTGCCTACAAAATTTCCATAATCTGGTATGGCCTGGAACATAGAGTATTTCACATGTCCATCTTGCAAAGGCGACACAATTTGAAGTTAGGTAAGGTATACAACTAGAGTTTTGAAAGACGGTTCATACTAAAAAATTTGATATAACCTACTATTATATGTTACATATCACCAGCATAAAAAATTTGATCCAAATCATTGTAGATGCCAAATAGAAATCATATTATTGGAGGATACCGGAGGGGTTAATGCAGCAATATTCTCTCCAGATTATAAAAAATTGATTCCATTCTTTACTTTTTAGTTTAAAGAAGATCATGAAAATTTAAATGATTAACTATGCAAAGTCTTGTGCAGATAAAATCTCAAGTTTCTGGATGTTGTTGTTGTTGCTAACTATGGAGTTTTGCTAAAAATATATTTCCAAAAGAACATTCTTGAAAACTAACACCCTAGTTGTCTATCATATAAAAATTCCAAATCATACACTCATTACACTACTATGCAATAAATCTTTGCTATGATAACAAAGCAAATCAGAAACATTAAATTGAACAAGGCATAATAAGATGATATAATCATTGTTAAGTTTGATGCTATTTTAGATTATAGTACATACCATATAACATGTTTCTTCTTCATTTACAAGTTAAAAAAAAGGGATATTTCACTGGAAGGTTAGCTTGCAGCAGCTTTTGAGAACCATTCCATTTTTGCTCTGTTCGCCATCATGTCAAAGATTTCCAGGAGCAAATAAGCAAGTGGCACAGCACTGTTAAGCTTATACGAGCAAGAAACTGATGCGTCTTAGTCTAAGGACTGCTGATGAAGACATGAAATAGGCGCTTGAAGATGTTTCCCGGATAGATATCACTGGTGACAAGCAGATTTTTACTCCACCAAGCAGATTCAAATTTTTATTCCTCCAAACTAACAATCTGCCTGATGAAATTACTCAAACTTCTGCTTATACATCCACAAAAACTTCGGCTCTCTTTGGATTTGCTATTTTTCCCACAAACTATTTTTGTTTTTGTGGGATCTACGCTAACAAACTTTAAGAACACAAATCTCAACTACTGTAAAAAAATAAAAACAAAATAAAATAAACCCTAAACTTCTTTCTTTTTCTACAAACTATCACCACCCAACATTGGACCACACCAGGCAGCTACCACCGGCCACCACCCTTCCCTCCCCTCTTCTCTCTATGTCTCTCTGTCATCCTCCTCCTCCTCCTCCTAATCCCTCTTTCCCCTCCTTCTCTCCTCTCCTCTCTTCTCCCCTTCTCTCCCCCATCTTCCTCCTCCTGCTTCCCCAGTCACCTCCTCTCCCTCATCTCCCTTACCCCGCCCAACCCCTCTCTTTTCCCCCTTCCTCAAGGACCAAATCTGACTGCATAGCCCACTCTAGTCACTCTACCAAAGGTCACCAAGAAAGGAAGGGGGAAGGAGAGCTGAGTAGGGTAAGGGAGAGGGGAAAAAGGGGCCTAGGCAAGGTAAGAGTGAGCGTGGAGAGAGGGGCTAGTTGAAGGAGGATGAGGGGGAGAGGAGAGAAGAGGAAAGGAAGAGAAAAAAGAGGGAGGAAAAGAGGGATGGAGAGGGGAGAGAGAGAGATGAATGGAGGGGAAGGTGGCTGCTGGCGGTGGTGGCGGGTAGTGGTAGTGGTGGTTGGTGATAGGAAATTTTTAACAGATTTATAAAAAAAAATCCAAAAAATATTTTAAATCCTAAAAACACTTGAAAATACAACTTTAAAAGCACTATATCCAAATGAACTATCTACAATAAAAATAAATTTCACATATATTACTATAGTAAAATTTACCCAAAATACCAAATTCATATGGAGCCAACATTAACAAGTAAAGTAAAAAGAATCTGGCCTTTCTTGTTGCAACTCAATATCTGGAGATGCAGCATACTATGAATGTTGAAAAGACAGCCACCCAAAGCACCGCCAAGCAAGCAAATGAACACAACCCTTCTGCTAAAACTCCAAGAAGAGCCACAACAAAGAGAAAATGAGCAAGGTATGCAAGCTTATCACTACTTTTGTTAATGTTAATTTCCTTCTAAATTGCTTAACACTATAATTTCTACTGTTGCTTTCATATTATGATCTATTATTTTTGCAACTATGGCAAAAAGTGTGATGGATGATAACATGAATTATGGATAGGGAAATGTTAATTTCTCATGGCAATGCAATCAACACGTTTTACGAAAAAAATAAAAAGAGCTTTTACGACACTTTCTTTTAACATGGTTCCAAATCCATGTGAAAAAGTGGTTTTTTTAACACAGCTTTGATGTTCATGGTATTAAATTTTTTTCTTACCACCGTATTATTTGCCATAACAAAGTGCCAAGGCATCTGTGCAAGTATTTAGCATGGTTAGTTAATCATTGTGGTAAATAATTAACTTTCACCATAGTAATTTCTTGTTTTGATTCGATCCGAAGATTTGGCATTTGGATTTTGATCTGTCCTACTAGTTCTAAGATATTAGATTTTTGTTTGGTTTTGGAATACTGGGCTATATGTTTAGCTTTATGGGTTTTGAAGGCGGATGAGACTGGTTGTTTTGTAGGAGAGAAAGGATTTTCTAGACTTTCTATAGTTTCGGGCTATTTATTGGGTTTTGTATGGTAGCTAGATAGCCCAAACTGTTTGTAAAGGGGTCCATCACGGGCTGGTTCTTCTGCAGGGTTTTTGGGAAACCAGCCTGGTTGGTGGTTTTGTCCATAAACTGTTTCCTCCCAAGGCTTAATCTTCTTGTGTTGAGATTTGAGAAAGCCTATGAGGAAATCTTTCCCATGAACCTTGGTTTTGTCTGGCTTTGTTAAGAATATATGTTGATATCCACTGGAGTTTGGGAATAGCTCTGAATCATTAGATGTGGATATATCTAGGATAGATATAATATTGAATACCACTATTTTTGGGAGGATGTTCCTGTCTTATAATTCAGGTGCGATGAGGATGTTGTGAATAATTTCTTTGTCTTCTATGATGAGATGTTCTTCCCACCATTTTTGGAATTGCTTAATAAATCTTATGAATAGGATATGAGCAACTTGCTGATTGTAACCGGTGGTTGTCATCTGTTGAGATATTGTAAGAATATTGTTTCCATCTATGTTCTATCCAAAGATACTGTCTATTTTGTATAAATGTAGAAGGATATTGGATCTTATTCTAAAAATATCAGAATTGATTATTTGAAGATGGTATAAACTTTGGATTTTTTCTTGATTAGGAGTGTAATTTTGTAAGAAATGGTTTGAATATGGTTTGTCTAGGGTAGAAGACCCTTGGACGTTTGATATGGTATTAATCAAGGTGGTTTTTTTTATTTTTAAATGGGATAAGGAAGGATTGTCCAATCCTAGCTTTTTGGTTTTCTGATTGGTCTGGAGATTTGAAAAGTAAGTTTAATAAATAGATATTTGTATGAGTTTCTGGAACAAGGGAGGAAGTATGCAGCAAGCTGGAAGGAATTCAACAGGTATCCCAAGGGAAATACTTGGGACTCCCAATGGTGATCACCAAAACAAAGAAGCAAATATTCGGATTCATGAAGAACAACATTGAACACAGAATGCAAAGTTGGAAATCCAAATTGCTAAGCTCAGCTGGGAAAGAAATCTTGATCAAAGCAGTCTCAATGGCTATGCCTACTTACACTATGTCTTGTTTCAAATTGCCATGCAGGTTATGTAAAGATATCTACTCTCTACTCTCAAAATTCTGGTGGGGAGAGCAAGATAGCAAGAACAAAATACATTGGGTGGCATGGGAGAAGATGACCAAGGAGAAGAAAAAAGGAGGCCTCGGCTTTAAGGATCTACAAAAATTTAATAGAGCCTTGCTAGCCAAACAGATTTGGAGAATCATCAGAAATCCAAACCTGTTATCTAGCAAGGTGCTAAAGGCAAAGTATTTTCCTAAGAGCTGCATCTAGGAGTGCATAGTTCCTAAGAATGCATCATGGTTCTGGCAAAGCATAATGAGCAGCAGAGAGACCCTTTGGTGGGGATTGAGAAGATGAATAGGAAATGGGAAGAAAACCAGTATTTGGAATGACCAATGGATTCCAAACAATTCCAAAGGGAAACCAGTCACTACCAAACCACAAGAATGCATGCTTAACAAAGTTGCTGACCTGATTAGTCATTACAGGTGGAATAAACCTCTCATCTTCAAGACCTTTTGCAAAGAGGATGCAGATAATATTTTGAAAATTCCTATCAGCATTACGGGAAGAGACAATAATACTTTCTGGATAGGGAACCCAAATGGGGAGTACACTGTACAGTCAGGATACAAAATGGCAAGGAATAGGAGGAAGGAAGAGACTAGGAAAGAAAGTGAGGGAGCAGAATCGAGCCGTAGTTCACTAAGCCAGCAAGTGTGGAAGGTACTCTAGAGCTTAAACATCAGCCACAAAGTCAAGATGTTTATATGGAAAGGTCTCTCGGATGCAGTACCAGTCAAGGAACTGATTTGGAGAAGAATCAAAGTTGGAGACCCTACATGCACAATGTGTGGAGAAGAAGTGGAAACACTGGAACATATGTTACTTAAATGTAGCAAAGTTAAGGACATCTGGAAACTAGCTCCTATCCACTGGGATGGTATCGAACACAAGTCGGATAAATTCAAAGATTGGTGGGCAGCAGTTTCTGAAACTAGAAGTAGGGTTCAAGGGAAAGCTCATATAGGCCTCACGACATATATCTTGTGGCAGATTTGGAAAAGTAGGAACAACAAGGTTTTCAGCAACAAAGGTACGGATCCAACTACAGTTGTAAACAAAGCATGCAATGCATGGTGTGAGTTTGAAAATGCAGCAGGGAAAGCTAGGAAATGGAGCATTGGGAAACCAGTAGTAGCTTAGCAACACAGGGAACAGGAGGAAGAGCAGCAAGAGCACTCCATAGCCCTAGGAACTAGTATGCGAATTGCAGTGCAATGGAGCAAAGAGGACAAAGTTGTTGGGTATGGTATTGTAGCGTGTGATGGAAGACAACGGGAACTAATGGCTTGGTCTATGAGAGAAAGGGCAGTGGACAACCATCTCCAACACTTGGTTGAAGGTGTCAAACTTGCCCAAATTAAGGCAGCAGAACAAGGTTGGCGACTGATTAACATAGGAGTTCCTGACAAAAGTTTGCTTCAGCAAATCCAGCGAACAAAACCAATGGCTGGAAGAATAGCAACTGTGATACAAGATATTCGTGAGCTGAGCTCCATGTTTTACAAATGCTCCTTTTACCTAGACATAGACAATAGTAATGATCTTAGTGTTTATTTCTATGCTCAAGCTTTGAGCAGTTATCAAGATGTAGAATGGGTTAATCCCAGTCTATTGTGCTAGATGCACAGTGTATGTTTCGAGCCTTTGCTAGGGTGTAAATACTTTTGGCTCAAGTGATATATATATTCCTATCGTTTCGTAAAAAAAAAAAAGTATGAGCAGTTTCTGGGATAAATTGGATAAAGATTTTAAATAGATCTTTTCCAGATGTTGAATAGATTGAAAGAATATCCTTTGCATGCTTGTAGGCTGCTCCTTGATCAATTTCGATCTCAACTTCATGAATGACCAATTTTGTTGATAAAGATTCTGCCTAAATTTCTTGTTTGGTAGCCTGTCCCCTTCCTATCTCTTTTGCTTGAGTGGAGGGATGGTCAATCCTCTTCTTTAGGGAATATAAAGGCTGAATGTATCGATTTTGCCCAAACATTTCGAACATCATCTTTCTGCTGGTATTGATTTGAGATCTGGCCAAATTTGTTTGAGAAGATACTTCCTGTTTCTGAGACTCTTTGTCTAGTCAGTTAAAGATCCATGTCTCCTCTGTTTGTCCCTTGTATATGTGACGCCCCCACTTCTCCCTAAGGCGAACCAAAGGGTATCCGCGGGACGCCTGCCTAGCTCTCGCCAGGACTCAAGCAATTCCATTCAACTTATAGTCGGACCACACAATACAAACCGAAACTTAGATACAATAAATGAGGAAACGTTTAAACTTAATAATAGTCAACCATTCTCCAAACCACACGTCAGTACACAAAATACAATTCGTCCAAAGGTTACATTTCCATACCAAAAGTACAATCCAAAGCCGAAGGCATAAACAAAAGTATTAGCAACCCTAAAACAAAAGTACATCAAGAGTCTGCTCCATTTTACCTCCGAATTCAACCTGTTAAGGAAAACAAATCTACAGGGTGAGCAAAACGCTCGTGAGGCCAAGAACACACATGCAACCACATAGTTCAGATAACAAGCCCAATAACAATTCAGGTATTATCTTGCAAGTAATTAATAACACCAATAAACTGTAACCACAAACAATTCAAGGATATAGAAGCTCTCAGGAGGTAAGTTCCACATTTGCCGATACCGTTTATATATCTTTCCGTGATGACTCTCCGTCAACCGGATTGATATTTTCATATCCGTAGTACACCACTTACTTCCCATCCGTCCACCATACACCACTTCGGGCCCGCACTACATTTATAAGGCGATACTATACGAGTATGCCAAGCGAGATCTCTCAATAGATCAAGCTTATCATTTGAGTCTCATGGCTCACCGAGATTCCCGACCAAGCCCATGTCGGCTCGAGTTCCAAGGTCGGCCTATGAGTTTGGGCGTCCCCCATTTGTCATGTAAATGTCGAGGAGATTCACTCCATCGACGTATGCAATCATAGCATACCATTTCATGTATTCAAGCATTTGATAGGTTTAAGCAGACATTTCAAGTCATGTAAACCAAGCAAATCATGTTAAACATGAGTCATTCGTTTCGAATGAGAACGAGTGCGATCAAGTACACACTCGACTCCATTTTGTCAAAATCAGTTAAGCTAAGCATGAAATCAGGTGAATAAAGCATGAATCAAGACTTTAGGGTTCAAGTAGGCATACACTTGACACTCACCAAGTTATGCAAGCAAGTAAATTGGAGGAAGAGTTCAAACTTCCACAGTAGGGTCCTCTTGGAGGTCCTCGTGCGTGCCTGAGCAAATAATAGTGAATTATCACCCATATCCCAAATATCGAGGAATAATTCGTTTACTAGTATTACTCTAGGAAATTCCGTGAAAATGAACCTCAATTACTCGTAAATCGAGGTTCGAGAGAGGTTTGATAACATTCAACAATATTTAAGTCTTTATCTAGGAAATCGGGGATAAAATGTTTCGATAATATCAAAAGAATAAAGAGTTCTTGAAAAACTCTATTTCCTTGAAAGTTGGAAAAATTTCAGTTTTGTTATGAATCTTTGAAAAATCGTAACTCACTCGGCATAAGTCAAGAATTGGAAAACTTTATGCCGTTGAAAACCTCTTAGAAAGTACTGCAAGTTCCTAGAAGACACTTTTCCATGAATCGAAGTGAAAAGTGCTCAAAAATGAGGCTAAGGTTGCTGTTCCAAATCACCCAGGATTGAGCCGGGGTTGGTTTTTCGCTAACTTTGAAAATTCGGCAGAATTCACTCGTTGCAAACCAGCCCTTAAAATTTATAGCTCAATTAGAGGTGCAAGTAAGGTTTAGGTCAGAACAAACGGATCGAGAATCGGAGTTTCGAGCACCAAGATATGGTAGCTCAAAGTTGGGAAAAATTCAAGACTGTTACAAAATTTCCAGATTTGGTTCCAACTTTGGACCTTTATTTAAGTGCCGAAACGGACTTGGATTGACACCAAATTTTGCAGTATAATACTTCCATATGAAGGTTATCTCTCTATCAAATTTCACAGAAAAATACCCTCGGGAGGGGGGTCATTCAATCAACCAACGTTTGGAAAAATCCTTAAGGCAATCTGTCCAAATCTAAGATTTTCAAAACGAGCAGTCGCCGTATTTTGATCATAACTCTCTCAATTTAACTCGGAATTTGGAATGGTTGATAGTGTTGGAAAATAAATTCATAGGGCTACAACTTCACAGAAGAAATCGTTACAATTTTCGGCATGCAACTGGTTCAAAATCAAGCCTCAAGTTGCAGCATCATCAAATCATTTCGGCAGAACGGAGAAACAGGACAGTCGACTTCAGATGAATGGTGTGGCTCACACACATGAAACCAGAATGTGCATTATACACCGTTGGAAACATGGGAACGTCTAGTTTCAAATGCCGCTGACGGCACTTGATTTCGACATCGGAGTACGGAGTTATGGACAAAATACAACCACTGGTCTGGATTACGGCGAAACGGTTTTCCAGATTACCAGTTTTTGAAATAAATTAGTTTGAGCAACCAAAACTCAATATTTTTCAACAAAATTTTGTACACAACTTCTACAACATGTAAACAACATAATCAAGCCTTTAAATCCTCAATTATCTGCAGTAAAGTGACCGAACAGAGCAGGGGTAAAATGAGAATTTTTTGTTTCAAGAGTTAAACAACGTTTCTGTCAAGAATGCACCTTTAATCTACTTCCTTAAGCTCTAATTCAGCAAATAAACCATCATCAAACATCATCACAGCCATCAATCCAAAGTGGGAGTTCATAGAGCCCACATTTCCAACAATCCAAGCTACTAAAGTAAAGATTCCAACTCAAATGCGTAAATCAACTTCCATAAGACAAGTTGAAGGTGTTAGATTGTTACCTACTTTGATGGCTGCTCAGATCAGAAAATTTCGGTCCCTATGAAGCCTGAAGACAGCCGTGAAACTCCTCCCTTTTCCAGCCTAAGATGTTGTCCAAGTAAAAAGCTAAACGAATGTGAAGTTCGGTGAGAATCTACGGAAGTTTTGGTAGGAATTTTGTTGAGTTTTAGAAGAAAAGAAATGGTGACTTTGGTTGTTCCTTTGCTGCAGTCTAGCCGGCCATTGTAGCAGAGAAAAGGAAATGAATTTCGGCTCTGTAGCCTTTGCGTACAAAAGACGCTTGACGTCAAATCCTTTGATACGTCAAATCAATTTTAACTAGTACCCTACACGCGCGTTTTGTATCCGATTTCTCTTATGTTTGTTGCACTAGTGCACTAAACCTCTAGGGCCCTTACATTCATATAAATATTATTCATTCTTAATTGTCCCAAAATAATGGTCCAAAGTCCCTCAATTAAGCGCGCACGTGAAAACACGTATTTCTAATTTAGGCGCAATAAAAATTAAAACCTTTGAGAAATTCTTATAACGATCGTACCACTAGTTATTACTTGTGTGTTTAAACCTAAAATTGTCTATTTTAGAACCATTGTATATGTCTTAAATTTTTAGCTTATTGTACTTCCAAATGGCTAAAGTTTTTAGACACGTTTCCATTTTTCGCTAAATAGGCTTATAAGAAAATATTTGTTTATTCATCTATATTTTTATTTTATTATTTTTAAAATGAGTCACTTTAGAAATATAACGAACTATAAAATCATGTACTTAGGTCTAATAGGTTAGAAAATATTATTCGTGGCAAAAATCCAAATAAATAATTATTTAGCCAAAATTAGGGATTTTAAAATAATGGAATTTTCGAATCCTCACATCCTCTCCCCCCTTAAGAAATTTCGTCCTCGAAATTTACCTTGATTGATGAACAAGTCTGGATACTTTTCTCGAATTGCTTCTTCGACCTCCCAAGTTGCTTCCTCCAACCCATGGTTCTTCCAGAGGACCTTCACTAATGGTATCTGTTTATTCCTCAATTCCTTTACCTTCCTATCCAGAAGTTTAACCGGTTTCTCCTCATAGGTTAAAGTCTCATCAATCTCAACATTTTCCGGTTGTAAGACATGAGAAGTGTCCGGATGATATTTCTTAAGCATAGATACATGAAACACATTATGGATTCGAGATAAACTCGGCGGTAATTCCAACTTATAGGCTACACTCCCCACACGTTGGATGACCTTATAAGGCCCTACAAATCTTGGTTGTAATTTCTTTCCTTTTCCGGACTTCAACCTTGCTTTCAGAGGTGTAATCTTGAGAAATACCAAATCTCCAACATTAAACTCTAATTCTTTCTTCCGATTATCAGCATAACTCTTTTGGCGGCTCTGGGCAACCTGAATTCTTTGTCGTACCAACTTTACCTTTTCATTAGCTTCCTCAATCCAAGATACTGTGGTCGGATCTAGGATTTTCCGTTCACCTATTTCGTCCCAACAAACTGGAGACCTACATTTCCGACCATAGAGTGCCTCATACGGTGCCATCTGAATAGAAGAGTGGAAGCTATTGTTGTAGGCAAATTCTACTAAAGTTAAAAACTTACTCCAATTTTCTCCAAAGTCCAGAATACATGTCCTCAACATGTTCTCAAGTGTTTGAATTGTCCTTTCCGACTGTCCATCAGTCTGAGGATGATAAGTGGTACTAAAGTTCAACTTAGTCCCCAATACCTCCTGCATCTTTTGCCAGAATCTCGAAACAAATCTCGGATCCCGGTCGGAAACAATACTCACAGGTATGCCATGCAACCTAATGATATCATCCAAATACAATTTGGCCAACTTCTCCAACGGGTACTTCATGTTAATCGGCAGAAAATGAGTCGATTTGGTCAATCTATCCACTATTACCCAAATTGCATCATGGCCTCTCTGTGTTCTTGGTAACCCCGATACAAAATCCATAGTGATATTCTCCCATTTCCACTCAGGTATTTTTAGGGGTTGCAAAAGTCCTGACGGTTTCTGATGTTCGGATTTAACTTGTTGACAAATGAAACATGTTTGGACAAATTGGGCAATTTCTTTCTTCATGTTCTCCCACCAATACAGACTCTTCAAATCCTGGTACATTTTATTCCCTCCTGGATGTACCGTAAACTTTGATCGGTGTGTCTCTTCTAAGATTTCCTTTCTAAACCCTTCATCCTTTGGCACAACTACTCGATTCCGAAACCTCAATATTCCATCTGACCCCAAATTAAAATCTGTCTTGTCTTCCATTTTACTCTTTTCCACCCATTTTTGCACATCCGTGTCCTTTTCTTGAAATTCCTTGATGCGTTCCAATAGAGTGGAGGTTACTATAATATTCCCCAAAATTACCTTCCTTGGTTTCAATCGAGGATTCCAATAACTCACTTCTTCCAATAATTGAAACTCCTTAATTATCAATCCAGTCATTTGTACTTGACGACTCAAGGCATCGGCCACTACATTAGCTTTCCCTGGATGGTACTTGATAGTACAATCATAGTCCTCTAAAAATTTCATCCATCTACGTTGCCTCAAATTCAGCTCCTTTTGAGAAAACAAATACTTAAGGCTTTTGTGGTCCGTAAAAACCTCAAATGTTACTCCATACAAATAATGTCTCCATTTCTTCAAAGCAAAGACCACAGCCGCTAACTCCAAATCATGAGTCGGGTAATTCCCTTCATGTGGTTTCCATTTTCTAGAAGCATATGCTATTACTTTGCCATCTTGCATTAAAACACATCCCAGTCCTTCCTTAGAAACATCTGTGTAAACCACAAAACTATCTTTTCCGTTTGGCAAAGCCAACACAGGTGCCCTTGTTAACCGTCTTTTCAATTCCTGAAAACTTTCCTCACACTTAGAACTCCATATAAACTTTCCATTTTTCTTGGTCAATTCAGTCATGGGTCCAGCAATTTTCAAAAAATCCTGAATGAATCTCCGATAATACCCTGCTAATCCAATGAAACTTCGAACCTCGGTAGGGTTTTCCGGTCGTTTCCATTTTGAAACAGCTTCAACTTTAACTGGATCCACTTTAATCCCTTCCTTAGAAATTATGTGTCCCAAGAAAGTCATTTCTTTTAACCAAAATTCACACTTGCTAAACTTAGCATACAATTGGTGCTCCCTTAAGGTCTGCAAAACAACTCTTAAGTGTTTCTCATGGTCTTGCGCATTCTTAGAATACACCAAAATGTCATCAATAAAGACCACCACAAATTGGTCTAGATAAGGTTTAAAGACCCTATGCATTAGATCCATAAAAGCAGCAGGAGCATTCGTTAACCCAAATGGCATCACGGCAAATTCAAAATGCCCATATCTCGAGTTAAAAGCAGTCTTGGGTATATCCTTTTCCAAAATTCTCAACTGATAATAACCCTGTCTCAAATCCAACTTAGAAAATACTACAGCCCCTTGTAATTGGTCAAACAACTCATCAATGTGGGGCAGTGGGTATTTATTCTTAGTTGTAACATTATTTAAACCTCTATAGTCTATACATAGTCTCAAACTCCCGTCCTTTTTCTTAACAAACAAAACTGGGGCTCCCCACGGAGAATCACTCTCTTTAATAAAACCTCTTTCTAGCAAATCTTGCAGTTGCAATTTCAACTCCTTCAATTCGGCCGGAGCCATTCGATATGGCGTCCTAGAAATAGGGGTTACTCCCGGAGTTACATCAATCTTAAAGGTTATTTCCCGTTCCGGGGGTAGAGACTCCAATTCTTCCGGAAAAACATCAGGAAAATCTTTCACTACAGGCATGTCCTCCAAATTCACTTTATCACTAGGGGTGTTAATAAGAAAAGCCAAATATCCTTGAGCTCCTTTACTTAACAACTTTCTAGCCCGAATTCCTGAAATAAGTGCAGACGAGGCTAATTTCCCTTTTACATCCAGTTTCAGGGTTGCTTCTCCTGGAATACGCAACTCCACAACCTTCGTCCTACAGTTTAACTGAGCATTATAACGGGCTAACCAATCTATTCCTAAAATTACATCGTATCCCTTAATCATCAATCCCATCAAATCAGCCGATAATTTTCGTTCCCCAATCCAGATTTCACAACCTTGATACACCAAATTAGTAATTAGACTTTGATCCCCAGTAGGCGTTTTAACCTCTAGATCATATGGTAACTTAATTGGCTTCAAGTCTATCCCACTCATGAAATTAGGGTTTACAAAAGAATGTGTAGCACCTGGATCAATTAAAACCCTAGCTAAACGGTGAAAGATCGGAATCGTACCTTCTACCACCTCAGTTGCCTCAGGAACTTGTTGATAGTCCAGTGCATAAACCCTAGCCGGTACTTTCGGTCGACTCCCTCCGGCACTAGTTTGCTTAGAAACTGACTTTTCTGGCCTTTGGGTATCACCTCCCGTCTTTATTTTATTTGGACAGTTCGCAAGCTGATGCTCGGTACTACCACAAGCCAGTCACTTCCCAGACTTCCTCCAACAATCACTTTCAGAATGATTTCATTTTCCGCAGTAACCACATGAAACTTGAGGGGTCACCGCTGAACCGCTAGAAGGTGCCCTTCTTGCCTGTGTCGGTCCACTACGACCTCCTCTAGATAAAGCTCCTCTCGAAGGCCCAGCATTCCTTGGTCCTCCCATTCCTTTTCCCATTTTGGAAGGCTGCACACTTTTACTAGCTTGTCCAGAAGCATGGCTAGAAAAATTTCTCTTTCTGCTATAGAAGTCTCTCACTTGAGACCTTGCACTTTCAACCCTTTGTGCCTTCTCTAAATCCTCAGTAAATGTAGAGATTTGGGTTGCGGCCAGGCCCTCTTGTATCTCCACATTAAGTCCCTGAACAAACCGTCTAATCCTTTTCCGCTCATTGGTCACCAGTTCGGGAGCATACTTTGAAAGTTTAGTAAATTTTCCTTCATACTCTGCTACACTAAGGGTTCCCTGTTTCAGCTTGATAAATTCATCCTCCCTCTTTTCTTGGATTAAGGGCGGAAGAAACTTTTCATTAAATTCCCTTGTGAAATTTTCCCAGGTCCAAGGGGTTTGAGTTCTCTTCCATTTCCCTTTTATCAAATCCCACCAAGCACGGGCTACCCCCTCAAATTGGAAAGCAGCGAAATTCACTCGCCTATCCTCAGTGTAGTCTAAAGCAACGAATATATTGGTCATCCTTTCCAACCAATTCTCCGCCACCTCAGGATCAGGTTCGCCAAGAAACTTAGGCGGGTTAAATTTCAAGAATCTCTCTAAGGCTCTATCCATTCCTCATTCCTGACCCCCAGGTTGGTTAAACGGTCCAGGGTCCTGTCTATCAGCCAAACGCTCTAGGATATCAGTCATTCTATTAATGGCAGTAGCCACTTGATTACCCTCAATATTTTCCTGACCGTGGATCGGTGCAGTTGCCGATCCCTGGTCACCCCCTTGAGGTTGGGCCTGTCTAGTCCCTCGCCCGCGACCTCGACCACGGTTTCGACCACGACCTCGACCACGGTCTCGACCACGACCACCTCTTAGTCCTTCCATGACAGTGCAAGAAATAAATAAATTATGCGATGCATAACAGAAAGCAGGAACCAAACAGGAAAACATTGGAATTAACAATAATTTACATTAATTAGCATATCCAGTTCATACAATTAGCAAGTCATGGGGTAGTCACAAAAATATAGTACACAGGTGCCACAAGAGTACTTTTAGTCACAGAAGACTAAAGTAAAGCTAGTGCCTCAAAAGTAGGCCACACAGTCATGCAAAATACAATGGCCTCAGCACTTAGCATCACCCCTGCTAATTCTAGTCAAAAAGTCAAAAGAGGTCGATCAATCTAGATCTAGTCCGCAGCAGAACTATCAGGAGGAACCTCCTCCTCAGGATCCTCCTCCGGATCCTCCTCAGAATCTTGGGCTACTCCCATAGCCTCATCAACTAGCCTAGTGGCATTAGCTACAATATCGGAAGCCCGACTACGGACCTCCTCTCTCAGCCTAGTAAGCTGAGCCCTAGTGCTCCGGAGCTCCTCGTTAACCACAGCAGATGTGGCAACCTCGCCCTCAATCACCTCCTCAAGCTCGGCGACCCTCTCGCCCTGAGCGCTCACCATCTGTCGAAGCTCATCGACCTCAGCCTGTAAGTCTAAGTTGGCAGTCACCAACTGACGACGCTCGTCGTCCAAGGCCAGTACAACATGGTTTGGGTAAGCAAAGGTCACCCTACAAGCACATCGGGGATATCTGTCAGATGGGGAGTAGCGTACTCGAGATTCCCCAACCAAAGATCGATAAAAGATAGGCCTAGGAGGCGCTATATGACCATTAGCATGGCCATTCCCGTTAGCTGCCGGAACTCCATTTCCGTTGTCCATCCCTGCAACATAATAGCACCTTTTGGGTTAGAAATTTAAATCTCTATTTAGTTCCAATATCCTGCAATGCATGTCTTGGTTCATCCCAATTGTCACTTGAGGTAGGACTAACTTAGTTGCTAACTCGCCTCAAGTATCACTTAGGGTATGACTAAGTCATCCCATATCGAGTCTTAAGGGTAGAGTATCTAATATATTTCCCATATAGATCTCTAACCTAGCGTTCTGATACCAACTGTGACGCCCCCACTTCTCCCTAAGGCGAACCAAAGGGTATCCGCGGGACGCCTGCCTAACTCTCGCCAGGACTCAAGCAATTCCATTCAACTTATAGCCGGACCACACAATACAAACCGAAACTTAGATACAATAAATGAGGAAACGTTTAAACTTAATAATAGTCAACCATTCTCCAAACCACACGTCAGTACACAAAATACAATTCGTCCAAAGGTTACATTTCCATACCAAAAGTACAATCCAAAGCCGAAGGCATAAACAAAAGTATTAGCAACCCTAAAACAAAAGTACATCAAGAGGCTGCTCCATTTTACCTCCGAATTCAACCTGTTAAGGAAAACAAATCTACAGGGTGAGCAAAACGCTCGTGAGGCCAAGAACACACATGCAACCATATAGTTCAGATAACAAGCCCAATAACAATTCAGGTATTATCTTGCAAGTAATTAATAACACCAATAAACTGTAACCACAAACAATTCAAGGATATAGAAACTCTCAGGAGCTAAGTTCCACATTTGCCGATACCGTTTATATATCTTTCCGTGATGACTCTCCGTCAACCGGATTGATATTTTCATATCCGTAGTTCACCACTTACTTCCCATCCGTCCACCATACACCACTTCGGGCCCGCACTACATTTATAAGGCGATACTATACGAGTATGCCAAGCGAGATCTCTCAATAGATCAAGCTTATCATTTGAGTCTCATGGCTCACCGAGGTTCCCGACCAAGCCCATGCCGGCTCGAGTTCCAAGGTCGGCCTATGAGTTTGGGCGTCCCCCATTTGTCATGTAAATGTCGAGGAGATTCACTCCATCGACGTATGCAATCATAGCATACCATTTCATGTATTCAAACATTTGATAGGTTTAAGCAGACATTTCAAGTCATGTAAACCAAGCAAATCATGTTAAACATGAGTCATTCGTTTCGAATGAGAACGAGTGCGATCAAGTACACGCTCGACTCCATTTTGTCAAAATCAGTTAAGCTAAGCATGAAATCAGGTGAATAAAGCATGAATCAAGACTTTAGGGTTCAAGTAGGCATACACTTGACACTCACCAAGTTATGCAAGCAAGTAAATTGGAGGAAGAGTTCAAACTTCCACAGTAGGGTCCTCTTGGAGGTCCTCGTGCGTGCCTGAGCAAATAATAGTGAATTATCACCCATATCCCAAATATCGAGGAATAATTCGTTTACTAGTATTACTCTAGGAAATTCCGTGAAAATGAACCTCAATTACTCGTAAATCGAGGTTCGAGAGAGGTTTGATAACATTCAACAATATTTAAGTCTTTATCTAGGAAATCGGGGATAAAATGTTTCGATAATATCAAAAGAATAAAGAGTTCTTGAAAAACTCTATTTCCTTGAAAGTTGGAAAAATTTCAGTTTTGTTATGAATCTTTGAAAAATCGTAACTCACTCGGCATAAGTCAAGAATTGGAAAACTTTATGCCGTTGAAAACCTCTTAGAAAGTACTGCAAGTTCCTAGAAGACACTTTTCCATGAATCGAAGTGGAAAGTGCTCAAAAATGAGGCTAAGGTTGCTGTTCCAAATCACCCAGGATTGAGCCGGGGTTGGTTTTTCGCTAACTTTGAAAATTCGGCAGAATTCACTCGTTGCAAACCAGCCCTTAAAATTTATAGCTCAATTAGAGGTGCAAGTAAGGTTTAGGTCAGAACAAACGGATCGAGAATCGGAGTTTCGAGCACCAAGATATGGTAGCTCAAAGTTGGGAAAAATTCAAGACTGTTACAAAATTTCCAGATTTGGTTCCAACTTTGGACCTTTATTTAAGTGCCGAAACGGACTTGGATTGACACCAAATTTTGCAGTATAATACTTCCATATTAAGGTTATCTCTCCATCAAATTTCACAGAAAAATACCCTCGGGAGGGGGGTCATTCAATCAACCAAAAATTTGGAAAAATCCTTAAGGCAATCTGTCCAAATCTAAGATTTTCAAAACGAGCAGTCGCCGTATTTTGATCATAACTCTCTCAATTTAACTCGGAATTGGGAATGGTTGATAGTGTTGGAAAATAAATTCATAGGGCTACAACTTCACAGAAGAAATCGTTACAATTTTCGGCATGCAACTGGTTCAAAATCAAGCCTCAAGTTGCAGCATCATCAAATCATTTCGGCAGAACGGAGAAACAGGATAGTCGACTTCAGATGAATGGTGTGGCTCACACACATGAAACCAGAATGTGCATTATACACCGTTGGAAACATGGGAACGTCTAGTTTCAAATGCCGCTGACGGCACTTCATTTTGACGTCGGAGTACGGAGTTATGGACAAAATACAACCACTGGTCTGGATTACGGCGAAACCGTTTTCCAGATTACCAGTTTTTGAAATAAATTCGTTTGAGAAACCAAAACTCAATATTTTTCAACAAAATTTTGTACACAACTTCTACAACATGTAAACAACATAATCAAGCCTTTAAATCCTCAATTATCTGCAGTAAAGTGACCGAACAGAGCAGGGGTTAAATGGGAACTTTTTGTTTCAAGAGTTAAACAACGTTTCTGTCAAGAATGCACCTTTAATCTACTTCCTTAAGCTCTAATTCAGCAAATAAACCATCATCAAACATCATCACAGCCATCAATCCAAAGTGGGAGTTCATAGAGCCCACATTTCCAACAATCCAAGCTACTAAAGTAAAGATTCCAACTCAAATGCGGAAATCAACTTCCATAAGACAAGTTGAAGGTGTTAGATTGTTACCTACTTTGATGGCTGCTCAGATCAGAAAATTTCGGTCCCTATGAAGCCTGAAGACAGCCGTGAAACTCCTCCCTTTTCCAGCCTAAGATGTTGTCCAAGTAAAAAACTAAACGAATGTGAAGTTCGGTGAGAATCTACGGAAGTTTTGGTAGGAATTTGGTTGAGTTTTAGAAGAAAAGAAATGGTGACTTTGGTTGTTCCTTTGCTGCAGTCTAGCCGGCCATTGTAGCAGAGAAAAGGAAATGAATTTCGGCTCTGTAGCCTTTGCGTACAAAAGACGCTTGACGTCAAATCCTTTGATACGTCAAATCAATTTTAACTAGTACCCTACGCGCGCGTTTTGTATCCGATTTCTCTTACGTTTGTTGCACTAGTGCACTAAACCTCTAGGGCCCTTACATTCATATAAATATTATTCATTCTTAATTGTCCCAAAATAATGGTCCAAAGTCCCTCAATTAAGCGCGCACGTGAAAACACGTATTTCTAATTTAGGCGCAATAAAAATTAAAACCTTTGAGAAATTCTTATAACGATCGTACCACTAGTTATTACTTGTGTGTTTAAACCTAAAATTGTCTATTTTAGGACCATTGTATATGTCTTAAATTTTTAGCTTATTGTACTTCCAAATGGCTAAAGTTTTTAGACACGTTTCCATTTTTCGCTAAATAGGCTTATAAGAAAATATTTGTTTATTTATCTATATTTTTATTTTATTATTTTTAAAATGAGTCACTTTAGAAATATAACGAACTATAAAATCATGTACTTAGGTCTAATAGGTTAGAAAATATTATTCGTGGCAAAAATCCAAATAAATAATTATTTAGCCAAAATTAGGGATTTTAAAATAATGGAATTTTCGAATCCTCACAGTATAAGTTTGAAAACCACGTTTCTTCTGTATAAGATTCCATCTTGAGGCTTGGATACTGGATACTAAGTACCTTTAGCTTATCCGATTGCAAGGTTATGAAAGAATATATAGATAATTCAGGAATTTCTTCCTAATTATTATTTGTGGAATTTTCCTTTGAATTTTTCTGATAATAAGTTTACTGCTTGTACTTCTATAGGGGAGATTGGACAGGGTTGAGATAAATGTTTGTGAAGAATCAGTGATTTTATTTGAATGAGTTTCTCGTTTAGAAGAGATAATCTTTGTTTGTGGATCTCTAATATCCACAGGTTTGGTAAGAGGTTGAGAAGGATTTTTAGTGATACCTCCTTTAATGATTGCTTGGACTTTATCTTCCGCAATTCTTGTTTGAAGATTTTTGGTAATTATAGGTTTTATACTGGGTTGAGTTTTGGTTAAAACATTTATTGTGGAGTCTTTTATGTCTCCCGTGTCTTTTTCTGTATCAAGACTATTAGTATTGTTTATTTGACTGAATACCAAAATTTTTGAACTTCCGATAGATTCTTGGTTTGGTACTTCAACTAGATTTGATAGATCTACGAGAGAATTTGATAGATCTATAAGTTTGTTTTTTGCTAATTTTTGTGGATCTGGCAGGTTTACAGATCCTATATGGATTGATTTCGATGGATCCACGGACTCTGCTGAGAGTTTATAAGAGGATTCTAATGTATGAGTTGTTTGAGACAGATCTATGGATTTTGACTTGGATTGGGCTGGATCCACGAGATCTATTGTGGTATCCTAAGTTTTTGACATAGAGGATGCAGATTTTGATATAGTTTGGTCTAGATCTACAGAGTCTAATGTAGATCTATGAATATTTGTGGTTTTAGGCACAATTTTTCATGTAGTTTGAACCGGATTTATGAGTTTTGGTGTAGACACCTAAGATATTTGAGACTTATACCAGTCAAAGAAATGAATATGTTGTTTTGTTTTTCTTAAAAAATCATAAAAGTTGCTTGTACATTTTTTGGGTTTTCTCTGTGGTATTTTTCAAAAAAATTGTTTTCTTTTGGGCTGATTGTGGTTTGCAAAGAATTCAGATCTAAGTTTTTGTTTATCAATTTCAAATTCAGGAAGTTTGTTTTCAAGTCTCTTTTGAATAAGAATTGATTGCTCGATTCGAGGAACTCTGGTTTGAAGATTATTTTCTAGTTTATTGGTTGAAAAAGAATTGGGAGAGCTGGAGAGTTTTAGCAAATGAAGCCATAAACAGAGACAAATAAATAAACAGTTAAATAATTAAACAAATAACTTTAAAATATACAACCTTATATTCCTCTTCCATTTGGCACTGAATCCTTCAGGATCCATGGAGGATAGCTATATTTCTTTAAACCATTATAACAAAGATAGTGAGGACACTACAAGAATAGATCTAATCTTTTGAAAAAGATTAATTATGCATGACAACTATATTTCCATCATAATAAAGATAGTGAGGATGTTACAAGAATAGATCTAACCCTTTGAGAAAGATTAACTATACATAACGACTATAACAAAGTTGTAGTATTAGTAGTATGAACCTACGAAACCAGATCTGATCCTTTGAACACTTCACCGTCCGGAATCTCAAACCATAGGAACCTCAACATCCCTACAGGTCTTACTACCAAATCCCATGGCCTTACTGCCTGGACCAGAGGTTGGCAATTACACGGTTTTATGTCCATCAAATAGTTTCAAATTCATAGATCGATACTATCAATACTATAATAAGTTTGAATACATTAGATGGTAATCACGAAGTTAGCCAGTCTCATCAGATAGACATATCTAAACTTGTAGATCTACACTAACAATATCATAAATAGAAAAACATAGTAATCACGAAATTAAGCAATCTCATCGATAGATCTAAACTTATAGATCTACACTACCAACATCATAATTAGCAAAAAAAAGACATCCATCACCTCACTTCCCCTGCTGGCTCTGATACCAGACTAATTTCAGGATATTTGTTTACTTTTATTTGTTTATTTAACTATTTACTTGTCTTTGTTTATGGCTTCTTTTTACAAAGCAAACTCTAGTCTTCTCAAAACTTCTTTAAACAACAAACCAGTAGATGATCTTCAAACTAAAATTGCTCGCATCGAGCAATCAATCCTTGTTCAAAAGAAACTATTTGATTGAGAAAGGATGTTCCTATTATAATATGGTTAGTCTGATACTTGGTAAAAATGAAAGTATCTAAGAATTGATTTTGGATATTTGAAAATTTGAAACTGATAACAAATTTGGGATTGTTGGTTATTCTAAAGTTTTCTAAAAATTGAGTTGGAATAAGATTTTTAAGAATATAGCTTTGGTCTGCCCCTGTATCAAATAGGGCTTTTGTTTTGATTAAATAATTATTAATAATTAGTAATCGTATTCGGACTTTCTCCTGAGTCCTTTCTTGGTTTGTTCAAAGAATTGAGATGGGACAAGATTTTCAAGAATACAATTTTGATCTGCCCTGGTATCAAATAGGGCTTCAGTTTTGATTTCATAATTATTGCTAATTATTACATAATTATTTATCCCATGATTCTGGAAGTTTAACTTGCAAACCAATTTTTCAAAAAACGTCGATGGAAAATAAAAATCAGGAAGAAATTATGGAAGAAAGTCAAATTATCTATATATTCTTTCATAATATTCAAAAAATTGTAGCTTGACAAGTTGAAGGTACTTAGTATCAAGTACCCAAGCCTTAAGGTGGAATCTTATACACAAGAAACATGGTTTTCCAGCAAATACACGGGACAAACAAAAGAGACGTGGATCTTTAACAGACCAGACAAACAGTCTCAGAAACAAAAAGTATCTTCTCAAACAAATTTGGCTAGATCTCAAATCAACATCACAGGAAGGGTGATGTTCGAGATGATCAAGCAAAAACAATACATTCAGTCTTTATATTCTCCAAAGAAGTGGATTGACCATCCCTCCATTCAAACAAATGATGTGGGATGGAAGCAGACTACCAAACAAGAGATTCAGGCAGACTCTTCATCAACAAAATTGGTCATTGATGAAGTTGAGATCAAAGTAGATGAACAAACATCCTATACACATGCCAAGGATATTCTTACAAACTATCCAATGTCTAGAAAAGATTTATTTAAAATCTTTACCCAGTTTATCCCTAAAACTCCTCTTACAAATATCTATTTTTTAATTTTACCTTTCAAACCTTCACACCAATCAGAAGACCAAAAGGCTAGGATTAGATAATCCTTTCTTATCCCATTTAAACCCCTAAAAAATTCCCTTGATTGACACATACAAAAAGGATCTTCTACCCTAAATGGACCATATCCAAACCCTTTCATACAAGGTCATACTCCTGATAAGTGACTAATTTACGTTATATTTGAATGATATTTTATATTATTTTTAGTCACTTTGGCAATATTGTAGGAAGAAAATGGATCATTTTGGCTATAATTGGTGTAAAATGCTCTTAAGTGATCAAATGAGGTTTATGTCACTTTTTACTTGTATTTTGTCCATAATTTGTATAGGAGTTGAAAATATACTTCATTTGGATGAAAAAGGAAAGTTGATAGCTTTGATACATCTTCGTATTTCGGCTATAACTTGAGCTATATTGATCAGATTGAAATGATTCTTGAGCCATTGTGAAGATAAGAGATAGATATACAATTCATATGAAGACATCTAATCCAGTTTGAGGGTTTTCCATGTCAAAAAGCTGAATTACAGTATCCAATTTCTATTGGTCGAATCTCAAACAAGGGTCTGACCAGTCAAGGGTATTTCTATCATTCTCAGCCTACAAGAATACAAATGAGGTGATTCTTTATTCATTGGAAAGCTAACTCAATGCACTATAAGTTTCATGTTTTGGTCAAGAGTTAATTCAGCTTCTATTATCAAGAAAAGTTCAGTTGAAGTTGAAGCAGAATTGGAGCAGCATTGAAGACTGGATAAAAATTGCAAAGAAAGACAGGGGAGAAATCTGGCTGACAATCCGACCGGATTATGGCCAGATTTGTGGCTAGATTCCGGTCAGAAATGGCTGCTCCCCACTTGCACAACTTGTTTCCTCCTCCAATAAGTCACAACTATTGATGGACATGTGATACCAACTTTGCAGCTGTAAAAGTGATGTTTGAAGCCTCATTTCTTGACTAGAGTTCTCTATAAATAGCCATGGACTTTCAAGATTAAGTAGAGCTTGGAGAGTGCAAGAATTGCCACAAAAATGTAGTGCTTACATTTTCTTAGTGTTAGGTTAGTATAGTATAGAATAGTTTAGCTAGTTAGTTCATCTTTCTTGTTTATTAGCTAGATGAAGAAGAGGTTGGAGGATGAAGAAGGCAAGGAGATGAACTCATGTGACAAGGATTACATTCCTTTCCAACTCTTTATCTTTTGTACTTGATTCCAAGTTTAGTTAATATACAAGTTATGGATTTATATGTTCTGATGTATTTCTAAAGTTTATGCCTTGGGATTGGTTGAACTTTCTATGATTGTTAGTGTTTATTAATTGGCTATTTGATGCTATTATTTTGAGCAAGTTATTTAGCACTTTATCTCTTTAAATCATGATTAACTTGGTACCACTAATTATGATTATCTAAAGGTATTGTTTCTTCAATGAAAATTGAGATTTAATACTAGTTCAAGAAGTGCTAAACCTAGAGCGTACACTCACGAGAGTAGAGATGCACATTTGTGGCTTTAGTGATTCATTTCATGTAATTTCATAGAGGTAATTAACTTGTAACTAATTTCATAACCACGAGAGTAGGTATGGATTAGTTATAAGTATAGTTGATTCACTACGAGAGTATGTTTTATATTCATAAGGAAATTACGCCATAACTAGCCGAGATAGTAGTATTCAATGATCCAAAAGTAGCACTTGCATGAGGAATTAGGAGTACCATAACCTAAGGAGCTTTAATTTGTTATTATCTTGCATAAGTTTTGCGTAGTTTTATTCCTTTTAATTCATTGATCGTCTAAATAATAGAAAGGCTTTAGTAGTGCCAGTAAATGTCCAATTTTTCTCGTGGGATCAACTCGATATTTGCCTAAAACTACTAGTTGACCTGTATACTTGCAGTCAAACGGGTATAAATTGGATTTAAACTTGTACTTATATTAAAAGCCCGTCAACTCCTGACCGAGAAAACATACCCAAAATCCATATCATCCCCAAACAATCCATTCTGATAGTTTCAAGACAAAATCCAATAACCTTCGACAGTCATATAATACAGACAACATCCTTAGATAGAGCATAGACGAAGTATTCAAAAATAATATTCTTACAATATCTCAACAGACGATAAACACCAATTACAATCAGTCAAGTGCCCATATTCTATTCACAAGATTTATTGGGCAATTCAAAAAATGGTGGAAAGAACATCTCATCATGGAAGACGAAAACATTATCACAATCAAAATGGATGAATCTAAACTACAAGACAGGAACATCCTCCTAGATACAGTGATATTCAATATTGAAGATATCCTGGATATACTCACATCTAATGATCCAGAACTATTCCCAAACTCCAGTAGATATCGTCATATATTCTTGACAATGCTAGATAAAAACAAGGTTCATAGGAAATATTTCCTCAAAGGCTTTCTCAAATCTCAACACAAGAATATTAAGCCTTGGAAGGAAACAACTCATGGACAGATCCAACAAGCAAGCTAGTCTCCCAAAAGACTACCAGAAGAACAGACCCAACAAGAAAGCCTTGGATCCATTTGCAAACAGTTTGGGTTATCCAGCTACCATACCAAGCCTAATAAACAACCCAAACCTATAGAAAATCGTTTCTTTCCTGTAAAACAACTAGTCTTCTCCACTTTCAAAACCCATAACCCTAAACATATAGCCTAACACTACAAATCCAACCTAAGACTAGCAAGTCAGAACAAAACACAAATATTAAGTCTTCTGATCGAATCAGGAACTGATGATTCTGAAAGAGAAGAAAATTATGTCAATCAGTTAAAGGATGATATTTCAACGCCTTCTTCCTCTCAAAGTGCCAGTGACAATGAAGAAGAAGGTCCTACAATCAATGTATTGACGAAGGATCCAAACCTTCTCCTTGATATCATTGAAAACACTCCTGAAACAGAGAAAAGACAACTCTACCTAAACAAATTCAAAGAATCCTTAAACCAATCCTCAAATTCTTCAAACCCCTTAGCCAAAGATCTAAGAATTTTCAATACCTACAATTTTACAAAAAATCTTGATCGATGACCCTTCAAAATCTTCAAACAGAAATTGATCTTCTCAAAAAAGAAATTAGGACAATCAAAGCCAAACAAGAACTTAACAGCCTTGTTCTTCAAAACCTAATACTAGCTAAGAACCTACAAATCAAGATGATACTGAGTTCTTAAACCAATTATCTAAAAAACTCAAAGAAGACAAAGATCACTTGGTTCAGATCCAATTACTAATTAGCAATAATTGTGTAATCAAAACTGAAGCCCTATTTGTGATAGGTTGCAATTTTATCATTTATTTTATTATTAATTTCCCCTATTACCTGACTTGATGTGGATTAATTGCTGGATTCTACTCACTTTTCGTAATTTGCACTTATTTCAGGGAGTAGAGAAAAAATATCACAATCACTGCTATTTTAACAGTCATCGAGAAAGAAATCAAATAGAAGGCTTGCAAGGGTATTTTTGGAAAAAGGGACACAAGCCCTTTTTGGTCATTTTGGTCAAAGCGTTTTTTTCCTGGGGTCGTCGCAAGGAGCAGGGGGATATAGAGGAAAATTGCGCAGCAGAAAGGGGGCAGCTTCTAGCTTAGCATGAAATTCTTTTCTTCCCTTGTAGACTTGGGATTAGGAACTCAGGCGCATGGCAGGAGAGTTTAGCTCTAGTTCTTGACTTTTCCTTGTTAGCTTATTGTAGTTTTTGTCTCCACGCATGTCAGGAGCAAAAATTGGAGCCGCTTTCTTTGACTTTGTCTTCCTTGCTTTTTAGCATTCTAGCTTCCCGCGGATGTTAGGAAAAAGTGGAAGTATTGAATTCTCCTCTGTAGCGTCATCATTCTCCATTGCGCAGATGAATTGCATTTTCCCAGTTTTTGTGACCATGGCGGTGACTCTTGTTTCAATTTCTCGTGGACTTAGTTCATCAAATATGAACTAATTTTCTCATTCTAGTCAAGAAACGACGGATGCTTTGGGTTGCCTAAAAATTGTGAGATCGATTTAATTTAATCTTTCCCTTTTATTTATTGGTATTCGCATATTCCTTGATTGCTATGCTTATGGTTATTCAATTAATTGATTGTCTTGGACCCGGATAATTAATTGATTTGGTAACCTACTGTCAATTAGGGCATTAAATCCCGTAATTGTTTAATTGCCTTAAATTCGTGATAACTGGCACGATTAGGTTTGTGTCAGGGGGATACGCGGGCTAATCTGAAATAACCCTGGTAGTGCGTTATTTGATTAGAATAGAGCTCCTCTAATACGTAAGGTAATTGGGGAATTAAATCTTACGGGCGTACCTAGGATTATTTTTTAATTAGAGCAGTGATTAACGGGCGTACCTTAATCACCGACACAGTAAGGAGGGGTTGACTGCCATCGCTTGTTTGGTAGTTATAACTTATTTATTGATAAATAATTGGAATTGCCTTTGCTTCGATGATCAATTAGGTGAACCATTGCTGAAGTTAATCCTTGGCTAGATCTTTAATTAATATTACCTTGATTTTAGTGAATTGCTATTTGACTTTTAGTTGCCTACTTTATTTTATTTTTAATTGTTTTCTTGTTTTAATTGATTTAGGCCTTTAATTATTCTAAGTTCAGTGAATCGTGGTTTAATTTCTAGTTAGTCATTTATTTTTATTTTCTTATTTGAATTTATTTAATTGTCGTTGTTCCTACAAAATCACCCCCCTGTGATACTTTGGATTTCTTAAAAAACAAATATACCCAGTCCCTGTGGATACGACCCTACTTGCCCTGTCTACAAATTCATAATTATTTGTGAAAAGAAATAACCATTCCATTTGGGTATATCGGATCAAGCAAACTCTTCGGGAACAGGGTGAATCAAGTAACTCATTACACACCTAGAGTCCCTGCTCCAGTACTTGGAATTGGATTTTGGTCATTTTAACTGGCAATTAGGTTTAATTTTATTATTGTACAGGCTTCAACAACCTGTCAATTTGATACCGGGATAGACCAAAGTTGTATCATTGAAAATCTTGTCCCACCTAAATTCTTTGAGCAAACCAAGGAAGAACTCATGAGAGCCAATGGATCTAAACTTGAAGTCAGTTTTAAACTGACAAATGTTCAAATCCAGTTCTCCTCTTTATCCATTCCAGATACCTTTTTCCTAACCAAAAAATTAACTAATAACATTATACTCGGAATATCCTTTATTCATAAACTTGTTTAACCACAAACGAGGGCATAATACCTCAACTTCTTGATCCCAATGCCCTCTTACCCTTCTCTAAACCTTTAAAACTAATAAATTCTGTTTTGTAGGAAGATAACAAGTCCAACATCCAGAACAATCAATAATTGGATACTTCCCAAACTTACTGATGATACGATCCTACACATCTCAAAAGATTATTATTCCTATAAACAAGATTGCAGGAAAGACAAAATCAGATACTTCGATATTGTATTCTACAACACCAAAATAGGTTAGTGCATCCCTCTGCATCTCAGACATAAATATGATGACATTGCTGCAAAATCAACAAACTATACAGTCCACAATTTGAAGGACCCAAGCTTCATGAAACGGAGAAAAATCCAAAGATTAATCCTCAACTGGCACTAGCTTAAGGAATGGGGAATACAAACACCTGAATATGACAAACTGCTTTAGGAAACAAAACAAGAATTATCTGTGACCATTTGCTAAATCCATAAGACCGACAGAAAACAAATAAGAGATCAGGATGGCTCAATAAGAACAAAAAATATTATTCCCACTGTAGCATCGAAAGTCACTATAACAGACCAGCAAGTTACTGTGTAAATATGGTAACAAAAAGACAAACTATGCACTGTAGCATGCACTATAATGGTACTGTACACTGTAACAAATAGTAAAAATCACTGTTGTGAGTACTGTAACATGTAAAATTTGCTATAAATATCCCTCAAACCCAACACAATTCATATACACCATTCTTACATCTTAACTGATTGGGTTTCTTGTTTGAGGAGATAATATTTGTTTGTGGTTCTCTAATAACCATAGATTTGGTAAGAGTTTGAAAAGAGATTTTAGTAGTACTTTTAATAATTACTTGGGCTTTATTGTCAATTGTTTTAGCTTCTCGTACCAAAGAAGCAATTTCTGCTTGAAGGTCTTTGACAGTTATATGCTTGGTACTAGTTTTAGTCAAGACATTTATTGTGGAGTCTTTTCCTGTATCAAGACTATTAGTATTGTGAAAATTGTTTGTTGGTTGGCTGAGTGTCAGAGATTTTTGGCTTGGTAATTTAACTGGATTTAATAGATCTATGGAAGAATCTGGTAGATCTATTTTTTGTTTTTCAAGAATTTTTATGGATCTAGAGATCCTAATATGGACATATAGATTGATGATTCTATGGATTCTGTTGAGGGTTTATGGGAGGATTCTAGTATACGAGTTGTTAAGGATAGATCTATGGGTTTTAGTTTGGATTGGGTTAGATCCACCCCCTTGGTTTATTCAAAGAATTGAGATGGGACAAGGTTCTCAAGGATACAACTTTGGTTTGCCCCAGTATCAAACAGGGCTTCAGTTTTAATTACATAATTATTGCTAATTAGTAATTGTATCTGGACCAAGTAATCTTTATCTTCCTTGGGTTTTTAGACAATTGGTTTAAGAACTCAGTATCATCCTAATTGGTAGGTTCTTCAATTGGTATTAGGTTTTAAAGAACAAGGCTGTTAAGTTCTTGTTTGGCCTTAATTGTTCTAATTTCTTCTTTGAGAAGATCAATTTCTGCATGAAGATTTTGAAGAGTCCAGGGCTTAATGGGTTCGGAGAGAAACCGATCAAAAATATCTGTGAGGTTGTAGGTTTTCAGAATTCTTGGGTCTTTGACTAAGGGATTTGAAGAATTTGTGGCTTGGTTTAAAGACTCTTTGAATTTGTTTAGGTAGAGTTGTCTTTTCTCTATTTCAGGGGTGTCTTCAATGATATCAAGGAGAAGGTTTTGATCCTTAGTCAATACATTGAATGTAGGACTTTTTTCTTCTTTATCACTAGAAGTTTGAGAGCAAGAAGAGGTTGAAATATCATCCTCTAATTGGTTGACATAATCTTCTTCTCTTTTAGAATCGTCAGTTCCTGATTCTATCAGAAGATTTGATATTTGAGTTTTAACCTGGTCTTCCAATCCCAAGGCATTAATTTTTTGGCTAAGTTTGCAGTATCAGGTTATATGTCCAAGTTTATGGCATTTGTGACAAATGATTGGACGTAGGGCTGACCCTGTGATTTGAGGTGGCTGTATGAGTAATGGTTGTTTGGACTGGTATTTCTTTTTGTAGAAGGAAGGCTTTTAAACGTGTTTTGTCCGTTTGGGCCGTTTATGAGGTTTTTTGTAATATTTGGGTAATCCGAATTGCTCACAAAAGGATCCAAGATCTTTTCTCCTTTGGGCCCTATCATTTGCAAACTATCTGAGCATCTTGTCTTGTCGGCATACTTTGAGTGTGACTTGTTGAATTTGGCTAGTTAACTGTCCATAGGCTATTGTTTCCCATGGTAAAGTCTCGTTGTATTGAGTCCTAAGTTCTTCTCGAACTAGGTCCCAAAGTGATTTGGAAAGGCCATCAAGAAATTTTCCTTCCAATATGCCTTGTTGCCGTCTGTTCTTGAGTATATCATGGTTAAGAATGTCTCTTTGTACCATCAAAAATCTGAGAGACTCTTGCATTTGAGATTATTTAATAACTCTGATGATTTTTTTGTTGAATATTCCTGGATCACTAACGAATGTCTTTAAAATAGTAAATATTAAGGTTGCCACCACATCTGAGATGGTGTCTCTATCTTGAAGAATTGGTTCACCATTGGTATCCACTTTGACTGTATTGAGAATGTTGTCTTTGTCTTCCGAGGTGAGATGTTCATCCCATCAACCTTTAGTTGCCCTATAAATTCTATTATTAAGATATGAGCAGCTAATTAGTTAGCACAGCCGTGTGATGTCCAATAGGCTGTTGCTACCATTGTCATTTGTTGAAGGATTGTAAGAATATTGTATTCAGAAACTTTATCTATGTTCTATACATATATATTATTAGCATTATATGAATTTTGCAAGACATTGGGTTTCTCCTTGAGAAGGATATCTGGATAAGTAGTTCTGGAGCAGTATAGTTTTTGTGAATTTTTTCAATTGGTAATTTGGTTTTGTGCAGCAGAGGATTGTAGTTTGTTTGAGGTCAAAGTTTCTTGGAATTCTTCTTTAGTTATTGTGCAAGCTGATTGACTAACACTTGCAGATCCTTGGTTGTTTGACCCTTGCTTGGATATTGGGGTAGAAAGGATTGTTCTATTTTGGCTATTGATTTTTCTAATTGGGTAAAGGGTTTGATTTGAAGGTCTTTATGGAATTTGTTTGAGATTTCATGAAGTCTGAAAATTGGGTTTGATGAAGAGATGTTTGAAGGAGTTTTGGGAATAGGTCGGGTTAAAAAGTATTCTTCAAGTATTTGTAAATACCTGTTGGTGTAATTGTTCTGTTCATAGATTCCCTGGATGTCCTTGCTATTGACTGTTCCTTCATCCTTGACAGTTTTGAGCTTGAATGATTTGGCATTGATCTCTATTGACTTGTATGAGAAAGTGATTAACTTTGATGGTGGAAGTTCTATTTGGATTTCTCCTTTAGTTGTTTGCCACCTTTTTATCACGTTTTCTGCTTTGGAGAAGGGATAGTCAATTCCCTTTTTCTGAGAATATACTTCAAACCAGTCGAAGAACTGAATATGTTGTTTTGTACTTCTTAGGAATTTGTAGAATTCCTCTTGTATATTTTGTCGAGATTGTTCCTTGCATTTCTCAAAGAACCATATCCTCTTAGTATGGTTGTATTCTGCATAAAATTCTACCCTGAGATCTTGTTTGTCAATTTGATATTCCATATCAAGTTGAGGACGACTATCTATTATGAAAGAATATGTAGGGGATCTAAGAAATCCTTCATGCTTTACATCATCAGAAGATCCATCTTGGATTTCCAAAAGGGTAGGCCTGCTAGTTGCATACCTTGCGTGTGTAATTTTGGAAGAAATATCTAGATCTCGAAGTCTGGTTGAAATGGAGAAAGTTATCAGCCTTTCTGAGATTGATCTCCTTCCTGTTGAGTGTCTGGGCATGTTTATACTAGTTGTTGATGAGGATGATGCCATGAAGCTCATGGATCTATTAAATTTGATTTGGACAGCTCCAAAAGCAAATTGTTGAATGCTTGAAACTATCGTATTTTGTATTGGATCTGCTGGTGCTACCTCAGGAAGTATCTAGCTTTTGGTAGTGTAATTTGGTTCTAAGTAATAGATCTCGAAACTGTGATGCAAGATCTAGCCAGTTCTATTTGAAATAGGACTGTTTCTCCCTTTTAGAATGTTTTTAGGGCTCCTGTCCTGAATGCTGAATTCATAATTTTGTATTGAATTCTAGAAATAATAGCTACTAGAAGAGTCCCTGTTTTGACTCTATAGTTGGATGTTTTTATGTTTAACTTTAAAGCATCTAAAATATTTTTGTCTTTTAAAGAATTGTAAAGTTTGGAAAATAATCAACATATGCTGGTCCTCCATAAAGGCTAGTTTCTGCCATTCCTAGGAGAGAATCATTGAATTCTAAGAATCTGTTGCCTCTAAGACAAAGAAGTAAAGATGTATCTAATCCTTCTCTTGTCAAAGGTTTAGCAGCAATTTGTACTAATCCAAAATGAATATAATTGTATTTTTCTTTATGTTTTTCTATTGTTCTTTTGAATAATAGTTTGATTTCCTCATGACCAGCATCTAAGACTATAGTTTGTTCTACTATTTTGATTGTATAATCTGAAGTGAAAAACATCCATTTTCTGTCTTTTTCATAAATATCAGTTTGAGTATATTTAGAAAATTTTCAATTGTCTATATCATGATTGGTGTTTGATATATTGATTTCTTCTTTTAGTTTGGTGTTTGAAGAAGTGGTAGAAGAGGTGGAATCAGTTCTAAAAAAGGAGGCCATCAAGAAAAGGTTTAAAGAAAATAAAAACAATAGGCAATTAAAGCAAATAAACTTATGGTCCTCTTCCCTTTGGCATAAAATCCTTCGGGATCCATGGAGGATAACTATTTTTCTTAAACCATTATAACAAAGATAGTGAGGACACCGCAAGAATAGATCTAATCTTTTGAGAGAGATTAACTATGTATGACGACTATATTTCCATCATAATAAAGGTAGTGAAGATTTTACAAGAATAGATCTAATCTTTTGAAAAAGATTAACTATGCATGATGATCATATTTCCAAACAAAATTGCAGTATTAGTAGTATGAACCTATGAAACCAGATCTGATCCTTTGAACACTTCATTGTCCTAGATCTTGAACCACAGGAATCTCAACATCCCTACCGGTCTTACTGCAAATCCCATGGCCTTATTGCCTGGACCAGAGGTTGGCAATTACAGGCTCCATGTCCATCAGATAGTTCCAAATTCATAGATCGATACTATCAATACTATAATAAGTTTGAACACATTATATGGTAATCACAAAATTAACCAGTCTCATCAGATAGACAGATCTAAAATTGTAAATCTACACTAACAAAATCATAAATAAAGAAACATAGTAATCATGAAATTAAGCAATCTCATCAGATTGATCTAAACTTATAGATCTACACTAGCAATATTATAATTAATAAAGAAAGATAACCATCACCCCACTTCCCCCTCTGGTTTTGATACCAGACGGGTCAAGGGGACTACCCAATAAACCAGGAAAATAAATAAAAGGAAAAGAGAGGGAAGCATAACTTTTAGCAAATATTCATAGATCTTTTCCCGAAAGAGGGGTTAGCCACTCTGGCTCTGCTGTTTCATAAGGTGCTCCAATGAGAATAATATTTTTTGGGAGGTATCCTTACCATAGTTCTTATATCTATGGTGAAAAAGATGTGCTTTTGTCACATTTTCATTTTTTGTGGTAATAAATATGAATATCACCTAGTTAATTAAAATTGTAGCTTGGTCAATTTTAAGTTATCTGTACTGCATAATCATCTTGATTAATATGTATAAAGCCTTAATGCACTAAAATGCATAGATTATTGGTATGTAGATGCATTACATATAGCAAATATAAAAATAATGAAAGAAATTGAAGTGTAATCTAAAACAAATAATTAGCTAGCTATAGAGAGTATATCAAATACGTAAACGTTTTGAAATGGTGCACATTCTGATTGAATATATAAATGTAAATGCAAATGTATGTTTATGAATGTTATAGTACACTTCTAAACATATACAAATTTTATGTATGTAGTTTCTTAAGCTTACTTAATTAACATTATATATGATATTAATTAATTTGTACCTTTTTATTATCATAACATAAATGAAAGAAATTATTTGATATTACAATTCAAAATTATTAGTACATATTTTTACTATATTTATGATGACTTGAATTTATTATTTTACATAGTATTTTTTGTCAAATTTAATATTGTTTGCAATATGAAATTAATTAAAAACCAATTAACATTATAATTCTATGGATAAAAAAAAAAGTCCCTCGTGATAAATCTAATATACAAAAAAAACCCCGTGGCTTCAAAATATACAAAACGACAACTCATGCTTTGACCTATATTGTAAAAGTGACGGAATCGATTAAACTTAACGGAAATGGGCGAAATAACAAAAATGCCCTAATATAATTAAACAAAAGACAACTCAACAAAATTATTTATTTTATTTTCTGGAGAGAGACAATTAAGGGCTAAGAGGTAGAACAGGTATATTTGTTAAAATTTAGGTATAAAATTTTTTTAAAAGTTTCAATAAGTCATTTCCATTAAACTAAATGGATTTCATCACCTTTACAATTTAGTTCAAAATATAGGATGTGGTATTGTACGTTTTGAAATCACGAGGAACTTTTCTATATATTAGCTTTACCACAGGGGTCTTTTTGTTTTTTACGCTAATTATATTAATCTTAGACAATATTGTTTGTATTATTTTCTATTCCATTTTTTATATTATATGCAAAAAAATTTTAATGTATATGGTAAATAGATATGATTATGTGCACATTTTGATATATTTATTTGCTAATTATATTTTCAATTTTTTATACGTATGCCACAACTAATACTGAGGTCCTACTTTTTAACCTAATTCAGTAATTAAATTTAATGGGCTCAGATCTTAACATGTTTAGAGTCTTTAGACACATTTCATAACAAAAAAAATAGAACATTTGACTTAATTAATTGGAACTAAATTTTTTAGGCAAAACTTATTTCAAAAAAAAGTGATAAGCTTTTCACTAATCACTTAATGTGATATATAATTAAATGTATCAAATTTAGTACTTAATAATTTAGTAACTTCATGGATTCAAACATTAGATTTCAGTTTTGATATTTCAATTTTATCAAATGCACTAAAAAAAGGTACAAACCAATTTTTTTTTTTTATCTTTAAGTAAAATACCTTTATATGATGTCCCTAACTCATCAGTGCATAATACAAAATTGTGGACATGAAATTTTTGAAAAAGAATAAATTTCTTCAAATAATTTTTGCATTTAAAATTTAATTTCCAAAAAAGAATTATATGGTGTGTGTGGTCTATATATATAATTTCCAAAAATTTTCTTGTAGTAGTATGTATCTTTAAGAAATTAATTTTCATACCATTTTTCACTTCCCTCCAAAAATTTCCCTCTTTAAGATGGTATATTATCCAATTTTTGTTAACACCCATATATCAGGTAATTCTTTTTGTTGAATTTAGCTTCCATCTTACTAGAAAATATTTGTGTTAGTTGCTCCTTCATTAGTGATTGGAATTTTATTTTGGTGATGTTTTAATTAAAATCATGAACGTTGCCAAATCGATTTTGATAAGGTTTTTGAATGGAGTGTTATTTTCTGTTTGTGGCGTCAAATTAATGTCCAATCCTACCTTAAGAATCCTGCTCCTACAAAAGGTTTAACCCAAAACAAAATCCAATGCTTATTTGATTTAATGAGTTTGAACCATTAGCCTTGGCTATTTTGAAGCTTTATGTAGTCGCGATCAGCTTTCTTAGGAACAATTCATTTGATTGTTAAGAATCTTTTTAGAATAGTATGGATGAAATTCCTAGTACAAGTCATTCTCGTGCTTATCTATGTTGGCTATTGGGAACCTACAATTCAATGCCAGTTTTCTAATGTTCAATTTCAAGGGCTTTTTCTTTTTCCTTTTTTTTTTTTGGAGAAACTTGAAATCAAGACCATAATCTAAGCCTGTTTCTTGATTTTATTAATGTTTATGTATATTTAATTGTGTACTTCTGTTTGATTGGTTGGATGAGTAGAATCATGTCGTAGTAATATTTCAACTCTTGCTTTCTGGCATAATGTTTATTCTTCTGAATTTTTTTATCTTTTTATCGGGTGTGGTAGTGCTTTTTATATTAGTCAAGACCTTTCTAATGCATATCCTCTAACAATAGTCCCTATATTGCAATGATTATTTGCAATGAAAATAGTAGTAACTGATATCTAGACTAACATGCCCAAAACAATAATAATGCACATGAATTTGACGCATTGTTCAAGATATCTAGAAGAATAATGCTTGAAAGAATTTTGATGCTTTCGTTTGGAGAGGCTATTTTGTAGATGGAGTAATCATCTTTGGTTGCTTGAAAATTGACGGGTTTTTGATATAAGTGCAAGTTTAATTTCAAATTTTACCCGTTTAAACTGCAAGTATACAGGTTAATTTAGTAGTTTTTGGTAAATATCCTGTCGATCCCACGGAGAGCGTGTTCCAAGTACTAAATCCTCACTTACTCTATTATTTAGACTACAATCAATTTAAGCAAGAGAATCTATAATTACTACTACCTACAAATCTTAACTAGACAATTGCAAGATAACATGGAGAAAATTCACTAAATATTTGAATCTAAGAATGTAGATTCCACTTATGGCATAAACAACACAAATGAATAGATTTACCTCTTGTTATAATCCTTGTTTAACTAGGGATTCATTTTCAATATTACCAAATCTCATTCTTATGATGAAATGGGCTAGAATAGTCTAGTTTTCTCTATTCTCATGGTGAATAACTAGTTCTACTCTTATTTTCTTCATGAAATGCAAGTTTAATCCACTTAAGTGTACCTCTATTCTCATGAGTCTACTACTTAAGCTTTACTCATGTTGTTCCATCATTATTACCAACTTTCATTGAATAATAACAACTAAGAGCTTGTTATTGGTGATCAAGCAACAACAATTTATAAGCATACACAAGTAGACAATTTAATACAAGATGTAACAAATGTAAATCATATCCATTTCATATCAAATAGCCATAAGCTTCATCAACTCTCTAGTTCTAGAAATTTAGCTACTCGTGTAAGATATAACAAGAAAACACATAGTTTCATTGCATGAATACATCATGAATCACAAGTAAAAGATAGATTAAAGAAAGTTTAGCCAAGGTTAATGAAGAAGCTTCCAATGATCTTCAATTTCTTCAACAAAATGGTTTACAATGAAGTCTCCAATTGTTCTCCAGAAAAAGTCCTAGTTAGAGAGAACAAGACAAGACTAACTTCTGAGTTCTAATGCTAAAATCTGATATCTTCTCTACTATGTTCTACTCCTCTCTAATAATGTCTTTTCCTCCTTTTCTTTCCAAATTTGCTCCTCCTTGAAATCTTCACATCTTGCTTCTTCAAGTGTACAAGAGGTCTGCAAGCTTTCAGCCGAAATTTTGTGTGAAACATCAGTCAAAAAGTAAGTGTGAAATAAGCACAAGTTATTCTGCAAATTGCAGAGGAGAGAGGAAGATCCGAGGGCTGGATCCGAGGGGTGAAAAGGTGATCCGAGCTCGGATCCTCTTGCCTCAACATTTTCTTCATGCAGGATCCGAGGCCTTCTTGAAAGCGATTCGAGCTTGGATTGCCTGACCTCGGATCCTCTTCACCAGAAGATCAGACGAGGGCTCGGATCACAGGGGATGAGAATGGATCCGAGCTCGGATCCCTCTCCCCTATTTCCATCTTCAAATTCATTCCTCTTTCGCTCCATTTTGTTCCTTGTTTCACTTGTCCGTTATCCTCCAACTAGCACTTTGCCTCTTCTTTATCTTATGTAAGTATTTCATGCGCCGATAACCTACAAAACATCACATGTTTGTGCATTAATCTACTCATTTTGCAAGTTCCGATTACTAAACAACACTTGACGCAATTTGTACCAAAAAGAACTTAAACACGACTATGATCCTCTAAAAATATGACAAAAGCTCGTGCAAAACTGTACAAAATATATACGAAATATTCATTTATCAAACTCCTCCACACTTGAATCATTGCTTGTTCTCAAGCAGTACAATAAACCACTCAGACAACAATTCAAGTGCCAAATAGAAAATATGCTTTTTCAAATTCATTTCTCACAACTTGGTTATTAATCACGATGCAATTCTTCAAAATGCACTCAATACTCATAATACTGAATAAAGGGAAAACAATTATACATAAATTTAACCACATTCAAATCATTCTTTCACCCTAACTTGTCTTCACAAATAACCGACTGATATAGTCACAAGATAATACTTTCCTTTATATTCCTTTTTTCTTCAAAATTGTACTACAATAGGGTATCATAAATATATGCTAAATACCAACACTTGAACATTGCAAATGCCTTTTTACGCCAAGGTTGACACTTTTAGGTGAAAACCCCCGGTTACTCTGTACTTACACATCATGACACCTTTTTACCCCAAGTACCTTTTTACGTGAAAATTGACATTTTTAGTTGAAAATTAATTCCCGGTTACTCAGTACTTAAGTAGTCGGTGCAACTTTATTGCTCTTTTTTTTTATTTTTTGGATTTTTTATTTTTTTAGAACATATATATATATATATACCAGACGGGACGAGGGGTTAGCCCCTTAAACCAGGAAAAATATGAAAGTAGAGGGAATTGAAAGCATAAAGATTAGGAAGTGGGTCGCAGTCGGACTGCCACTAGTTAGTATAGGCGGTTGAATCAGCCATGTATAACAGAATTTAAAGACAGAATGTAAAATAAGAATTAAATGAATATGAGGCGGCTCAACCGACCATTTGATTGAATTAGAATACAAGAAATAAAAGAAAAGAAAGGTTACAGATATGAAGCTCGCACAAGGGCTTGCTCCTTTGTTTGATCTAAAAACTAGAATATAAAAACTAAGAACTTGTTTGTAGAGAGAGGGAGGAGAGTTTTTTCAAGCTAGAGAGAGAAGTTGTCTTGAAGAAATGGTATAAGAATGGTGTGTAGAATGTGTTGGGTTTGAGAGGTCATTATAGCAAAATTTTTCGTAATGCTACAGTACCTGCTACAGTGATTTTGCTACAGTACGCTACAGTGCATTGTTTGTCTTTTGTTGCTGTGTTTGCAGAGTAACCTTCCGGACTGCTACAGCGCTTCCGGTGCTACAGTAGTAATGATTGTTTTCATGGATTTTGTGAAAAAATTCCATAACAGTGATCTTCATTTTCTGGGCCTTCATATTCCTCAAGTTTTGTTCCGGAACTAGAGGCCTTCTCTTTGTTTGAAGTTTCTTTTGATTGGTCCAGTTGTTGAAGTATATCTTTGAGTTGCTTGACATGCTCTTGTTTATCAGTGATCGATGCCAATTTTGCTGCTGAGATAGATTTTTGTTGCAAAAACTGACTTGTTTAACTGTCTCCAGGTTTGATTGAGAGTGGATTCTTCTGGAACCATGCTTGGATATTTGTTGGTTGAATAAAATTTTTATTGAATGTTGGCCACCATTTTGAATATCCTTGTTGGACTAATAATAGCGGGAGCTGTGTTTGTTGAAAGTATTCATATTTCCATTGGTAGACTCATGCTACCGAAAATATGGAAAAGAAGTGTAGACTGATTGGTATGTATTTGTTTGGGAGTTCAAATCTTTCTTTGAATTGTTTGTAACTTTGTTGGATATCTGGAGGAAGAATTTCCAAGTTTGGTCCAGGTGCTTTCCACCATGCTACAAACCATGCTGGAAAACTATATTTGTTTGTCTTCAAAAAATAGAAAAGATAAGAATGTTGGTTCAGTTCATTTTGGAAGGTAAATGCATAGAACCAAACTGCCTTATAATCCCAATAAGTATATCCTGGGGGATTAAAGGAAGTAGAAAAAGGTTTGGGTTTGCTTAGGTTTTTTTCCTCATTCTAATGGTTTGATAACCTTTAGAATTTGAGCACTGGAATGAGAATTGATGTATTTCCCAGTAGGGTTTCCATCCTTATCTCTTAACTCTGTTTCATGAGATTTAAGAATCAAAGATTTTGAATCTGTAAGAACGAGTTTGTAATATTCAAGTGTCTTGGTAAGAGTTTGAGGTATGAAATTGTAAGTATTTGGAAGAATAGCCTGGGCTAATGTATTTGGGTTTTCATGCCAATAATCTAGTTCGGTTTGGACAACTGGAATGTGAATATTGTTTTTGATATATGGGCATGAAATTCTGTTTGGTTTTGGATCATGACTAGCCAAGGTTTTGGATGTTTGGATAACAATTGGTTTAGTGTTTTGTTCTATAGGTTTGGGCCTAGTATGTTGATCCAAGATCATTTTAAGATGACTTGGTGTGTCCCAAATTGGATATCCTGGTGAATTGGGTTGATAACCATGAGTTTCAACCCATTGTTTGAGATGGTCAAAATATTTTTGTTTTTCTTCTTCCAAAAGATCAAAGGGTTTTTGTTCTTCTTCTTCGGCTATATCTGCCCATGTTTTTGGAGTGGCTATGGATATTGGTTTGGGTGAGAAAAGAATTTGAAATCTGTTTGGTGTTAAAGAAGAAGATAACTTTTTCTCTGTTTGGGAAGAACTGGAAGAACTCGAAGAGTCTTGTTTAATTGTTTGAGAGGAAGGATCTAGTTTGTCAGAGGATCTCTCCTGATGTTTCTTTTTCTTGGGCATCTTATCTTCCCTACAAAAATTCACGAGTTAGATAATCAGGAATAGAATTTGAAGACCCTTTAATGTATTCAATGTCAAAGTCAAAGATTGATAAAATTGCTTGCCATCTTGCAAATATTTGTTTAGAGGCAAGATTTTTAACATCTTTTTGTAAAACGTCTTTGGCTGATTTACAATCAACCCGAAGTAAAAACTTCTAGTTTAGTAATTCAGTCTGAAATTTTGTAATACATAAAACTATTGCTAAAATCTCTTTTTTGAAAGTAGAATAGTTTTGTTGAGAATTATTCCAATGTTTGGAAGGAAAGGCAACTATTTGCTCTTTATTATTTTTTGTTTGTTTAAGAATGCCACCATATCCTAGATCAGAAGCATCTGTTTCCACAATTTTTTGAGCTGTTGGATTTGGAAAAGCAAGACAAGGAATGGTTTTGACCTCAGTTTTGATTTTTCTGATTGTTTCTGTATGAATATCTGTCCATAAGGGTGGAGTGATTTTTAATCTGTCATATAATGGTTTGGCCAAATTCTGAGGTTTGGAATGAAATCTGAGACATAGTTTAAACATCCTAAAAATCTCTGAAGTTGTTGTTTGTCAAGAATTTGATTAGGAAATTTTTCAGCAAACTGGATTGATCTATTTATAGGAGTGATAGTTCCTTGGTGAATGTGATGTCCAAGAAACCTAATTTTAGTTTGGAAAAGACTGATTTTCTTTTGAGAGACAACCAAACCATTTTTCTAGTTAATATAAAGAAAAGTATTTAGATGTTTGAAATGTTGTTCAATGTTTTCTGAGAATACTAAAACATCATCAATATAGACGATGATGAAAGAGGAATAAGGACTGAATATTTCATTCATAATCCTTTGGAATTCAGAGCAAGCATTTTTAAGTCCAAATGGCATTACATTCCATTCGTAATGTCCAAATGGTACTGTAAATGCTGTTTTGTATCTGTCTGAGATATGAATCTGAATTTGCCAGAATCCTAACTTCATATCAAATTTTGAGAATATTTTGGCAGAATAAAGTCTTTGAAGTAGATCCTTCTTGTTTGGTATAGGATATCTAATCCATCGAAGAGCTTTATTCAAGGCTTTATAATTAATTACAAGCCTGGGAACTTCTCTTTCAATCTCTGATTGTTTGTTGACATAGAATGCTGGACAGCTCCATGGAGATTGACTTGGGCTAATAATGCCTTTTGATAAAAGGTCATTAATTTCCTTTTGACAATGTTGGAGCAGTTCCTGATTCATCTGTATAGGTTTAGCTTTTGTCGGAATATCTTTTTCCTCAAAGTCAGGTTCATAGGGAAGATGGACAGTATGTTGTTTTCTTGTCCAAAATGCAGTTGGAACTTCTGCACAAACTTTCCCTTGGATTCTTGTTTGCAGATTCTGGATTTTTTGTAGAACTTCTGGTCTCTTGAGCTGCTCATCTATCCTTTTGTAAATAATTTCCTCTTTTAGAAAATTGATTTGGCTAGGTTTGAGGGATAGATAATTTAATGTTTTTTGAATTGATTTTCTAGAGAAAGGTAAAAGAGCATTTTGCCCATATTTCTGAGGTATGATTCCCTTATTAGTGGTTAAATAAGGGATAAGTTTGGTGACAAAGGTTGTTCCAAGAATAACATTGTTGGTTAGGTCTTTTGCCAAGAGGAATGTTTCTTTAATGGATACAGAAGAAATTGAACTTGAACGTTCGAAAGTTTGAACTGAATGTTTAATTGGGAACCATTGGCTCCTCTAAGGCTTTCTTTTGTCTTTTCAAAGAATTTTGTTGGGATGAGTCCTTCTTGAATACAGTTAAGATCAGCTCCTGTATCAAATAAAGCTTCGTTTCTACAATATAATTGTCACTAATAACTAGTTTTATAAAAGCAAAATGTTTTTTGTAAGATATTATGTTTGATTGAGAAGGAATAATATTTTCTTCTTCAGTGGTTGTTTTCTCAATTGTTTTAACTTCTTTCTTGAGAGGAGCAATTTCTGTTTGAAGATCTTTAATAGTTATATGTTTGTCACTAGGTTGAGTTTTAGTCAAGACATTTATTGTGAAATATCCTACATCTAAGGAATTTCCTGTGTCTTTTCTAACATCAAGACTAGTGATATTATCAGAATTATCTATTGGTTGACTGGATGTCAAAAGTTTTGAAATTCCAATAGACTCTTGGTTTGGTAGATCTTCAGGAGAATTTGGTAGATCTAAATCTTCTGGATTTGTATGGATTGGTGGATCTATGGATTCTGAATGTTTATGAGAGGATTTTTGTAAATGGGTTGTTTTAGACAGATCTATGAGATCTGATGTAAAAAATTGAGTTTCAATAGTTTTTGACATAGAGGGTGTAGGTTTTGATATGATTTGGACTGGGTTTATGAGTTCTAGTGTGGACGACTCTTGAGGTGTTTGAAACTCATACCAGTCAAAGAAATGAATATTTTGTTTTGTTTTTGTCAAAAAGTCATAAAAGTTTTCTTGAATATTTTCTCGGGCTTTTCCCCGATATTTGTCAAAAAATTGTTTTCTTTTAAAATAGTTGTGGTTTGCATAGAATTCAGATATAAGTTTTTCTTTGTCAATCTGGAATTTAGGAGGTTTATCTTCTTGTTTTTTTTTGAATAAGAATTGATTGCTCAATTCGAGCAATTCTGGTTTGAAGATTATTTAAAGGTTTATTGTTTGAAGAAGAACCAGAATTTATGTAATAAGCTTCAACCAAAGAAGCCGTAATAAAACAAGAAAATAAATAAACACTTAAATGATTTTAAAAACTTATAATTCTCTTCCCTTTGGCACAGAATCTTTCGGGATCCATGGAGGATAAACCATTTTTCTAAACAGATTATAAAGGATAGTGTGAAAATTTACAAGTAAAGATCTAACCTTATGAAAAAGATTAACTATACATGATGACCATATTTCCATTATAATAAAGATAGTAGAATAAACCTACGAGAATAGATCTAAATCTTTTGAGAAAGATTAACTATGCATGACGACTATATTTTCAAACAAAATCATAAGATTGATAGCAAAAACCCATCCCTACAGAGCCAAATTCCCATGGTCTTACCTGGACCGAATGTTGGCACTTACTGGATCCATGCCCTTTAATCAGATCCAAAGTCACGAAATCAATACTATCAAAATTATAATAGGATTGAATACATTAGATAGTAATCACGAAGTTAACTAGTCTTATCCAATTAGATCTAAACTTGTAGATCTACACTATCAGTAGCATAAATAAAGAAAGATGGCAATCACGAAATTAATAAATCTCATTAGGAAGATATAAACTTATAGATCTACACTACCAACATCATAATAAGTAAAGAAAGATAGCCATCTCCCCACTTCCCCCTCTAGATCTATCAGTATAGTCGTCATCTCCCAATATTAGTTTTTGATTACTAATTTATGCTTTAGTAAGGAAGTGGGTCGCGGTCGGACTGCCACTAGTTAGTATAGGCGGTTGAACCAACCATGTATAACAGAATGTAAAGACAGAATATAAAAACAAGAATTCAATGGATATGAGACTGCTCAGCCGACCATTTGATTGAATATAAGAATTACAAAAATAAAAGAAAACTTACAAGGATATGAAGCTTGGAGAAGCTCTTTTGTTTGATCTAAAACTAAAATATAAAAACTAAAGAACGTGTTTGTAGAGAGAGGGAGGAGAGTTTCTTCAAGCTAGAGAGAGAAGTTGTCTTGAAGAAATGGTGTAAGAATTGTGTTGGGTTTGAGGGGTATTCATAGCAAAATTTTCGGTAATGTTACAGTACCCGCTACAGTGATTTTGCTATAGTACCACTACAGTGCATTGTTTGTCTTTTGTTGCTGTGTTTGCGCAGTAACTTACCAGACTGCTACAGTGCTTTCCGGTGTTGAAGTTTTGTCCGATTGAGCCAGCTTGAATATCTGTTTTTAACAGATAGTCCCGGATAACTCTTGTTTTGTTTCCTGAATCATTTTGTCTAATTCAGGTGCTATTGCTTCTCCTTGATGTTTGATCCATAGTTTGTGGAGGGTTAGTCTCTGAACAATCATCTTCAAACAGGATACCTGCAGAGTCTACTTCAGATTGGGTACCCAATGAAACAATCTCAAATTTACCAACCAAATTTCAGAAAGAACTTCAAATCAAACCCTTAACCCAATTAGAAAAACGAATAGCCAAAATAGAACAAACCTTCTCTACCTCAATATCCAAACAAGGGTCAATTAACCAAGATTCTGCAAGTATTAATCAAACAGCTTGCACAATAACCAAAGAAGAACCTTAAGAGCCTTTGACCTTAAACAAATTGCATCAACCCTCTTCTTCACAAAACCACATTTCCAATTGGAAAAATCTACAAAAATTATACTATTCCAGAGCCACATATCCTGATATCCTTCTTGAAGAAAAACCCAATATCTTGCAAAATTCATATAATGCTAACAACATATATGAATGGAGCATAGATGGGATTTCTGAATACAACATTCTGACAGCCCTTCAACAAATGACAATGGTAGCAACAGCCTATCGAACATCACATGGCTGTACTGACCAATTGGCTGCTCATATCCTTATTACAGGATTTACTGGGCAATTAAAAGGATGGTGGGATGAACACCTTACCATTGATAGGATTGAATACAGGGAATATTCTTTTGCTAAATTGGTAGATGATTTACCAATATTAGTTTCTGACGACTAATTTGAAAGTCTATATATATATATATCCCTCTTTTTTAGAACCAATAGACTATATCAATCACCTATATGTAAATCCAAGTAAAGGGAGAAAACTCATTAAAGATAGAAATAAAGGTATAATTGTCCCCACTTTATTAAATATACTTTCTAGAATGCACTTATCATAATCACATAATACTAATCACAAGTCACGAAAGACATGAATTCTTTAAAAGCACATTTGAATTTGTTAATCCATTAGGGAAATTTGACAATCCATCACAGTTTCCTGGACCATAGTGCAATTTTGAAAAGATTTGAAAAAATTTGGGTAGCGTTTCTCCTATAAATAGACGAAACTCCCTACCAGCAAACCACATTTCAACCAAAATTCAATCATAATCTGCTTTTCCACAATCATTCTTCACCATTTCTCAACAAAAGTAAAGAGTTAACATGCACTAACAATCATATAAACTGAGTTAACATGCACTAACAATCATATAAACCACATCTCCCCCACACTTAAGAGTCACATTGTCCTCAATGGGATAGGAGGGTAAAGAAACAATACTCCCATAATCAATGGGAATGAGAGATCCAGCAGTCGATACGAACATCTCGAACATCACGATCATCCCAAAATCTACTTAGACTGCAGGAGGGGAGAAAGTACATAACAAAACACTTAACTAAAAGTCAACAAAAGATAATCGAAAACAAAAGAAAGATGAAGACTAAATAAAAATGAAAACAAAGCAAATTAAGCTGAGGGGCCACCAAGTTCCGTAGCTTCTTCTCCTCCAACTTCTACACGAGTTTCTTGCTCAATCTCGCCTCTTGGCTCAGGAATAGATGTAGCTTGACCTTCGCCAGGTATGGGAGTTGGAGTCGGCGTAGGGGAACGGCGGATTTGGAAATGGTCCTCCAATGCTCGAAAAAGCCGATCATGGCTCTCCAACCTCTCTGTGATGACGTGCTCCTGTTGGTCAATTCGCCCCATTACTCTTGTCTCCATATAACAAATGGTATCGAGGACCTCTTGCCACCGAGACCTAGAGGGAGGCAGTGGAGGTTGAATTGGAGTAGGTTGAGTCTGTTGTGCTTCAGTCTCTTGAGCTTCCGGTCTTGGTTGAGGATGAGGAGGAGGTTGAGTGGAGGTCGAAACTTCACCAATGGCAACTTCTCGAACCAAAGAAGCTCCAAAGTCCGTTGGAATGCCAAAGATTTGAGCAATGTAACATTGACCTCATCAACGGCCTTGGTGATAAGGGCTCTCTCAGCACCAAGGGGAATCTCGAGTTTCTCAAAAAGGACGGAAAGAAGGCGAGGGAACCCAAAGCAAGTTTCACCGGCCCTCATGCGACCCGTGGTCCACATGTAGCTAATAATAATACTAGCCAGAGGAATACCAATCAGCTGCAGTCCCACGCCATGCATCATTTTATCCAAGAAGTAAATATCGCTGTTTCGTAGCTCGCGTTTGCCACTCTTCTTGGGTATTACATTGTGCGCAAAGAAATAGAAAATGAGATGATACCGAGCCTCAAAGGAATCGGCATATACAATCTTCTTTTTCGAACTGTCTCTATTTCTATACTGGCCCTTAAGTCGTGCTACTGCTTCTTCGATTTGTCAAGAGTCACGCTCCTTAAATTCTTTGGTCAACTTCACATCCATTCCCTTATCCTTGAGTTTGATATACCGTGCAATTGTCTCCCGGTGGATGGCCACCCTCTTGCCTCAAACCCAAGAGCTAATCAAATTGCCGCTATGTCCTTGCTTATCCTTAACATTAGCATAAAACTCCCGCACCAAGTTTGAGTAGTAATGCCGCGGCAACTTTAGAATATTCGCCCATCCGAGTCTACCAAATGCCGTGGACACTTCGTAATGATCGTCCACCTTGGGCGCCAAATGCTTCTCAATGATTATCTCCTTGGCTAACCCGGCTTCATACCACTGTTGATTCTCTAATGATGTGAACCGTGTGGTATCATAGTCCGGAGGTGACTCCTCTCGACTTGTGAATGTCCTCTTGCGTCGTGAACGAGGAGGTGACTCGGGCGAAAGAGATTCTTCTGCCAATAAAGGTGTATGTTCATCACTTGAGGAAGGCGAATGGGTGCAAACAATAGCTCTTCTCGTTCGAACCATCGTGCCTATATCAATGTCAAAAGTAGTGCACATATTAGATAAACAAAACCTCATACCCCTTGAAAACAGGTATGATGCAAATTGGTGTTGGAAACTCAGTTGAAAAACATTTTGGGCAGAGTTTCCCCTTGAAAAAGGGCTAAACTCCTTGCCAAGAAACACCAAATTCAAGAAAATTTTCCACATGACAAGTTTCCACGCAGAATTCCAACATTTATAATGCATTTACATATTAAAAATCTCATCATAGGCATATAGGGGCACAATGAAACTTGCGAAAATGATGTGTCACACAGTAGAACTTCTAAAATCACCTTAAGTCAACATCTAAATGCACATTCATATAGCATCCTCAATTGCAACAATTCACAACTTCGCAGCAATTTCATCCAAGAAATTCATGCCAATTTGTTCAAATGGTCATATGTTATCCTCTAATTGGCATAAAAATAATCTCTACTCTCTAAAACAAGTCCAAAGTATCCAAAGAGAGCGAGAAATTACAAGCAAAAAATGACAATGTGCATTAGCCCAATAATTGAGAGAAAGTAAGAAACATTTCACCGTAACCACAATTATCTCATTACTGAGCATCAAAATAGGTTGAATGACATTTCTTAGCACAATGTAGCACAAATACAACAAGAAATTTCAACAATTATGCATTTCTCAAAATATGTCAAAAACTAGAAAAATTGAAAATTGGGAATTGTAAAACATCAAAGAGAGTTGAGAAATATTGCCTAAAGTGTATAGAGTGATACTAGAGGAAGCTAAAAGTGCAAAATGCAAGAGAAACTAGCACAATTTCAGCCCCCAAAAGTGTGGAATTCAGTTCGTCCTCTTTCCCTTTGTTGACAATCAAAAGCCCCAAATTTAATGTTTTTGATGCGAAATTGTTGAGGATTTATAACCACAAGAGGTTTGGGGATGTTTTTATGGTGAAAGATTAGAAAATTAATGGATGAAATGGAAGATTGGAGCAGAGGGCCTAGGGTTTCGATGAAGAAGAAGAAGAAAAAGTGAAGAATTGTAGAACCGAAGCCTCGGTTCTGCTATAGTTCGGATCGGTTCGATCAAGCCTCGGATCCGATGGGCTCAGATCCACCTCGCCAAAAGAACAGACGAGCCCTCGGATCTAAGAGAATTTCTTTGGATCTGAGCTTGGATCCAGCTGGGCTCAGATCCACCTCACTAGAAGAACAGACGAGACCCTGGATCCGAGAAAATTTCTTCGGATCCGAGCTCGGATCCAGCTGTTTCTGAAACAATTGCAGTTTCTGCAATTGTTTCCAATTCTGACAACTTTTTCTACTATTTCCAAATTACACTTGGGAAGAATTTTTTCGCAATTCAACACCACACGCAAGTATAATATACCCTTAACACTAAATCTAACCTTTCAAAACACATCAAACACATCTAAATTGCAAATCGAGGGTTGAGTTTCTTTGATCATTTTGACACTTTAACACTAAAATATCACTTTTAGGCATGAAATGCACATCAAATGAGTTAATGAGCATATACAAACATGTTATCACTGAAACTCACTTGATTATCATGAAAGTGCAACATTGGATATGTGAACGAGAAATGTAGATACTTAAAACAAAATCTAATATTCAAACTTCCTTTTTTAAATATCGTTTTTCAAGTGCACCTCCAAGATAAACGTTCAAACTCCGATAGCCCTCCTACAAACCAATAAAACATTAAAAATCACACCAACTAACGAAAAACACATTAAAAACACATTAAAACTAAAGAAATCGTTGAGTTGCCTCTCAACTAGTGCTTTTGTTTATAGTCGTTAGCTCAATTCAAAAGATTTGGCTCATTTTAGAACATTAGGTAGCGATTTTCTCCCCACAAGTCGAAACTCCCGAGCCAATCCACCATGTGGTGATTCATGCATTGATCTCTATAGTCCAATTTCCTCAAACGCCAAGGAGGAGACTTGTTATATAAAGGCTCAACTTCATCTTGGAGTGGAATTTGCTTGCCTTTTCCGAATTGGCTCAACTTTTCACCTCTTTCTTCATGGAGTGACGACTTTTTCAAGCCAACTTCCGTACTTATTTTCACCTCACTTGCTCCTACACCATGAGCGTTAATACCAAGAAAATTTATAGATTTAACTTCTGCATAGGGGCTGTACTAATGCATAATAAGAGGCTAGTTGATTTCAACAGGGGTAGATCCCGCCTCAATTGGGTAATAATGAGGACGACGAGGATGATACTTATGATGATGATGAAAAAGCAGGCTTTTCAGGTGGGTTTGTCGGATTGGATCCAGCAGCGAAAAGAGTCGAGAAATTGATACTTGAGGGATGTGAAGATGATACTAATACTATACTGAAGGGGTTTGGAATTGTGGGGTATGGGGGATCAGGGAAAACCACACTTGCCCGGAAGGTTTTCTGGAATTTGAGAAATTTGTTCTCGCCAAGGATTTGGGTTTCTTTGTCTGGGACCCTTTATGATGCACCGGTGAGCGGGGAGTTGAGAGTGAAGATTTTAAGGAAAATGCTGGAGCAGGCTGGTTGTGATGTCTCAGAATTGTCGACTGCTAATGTTGGCGATATTCCCAATCTCACTGAGAAGCTTTACCGTCGACTAACGGGCAAGAGGTATCTTATTGTGTTGGATGAGGTCTGGCACGTTAATGGTTGGTATGGGGATTTATGCTCTGAGCAGCCAAAAGGCGGCGATGCATCATTCGGGGACTGCATATCTCATGCCTTACCGAAAGATAGTGATGGGCGAATTATTGTCACAACTAGGCGAAAAATTGTTGCAACGCAAATGATAGGTGAGAAGAACTTGATGCCAATTGATACTCTGCTGGACCGAGAGATTGGCTGGTCGGTGTTTTCTGAAGCTGTCCGTCAAGATGGAAGAGTTGATGTGAATAACAACACTCTATTAAAGATGGAGGAGATAAGCAGCAAAGAATGTGCTGGCCTTCCCTTAGTTGCCAGGACTTTAGCAACGATAATTCCAGAACAAATCCAAGAGGAGGAGGCTGAATAGAACTTGGTCTAGCGATTAAAGTTAATGTCTCAGAAATTAAGGGTCTTGGGTTCTCAACTCCCTGTTCCTGCTTCTTAAATCTTACCAATACTTTGCTAGAAAAATTTTTTAAAAAAAAAGAAGAAGAAAAGTTGATGTTAATGGCTCAAATTACTTTGTTTCTGATGGCACTTGATCTTATGATATAGTTCCGGTTGTAATTCCTGAGATGCTACTTGTAATGTATACTTGCTGTTTCTCTGCCTTTAAGAGTTGATGATTCAGCTTGTAAATAAGCGCAAATAGTAAATACTCTACCTTTGAAAGAGGATTATTTGCGAGGCAAATTTCTCAAACTAATGCTGTAAAAGGAAAAGATCACAAAAAGTGGGGCTTTGTGGGTTGGCTTGCTTGATCTAGCATCACCATACATTTGGCAAAATCCATTTTATTTTTATTTTTTCTAAACAATATCGCCCATGCGTGGTGACACATTATTATTATTATTATTATTTTACATTCCAGTCCTAGGACTAAAATATAAAATGATAATTAAAAAAAAAAGAAGAAACAATCCTATATTAAATACCAAACTTTTTATGTATGATATACATTTAGACTTGTAAGTGTATATACTAATGATGCATGAAAAGATTTATTTAAAATATAAACCCTACTATTCCAAGATAAAGAGCAGCATTTTATGTTATAACTTTTTTAATTTTTTTTTCCTTTTTTAGTTCAATAAATGTCATGTAAAATAAAAAAAAACTTGCACATGGTGCGACAGCACTGTTTCTTTTTTCTTTTTTTTTTTTTCGTTTAATCCAGATAACGAGTCCATGTAGATTGGAAATACCCTTTGGCTTTTTCCTGGGCCATACTCAGCAGCATTGAATGCATCATAAAAGTATCAAGATATCGGACAAGGGGTGCAACCGTTTGTGCCGGTTTGTGCATTTTTCAACAGCGCGTAACATTTTTTGCACATCGTATAACTTTCTTTACACATGGAGTAACTTTAGAACAATTTTTTGTGGGCCTCACACATGACGTGAAAATCGAGTTACATGCTATAATGTGAGCCGCACAAATTTTTGAGGCCATATCGTGGCCGTGAACCTTCTGGAACGGTTGTCAGAGACAACCGTTCCTACCCCATTTCCCAAGATATCTCAGAGGCAACCTGTAAACTGACCTGTAACCTGTAATCTTTACTTTTATGTCTGAGAAAGAAAAATAATAAAAGTAGATAGTCTGCTTTTGATTCTTTATTCTGGATCACATTTATTTCTTTAAAACGTATTCCTCAGCGTGGATATCGTCTCACTCTGCCCAACCTCCATTATGCGTCAAAAGAATACTCAGGTTGCATTTACAGATACTAATTGCATAAAAAACTCTTGCATTTCTGGGTAAGCTTGCTTGTTAAAGAAAAACTCATTTGATACTGAAAAGTTTGCAAACAATTACCTCTCCATGACTTTTAGGAATCAGTGTCAAATAGTGCAGTAGTATCAGAAGCTAAAAATTTTCCTGTGTGGTTAACTGACACGACACGGAAAGAATTGAGGCGGTTGCTTTTTTTTTTTGTAATTAGCTCTTATATTATTAAGTGTTAATATCTATAAAATATTATCATTTGGGAAAAAAAAAAAAAGGACATCTTTAGTCAATATATTTTTGACAACCAAGGTGGTAATTGTGAGAAAGATGTAACCCAAAAGCCAAAGTGAACCGAAGCAATCTGGAAATTATTACTCCCTCTATCCAAATTATTTGGTCTTGTTTCGGGAATTTAATTTTTTTAAAAATAGTAATTTGATTGTAAAGTTTGTACTTCTCAATTCAATTTTATCCTTATAAATTCAAAATTTGAATTTGAATGATAGCATGCATATAATTAGAAGGATGGGTTATATTAGAAAAAGAAACTAAAATGTATTTTAACTTTTTCAATAGGATAAATATATTGGGACATCTCAAAATGGAAAATAGGATACTTCCAATGGGACAGAGGAGTATTAATTAAGCTTGGTTTAAATGTAATGGAATTGGTTGATTTATCGCCACAAAAAAAAAAAATTGCAACCAACTACAATGTCTTGACTAATAAGGGAAGTGTTATAGAACTGAACGAACCAAATTTGCTAAGAAGAATTAGTCTAGTGGTTAAAATATGCTAGAGAATGGAAGTGTTAGTTTCGATTCTCCTCCACCCCTCCTCGCCTGCGGTGTTATACTTTCAAGTATTCTCCTTGAGCCCATCTTGAGTTCATCTCAATTCCACTTGAGTTTTTCTTTCAAAAAGCCTTTTCTTTTCAAAGATTGCAATCACAATTTTTGAAAAAAAAAATTTTGGAACTATGTTCAACTAGTCTCGATTTGCAAGTTTATACCAAACACAATTGAGGTAGTGCATACGACATTTGACTATTAAATTCTACCTACTTCGTTCTTCATCCGCCACCAACTTTATTTGATTTCTTTGGTGCAAGGCATAACTAACATCCTTCATTTCTCACGCGTTTCTAGTCAATTAACATATCAGTTCATTTTTATTATTTTTCTAATTATCAAAATTACATGATTAAAAAGAATAAGGTTTTCAATAACTTGTTAATCTCTTACAACCTTCCAACAGATTAGATGTAGGGTCTTGTTAGGCCTTTAGTGATTGGAAGATAACTTATTAACTTCCTACACCCTGCGTGATGAGCATTTTGTGTGATTAGATAGGTGGTCAATATTAAATTATTCAAATAGTCTATTGTCAATAAAAATGTAGAATCTATAATTGCTTGATTGTTTTGATATTTGTGACAAGTGGGATATTTGTTTATATGTCAGGGAAATATATGATGTAATTTAAATGAGCTGAACTTGTGACTTTATTGATTAGAATTGGTGGACTTTCAAGTTATTAATGATGTTGATACATTCAATCTTGAGAGCTTGTTTAGGCTTGTCTATTAACAAGAAAAATATTCAAAAAATTTGTTTTGGTTATTGAAAAACTAAAGAGAGGCAGGTTGTCAAAATTTATTGATTATCATATCCAATTTGTTGATAAATATATGAACGTATCCTTACATCGATAATCAGTGGAATGAACCAAAACCAAGATTTTTCCTTTGACTAGAGGTTTGTATATTATTAATCCAATTTTATTTGATTTTTTATTTTGTTATTACTTTATTTTATTTAAGGTACTTTAGTTTAAGTTCTCAAACCCCTCCCCCAACCCTTCCTCTTATTGATAGTTACTACAAAGAAATAAATCAATTAATTCCTATGAGAATGAGTCTACTCATCACTGCACACAAAAGCATTCATGCAGGTATTTTTGTTTTGGCAAAATGATCGGTTTCATCCCTCATATTTTGCAAAAATATTTTTTTAATTCCTTACTTTTAAAACAAAGCAAATTCATCCTTGACATTTAAAAATTGAAACTATTACACCCTGAACTCAATTTTTAATCTGAATCAAACCATCCAATAACCCAATAATAAATTTCGGGAGATAGAATTGATAGATCATTCAGTTAACTCTTTCACATTCACATGACATTTATTGAATCAAAAAGAAAAAAATAAAAATTACAACATAAAAATTGATAGATCACTTGGTAAACTCTATCACATTCACATGACATTTATTGAACCAAAAAGAAAAAAAATAAAAATTACAACATAAAAAGGCCGTTGTTTGTCTTGGAATAGTAGGTTTTTTTTGGGTAAATCTTTTCATGCATGATAGGGTGTTAATTGTTAGCAATTTTATTGTTAATTTTCCCTTTTATCCTTGCCAAATATTGTTTTAATTATTAATATTTATTTATATTTGGTATTGGACCCAATTTCAGGGAGTGAAGCAGAAAACTACAAAAAAGGAGGGACTTTCTGAAAATAATTGAGACTTCAAATAAGCCACAGACCTGGCCCACATGGTGATATACGCGGACTGCATTTCTTTTTTGCGGATTAGGAGTATCTTGGAGTGTTGAAGTGTTTGACTATCAAGAGAAAACTAAAGAAAGAAGGACTTCAGAGAACTTCACTTTATGTACACTCCTTTCTCAATTTGTGCGGGGACCACGGAGAGAAGAAAGGCATTAGTCATTTGAATTGAAAGGAAACAAACCTGCAAAGAGTTGTTTTTGTTCCTTATTCGTGGGGACCACTGGCTAGATAGTTTTAGTCATTTCCCTTTGGCTATATAAGGACAATCGTAAGAAAGGCTAAGGGGACCTTTTAGCATAGTTTAGTTTTATTCTTTCTTGGTTCCTTTGATGGCCTGGATCTCAGTTAAATTACTTAGAGATTTTCTCATGAGGCGTGGCTAAGTTTTTCGTCTAGTCGAGGAACAACGGAGGACTTGGTTCTACTAAATTTGTGAGATCGAATTAGTTTTTATTTATTTCCATTATTCACTGGTATTCGTCTATCTTCTGCTTTATGTTCATATGGTTGTTTTATTATTCGATTATCCAGGACCCGGATTCTAGATTAATTCAATAACCTGAAGCCAATTAGGGTAGTTAAATCCGTAATTGTTTAACTATTCTAAACTGGTGGCAACTGGCATGATTGGGTTTGTGTCAGGAAGATAGACAGGCTAACTTAAAGAGACCCTCGTAGCGTGTTGATTGGTTAGAATTAGGCTCTTCTAATTATTCATGCAATTAGGCAATTGAACTTCTATGGTCGTACCTAGGGTTATTTCCTGATTAGAGAAATAGTCAACGGTCGTACTTTGGCTATCGACAAATTGAGGAAGAGTTGATTGTTTATCGCGTGTATGACAACTATAACTAATTTATCAGATAATAACTGGAATAATCCTTGTATCTGTGATCGAATTAAGTGAACCATCTCCGAAATTGTCTCTTGGCTAGAGTTCGTCCATTATTATTTTTATTGTGATAATTAGTTATTTGAGTTGTAGTTGTCTTATTTTATTTTAATTTATTCCAAGCAATTTAGTTACTCTCATTTTAAAAAACCCCCCATACTTCGGACTCTAAAAGAAATAAATTATCCCCAGTCCCTGTGGATTCGACCCTGCTTATCACTATCTACAGAAATTATATTTTATTTAAGCAGGTATTTATTATTGCACAGGTTCGACACCCTGTCAATTTTTGGCGTCGTTGCCGGGGACTGATGACAGATTAATTTGTTTCTTTTTGAGTTCATCTTGTTTTTATTTTTATTTTTATTTATTTTTCTCTTATTTTTTTTATATAGTTTATGGCTTCTAACACTCCGTATTTTGGTGATAGACTGGATTTTGTTTCCAGGGAAGGCAATGAGGCTTGTTTTTTTGTTAAGCTTGCATATTCAGAGGCACTAAACTCTATTAGAGAAAGAATGGCTGCTGCAACCTGTAAAATTTGTTATGCCAGGAATCATTCAACCGGTATGTGCCCCGAATATCAAGATAATCTGAATGTCCCACTCAATAATTATGGAGATTTTTCACCCTGGTCTCAAACGTGGTATAACCCTAATCCAAACGGGTATGATCAAGGATGGTGGGATAATTCCAGTTATAATTATACAACAAGGCCAATGAATTTTTAGCAGCCAATGAATTTTCAGCAATATGAGTCTCAAGAATCATCATCTATGTCAGGTATGTCTCTTGAAGAAATAGTTGAATCAATAGCTACTAATACATATCAATTTCAATAGGAGACACAAATGAGAAATGGGATGATGATGGATGCAATGAGTAATCTGGCAGACCAAATATGTCTATTGACATCCAGAATAAATCGATTGGCTTCTCAAATTGAAGAATTGCCCTCGAAAACCATTGTTGATTTTGAAGAAAATGAGAGTGCAATTGGCTGGACTAGTGATGAGGAGATGCAAGAGTGTCAAAATTAGAGATCTACAGATGCAGTTGAAAAAGAAATCGAAAAGGAAGAAATGGAACCCCAACCGCAACCCATTCAAGTGAAAGAATCTAGTGAAGAATCATCAAATATGGTGACACCACCTCCATTCCCTAACCCACATTTTCTTAACTCTTACTCTATGATTTCTGTTAATAAGATTGATTTTGTTATACCGGAAGTTTTTGAGTCTCATGACAGGAATAAGTTAAGAGCGGAGACGGCAAAATATCTTGAACCGATAAATGCGTGTGATGGAGGAGTGAGTGGAGAATGCAAATTATCGTTGACTTGTTTGGCGCCATCTACTAGTTCACGGAAGATTGTAGCTCATGTGTTGAAGGATTACTTTATTTACGAGGGCTATCAGGACTATATAGAGGATGAAACACTGAAACGAGCCACAAGATTTTATCCTCCGTGAATAAATATGGCAATGTCTAGTCAAAAACATTAAAGAAAGACGCTTTTTGGGAGGCAACCCAAATATTGATTTTATTATTTTTCGTTGTTCATTTCTTTCGTTTTTCGTTTCTCGGTTGAGTAGTAATCGGTCTTCATGTTTTTCTCCACTGTGGCAGGAAGTGCAATCTTGGCGTGCCCACGAGGTGTTTGTGTCTCCTGAGATCAGTGGACGTTTACCAATCTTGGCGTGCCCACGCGGTGTTTGATGACCCAAAAACAAAGGAAATAAAAAAAAATTAAAAAACAAATTTTTTAAAAAAAAGTAATTTCCTTTTTCATTTTCAGTTTTGGTATTCAAAAATCGAATTTTCCAATCTCAATTCAATTTTAAAAAAAATTCCCAAAAATTTTTTTTTTTCTTTTTCTTTCTTTCTTCTTCTTGTCTTTCTTTCTTTCTTCTTTTTTCTTTCTTTCTTCCTTCTTCCCCGCTGCTTTCCCTTTCCCCCTGTCCTTTTCTACTTCAGTCGCCGCCTCCATGCTCCACCGCGCCTCCACGCCATCAGATTGCGTCCTCACCTCACGGTCCACTTCCAGCACGTGGCCAAGCCGCGCCTCTCTTCCACTCTCACCTTCCAGGAGCGCCGCCTCCTCAGCTTAGCTCGCCGCACCCCACCCACGGCCTGCTCCAGTACCAGCTCGCGCGCCTCTCTTCGCTAACCTGCCATCGCCACCGCCTGCTCGAGCTCCACAACCACCGCTACTAGCCATCGCCGTCGCACGCCACCAGCGCGCAGCCCAGCGCGCGAGCCTGTTGCCCTTCACCAGCCGCACCTCTCTCCACCTTGCCGACGCTAGCCACCTCAGCACCTCCAAGCTCCATCTCACGGACCACCCCAGCTTCCTCTCTCCCTCGCGCGACCTTTCCCTTGCGCGAAGCTCCGTCACTGGTCTGCGTAGCTTCTCAGCCCTTACGCCATCCACCTCGCGCGATTTTCTCCTCTCGCTGCCGACTCCACCAGTCCCCTCCGTCACGAGCTATCAGCCGCTATCCACCACTGCTGCTTAGCTCATCTCGCACCACCGCACGCCGCGAGCCACGGCGACCTTTCCCTCACGCGCGACTTCAGCTTCAACTCCCCCAGCTTCAACTCCCTCTCACCCACCGCACTTGCCCACCCTGGTGCCAGGTTTTTCATTTATTTGGTGGAACCCGTTATTTCGATTACTGGCTATTGATGAGGTTTGACTGATATTGGGGTGTTGTTCAGTGTTGTTTGGATTTCTTAGTGGGTTGGGTTAGCCTATGTGAATTGGTATTTGAGGGGACCTCTGACCATATTCTCCTTATTCAAATTGCTTGAATCCATTGCTTTGTTGAGGTCGTCTATGGTAGCACTTGAGCTCTATTTTGGTTGCTTTCTGTCTTTAGACCATTGCTGTGCCTTTGGTCGGGTTACTTCTGTTATTGCTCTTAGTTGCTTTTAATTGACTTGTTGGGGGCGTTTGCCACAATTTAAGGTGCGCGTTTTGCGGCCAACTGCACCTATGGAGGCATTTAGTGGAGAGGTTTGGTATTTGTCTGCATTTGCGGACATCATTGCTTATTGAATTGCTTTTGCTGGTTCTTACAATAGTGGGGCTTCCTGTGATTATTGATTGTTTTGTTGCATTGATTGGGAGCCGTGTTCTGATAGTGTGGGCAGCTACTTTCTGTGGTTGTTTGTTGATTTGGGAAGCTACTGTGACACTTCCATTGCCTATTGATCATTTGTTGCATCTAATTGACTTGCCTGGAGTACTCTGCCCATCAATTTTATTTAATCAAATCTTTGGAGCAATTGTTGCACATTCGGACTGATTTGTTTCTACATCTGACTGAATTGGGATCACAAGTGCTTATCAAGTGCATTTGCTATAAGTGTTGGGGTATTTGTACGTCCTCTGGGCGGTTGAATTGTGCATTTTATTCGTTGGGTTGGCTTTACAATTGTTATTGCTTTGAATTTCCGGCTTCCATTATTTGTTGGCAATTGCAGTCTCTTATTGCTTAGAGTGATATCTAGAGTGCATGGTGAAGCCACGAATGGCACGAGCTCCAGATGCGAGTTGAGAGACTAGAGACTCGGATGACCTACATTAACGTCAATCTTCATAACATGGTGAAGAATTTGGCAGTACCCCGCCCGACCCACCCCTGTTTTGACAACTTCAGGGAAGTACCGTTGCCCTTCTCCTTCCTTTTGCTGTTAGTTTATCACATTGAGGGCAATGTGTGATTTAGGTGTGGGGGGGTCAGTTTTGGGTGCTAGTATTTTCAATTTTCGATTTTTAGGTGTTTTTCCTTTATTTTTAGTTTGATATTTATCTCCTTTTTCCTTTATTTTCTTTTCTTTTTTCTAGTGGTCAGTCTTCATATGAATACCAAGTTTTGATGCTGGATTGTTGTCTCTAATTCTGTTATTGCCAAGTTTTAGTGATAAAAAGGTATCAAGTTAATGTGGTTGAGTTCAGGAACATCTCTTTGGTGAATATCAATAATTGCTTAACTTTTCCTGGTTTTGGTTAACTTTTCTAGGCATAGGGAATGATTGTTGGCATTTTTCATGTGAATTGGTCCAGTTATTAATTTTAGTTCTCTATATTTGGAAATTTGAGGCTGGCTGCTGTTATTTTTATTTTTAGTTATTGTGATGTATGGTTGTAAATAAGAGTTGACTGTACTCCGCTAGTGATTACTACTGAGTAACCGGGAATCTTCACCTAAAGTGTCGATTTTCGCGTCAAAAGGTAGTAGTTGCTATGAGTGCGTGGTCCTATAGCGATTGGAGCTGAGTAACCGGGCTCCTCCATCTATCAAATGTTGGAGTTCACGTCAAAAGGTTCTAAGGGCTATAGACTAAGTCTTTTATTACTCAAAAAAAAAAAACAAAACAAAACAAAAAGAAAAAAATAAAATAAAGATTGTGTTAGTATGTGAATAAGTAAGCTTGCAGGTTTGTGATCTTAATGTCGAGATTTTGGTTAATAGTTGGACCATTCGCTGATAAATGTGAGCAACCATTCCTTTTTCTTAGATTAAGTTTACTTTAAACTGGAGGAGTTGGTGGTTGGGAGGCTAACCGGGGTGATTTTTCTTGGATGTTGACCTGTGATGCTTGATATTTATTTTTCTTGGGCATCTTGGCAATACAGTAGTTGGAGCAGTAGCCATTGTCAAATTTTTGGGGTTCAGTTGTTGTTCCCATGCTTGAGGGCAAGCATGATTTAGGTGTGGGGGGAATTGATAGGGTGTTAATTGTTAGCAATTTTATTGTTAATTTTCCCTTTTATCCTTGCCAAATATTGTTTTAATTATTAATATTTACTTATATTTGGTATTGGACCCAATTTCAGAGAGTGAAGCAGAAAACTACAAAAAAGGAGGGACTTTCTGAAAATAATTGAGACTTCAAATAAGCCACAGACTTGGCCCACATGGTGATATACGCGGACTGCATTTCTTTTTTGCGGATTAGGAGTATCTTGGAGTGTTGAAGTGTTTGACTATCAAGAGAAAACTAAAGAAAGAAGGACTTCAGAGAACTTCACTTTATGTACACTCCTTTCTCAATTTGTGCGGGGACCACGGAGAGAAGAAAGGCATTAGTCATTTGAATTGAAAGGAAACAAACGTGCAAAGAGTTGTTTTTGTTCCTTATTCGTGGGGACCACTGGATAGATAGCTTTAGTCATTTCCCTTTGGCTATATAAGGGCAATCGTAAGAAAGGCTAAGGGGACCTTTTAGCATAGTTTAGTTTTATTCTTTCTTGGTTCCTTTGATGGCCTGGATCTCAGTTAAATTACTTGGAGATTTTCTCATGAGGCGTGGCTAAATTTTTCATCTAGTCGAGGAACAACGGAGGACTTGGTTCTACTAAATTTGTGAGATCGAATTAGTTTTTATTTATTTCCATTATTCACTGGTATTCGTCTATCTTCTGCATTATGTTCATATGGTTGTTTTATTATTCGATTATCCAAGGCCCGGATTCTAGATTAATTCAATAACCTGAAGCCAATTAGGGTAGTTAAATCCGTAATTGTTTAATTATTCTAAACTGGTGGCAACTGGCATGATTGGGTTTGTGTCAGGAAGATAGACAGGCTAACTTAAAGAGACCCTCGTAGCGTGTTGATTGGTTAGAATTAGGTTCTTCTAATTATTCATGCAATTAGGCAATTGAACTTCTATGGTTGTATCTAGGGTTATTTCCTGATTAGAGAAATAGTCAACGGTCGTACCTTGGCTATCAACAAATTGAGGAAGAGTTGATTGTTTATCGCGTGTATGACAACTATAACTAATTTATCAGATAGTAACTGGAATAATCCTTGCATCTGTGATCGAATTAAGTGAACCATCTCCGAAGTTGTCTCTTGGCTAGAGTTCGTCCATTATTATTTTTATTGTGATAATTAGTTATTTGAGTTGTAGTTGTCTTATTTTATTTTAATTTATTCCAAGCAATTTAGTTACTCTCATTTTCAAAAACCCCCCATACTTCGGACTCTAAAAGAAATAAATTATCCCCAGTCCCTGTGGATTCGACCCTGCTTATCACTATCTACAGAAATTATATTTCATTTAAGCAGGTATTTATTATTGCACAGGTTCGACACCCTGTCAATGAACTATTAGTATATACCCTTTCAAATCTAGATGTGTATCATACGTACAAAGTTTAGTATTTAAATTTAAATTGAAATGATATAGCTAACAACTAGACCTATCAATGTATACAATGGCAATGTAAGAAAAATTAAGCCTTCTTTTTTATGTTATAATTTTTTATTTTCTTTTTTGGGTTCATTAAATTCATATGAATATCAAGTTGAATTAACCAAGTGATTTAGCAATTATACCCTCGAAATTTATAATCAGGTTTGGATTCGAATTAAAAGTTAATTTTGGGGATGTAATAGTTTCAAATTTTAAATGTCAAGAATGAATTTGCTTAATTTTAAAAGTGAGGGACGAAAGGAATATTTTTATGAAATGTGAAGTATGAAACTAGCCATTTTCCCTTTTATGTTTTGTAAATTCAATACCCGTCACCTTAACTGAAACATCATGCTACGGTAAATCCTATTCTTTAGCTTATGGGTATTTTAGACTGTGACTGTAGATAGTGTTTTAAATAAATTTTATTTTTTATAAAAGAGGAAAAAGATATACCATCCAATTAATAGACCGTAAATTCAAGATGTTTATTTGATAAGGTGACACAATTATTGTTGTTATATTTTTCATTTCCCAACAAACTTGACGAGAACACATCCACATGTTTACAGATATATGACTTGTAACACGCTAAGCTAGTTTCTCATAATTGACTCAGACACGGAGGGTTGAGTTGGTAATTAATCATGCACAACTGCTATAGTTGTCTTATAAAGCTTTCAGCGAGTCGAATTGAGCTCAAATTCAAGGTTGAAAATGATTTAATTCTAATTTTTAAAACTAATACATAATCTAGAATAACTATAATTATATTGGCTTTGTTTAGAAAATAAATAATACTAATTTATGTATTATTACTTTGTTGAGGGGAAATACAAGTACTCTTAAATATTTTGCACATGTCGTGTTTTGAAAATGTCCCTACCGTGTAGATGGACCTCTAACTTTTAGAGTTTTAGTGGTCTTGCAACTTTTGTCTTCTCCCAATGAAACTCTTTGATACCTTCAAAAGGGAAGGGAATGGTAGACCGTGACAGGCAATGGAACGCATACCAATTGTTATCTGCATACATGCTTCATAAATGTTCATACTTGCTGAGTTTCACTAGTGCCATAATGTCAAACAAGATGAATCTACAAAACAGCTTTCGATGAATAAGGAAATATTAGCTTGACTTATCATGCTGAAATGAAAATTTTCTGCCACAAGAACAATCACTCACCAAGCCAGGGAAGCAATCCTGGCTGAAGAACTCTATCTGATTCCACAGTCAAGAAGAAAATTCTTATTTGGCCTTTACTTGATTATAATCCCTACTTTTCCATGATCAATTTTGCTCTTGCATGCCCAGCCTTAATCCGAAATTGTTCTCCTAATCCGAAATGAGCCATCAGTATCCAAACGAAAGTAATCAGCTCACCCCCTTTACTGAGCTCCTGAGCATGAGCATTTGCTCGGCAGTGACTGGCAGCGTAGGACAACAGTTCCACCCACACTTTACTCATTATCTCCCACCTTTGATCATCCTCCAAGTTTCTCAAATCCTTTGCGAGCCTACAGGCATCAAACAACACTGATTTGCTTCTGTCACCCTTCACATCAATGGGTTTAACATGTGTATTTACATTAAGTAGCTTTTGACATGCATCACTTTGTGAGGGTTGCTGAACTTGACTCTCTTGCAGGGGATGTATTCTTGGCTGCGACGCAGATGTTCAATTTCGAGCAGATATCCAAGACTGTTGAAATTGATGGCCTTGATTCTGTCTTCCACCTGCTGAAAAACTTCTTAGCTTCTTCACACGTGTCCTAAAAATGTGAAATGTAATCAAGTGGAAAAGAAGAAAAGATTGGCAGCTCTAATACCTTTTGATATTTAGCTATATAGTGAGCTACAAGCATTGGATTAAGATGATTTTTAAACCATTTTAAAACTAAAACATAAGGATACATTTCTTATGAAGATATCAAAATTCAGTTCTTACATTTTCATGGTTAAAAAACTGAAACACAATCATGAATTTTTGCTGCGGAAGATTGAAACAAAGTTCTAACCAATCGAGGGTATTTTAGTCATTTCTCAATCTATAGAGTTCCAATTGAGATAATTCTTGATGCATTGGAAACTAACTCAATTACGTACAACTTTCATGTTTTGTGCAAAAGTTAGTTCAACTTCCATTGTCAAGAAATTTGTGGTTCAATTTAGAGTAAAAATAGAGCAATTTCCAAAATCATAAAAATTGTGCAAACCTGCAGCGGAAGACAAAACACAACCTAAAATGCGACCCTTCACCTGCGTTTTGCACATATTCATATTTCGGCTACTTTATAGCTGGAAATAGTTGAATTTCAACTTGTAGTTCTTTCCTACTATTTTTTTGACCAATTTTCTGAATGGATTTTGGCTGGAAAGTGCAAGAAGCATCTTGGAGATGTGGAGAATCAATATTGGAAATCTCAAGGCACAATTTATAAAACTTGAAACATGATTGTTAGGAGCAAAATCTTCTATAAATAGGGTCTCTTGTGAACATTTTTTGTAACTTTGGAGCTTAGAGAAACTACACCAAATGTAGTCTTTCACTAGAACTTTCTAGTTCATTAGTGTAGTATAGTTTAGAATAATTAGTGTTATCCGATCCTTGTATATAGCTTGACATAGATGAAGTTGAGGGTGAAAATGGAGAGTTTGGAACTCAAGTGATATGGGTGACATTTCTTCTATCACTTTCTTTCTTGTATTGATTTTCATGTTTAGTGAATATATAAATTTGGTTCTTGTTTGTGTTATATATATGTCTTGCTAGTTTTTATACCTAGGAGATGGATGAACTTCTATGATTGTTAAGTGAGTTTTTCATGGTTATTTGAGTTTATTTCTTGAGCAAGTTATTTAACACTTTTGTTATTTCAATCATATGATTAATTAACCATTAGTTGTGACTATCTAAAAGTACTGGTTCATCAATAACCATTATTTAATACTAGTTCATGAAAGTATTAAATCTAGGAAGTTAATTCACTAATATAGGACTACACTTTTGTGGCTTTGGCAGCTTATTCCATGTAATTTCATAGAATTTAATGAATCCATAACTAGTTTCGTATCACGTTAGTAGATATGGTTGGTATATTCGTAAATGCGTATATCACATACATTTGAAAATTATGCCATAACTAACAAAAGTAAATGAATTCATTTAACCAGTAATTTCACTTAGAAGAGTAGTTAGTAAATCCATAACTCTAAGAATCTCTTTGTTATTGTTTTTACCAATTTTTTATGATTCATAGTATAAATTTACTTGCTTTATTTGTAGTAGTCTAAATAATAGAAGAGTTCAGAAATCACCAGTAGTTGATAATCTTTTCTGTCGGATTAACACCTAATATCTCTTATACTCGATAAACAATCTGTATACTTGAAGAAAATGAGGTGTTTAGGTTTTTAAACTTTGGCGTGAAATAAAAATCTCATCAATGGAGGGAAAAAAAGGAGTGAATAGGGAGAGGACCTCATGGTCGTGAGTGAGATAGGGGAAGGAGATGAAAGTGGAAAAGGGATAGCAAATCCCAAGGTGTAGGAGGGAAAGAAAGGTATTTCAAAACATCTCAAGAACTCTAAAAACACCTTAGAGCCTTACATCTAAACACTTTTTAAAAACACATCATTATCATTATCATTATCATTATTACCATTATCATTACTATTATAAAAGTTACCATGAGTTTTGGTATCGTTGAACTATGCATTTTGATGGTCTTAATTTTTGTTATCCCAATTATGCCCTTATTGATTGATGGTTAATGTTTTATATTTTGCTTTTACTATAATTTATGATGATTGAAGTTCATTCTAGAAAATGTCGGTTGATAATAAGACCAAACATTAATTGATACTTAAGTTCACTGTATTACATCGTACCATTTTAATTTATAAAGAAAAATCTCATTAAACTTGTAAACACAAAATGAGTTAAGAAACGTTCAGCAAATAGATGAATTATATTAGTTGTATCCATCCAATTCAAACGAAGGAGAAGAATTTTTCATGTCACACACAAATGTCACAATTTGATTTTAGTATGAAAGTATAAGCAAAAATTTTGGTTCTAGGTTTTATCACATCAAAATTACAATTTTCTCCAATAATTAGAAACATTTTACTACATTTCAATAATAATAAATATCAATTAATATGGTTCATGAATACAGTTACAAAAATGAAACATCCCTTTGAGTAATAGTGTATTAAAATCTACCGGTCGTGTTAAAAGACAGTCTTATAACTAAAATAGCACTATGCATCATTTACAAGTCAATATTAATAGTAAACAAAAGAAAAAAAGAAACACAAAAAAAGATCAAAACTAAATGAAAAAATCATGATATGACATAAAGAATGATAAACGTTACCCAAAAAAATTTCAAAATTCAATTCAAATATCATCAAAGAGAACATTAAGATCAATCCAATCAAACAAAAATATAGCTGTAAATATAGATACTTTGATATCAATAGTACCAGCCATCTTAGTTAGATTGAAGTGTTAGTATAATTCGCTTCAGTTTCAGTGATACCCAAAGTACTCTACATTAAACGACACAATGAAAGACAAAAAATGACAAAACATTGAAAAATTAAACTCAAATGATGGATATTTTGATACCCAATGTGTCATTAGTCTTAGATTAGAGCGTTAGCAGAATCTAGTCTTAGTTTTTAGTGATGCCTTGAGTACTCTCTTCTCGAATAATATTCAATATTGGTAATTATCACAAAAAATGAAGCACCAAGTCTGAATTATGGAGACAATTAAAATAATAAAGCACTTTTATCTAAAACTGTCCCTTTGCGTTTTACTCCCAATTTATCTGTTAATGAAAAATTCTTGATTATTCACAATTCTAATTCCAATTCCAAGATCATCAGAAGTATTAACATGGATACTACAAAAATGGTGATCCGAGGATAAAAAGTTATTGTTGCTTTTGCTTAATTTGCTTTAGAGAAAATAAAGAAAGCCAACTAGCAAACAATTCAAAAACATCTAGAAGAGTAAAAGAATATTGACATAGTATATGAGTAGATGATTTACTGAACTACATAATAAATGTAAAATAAATAATTTAGTATATCCAATAAAACATGATTATCAATTACTAGAATGTGATTCAAACTCCTTTATTATTTAGACTAACACAAGTAAAGTAAGTAAATCTATTTTACAAATATGCAATAAACGTAAGAAAAATTATAAGAACAAGGATCCTAAGGTTATAGAATTCCTTAGTACTCTTACAAGTAGTGTATGAGTTTTTATTTTTAACTAGACAAATATTCTAAAATTTATTGTTAATTCCAGTGTAGTATATGGATGAACCATCATGAACTCGTGTATAAGTTAAGAAGTCCACGACATGCCTACACTTGAGTTCTGCAAAATATTGCCTTTTTAAGTTATTTCCGTTATACCATTGACTTAATTATTCCTCGAGTCAAGTTAGTTAAACTTGCCTACAAAAGGGAGGGTTGGGGGAAGGGATGGGTTGGATAGTTCAAGGGGAAAGAGTGTAAGTTAGAGGTTCAGAATTCAAATCCTTTCACTTATGTTAAAAAAAAAAAAAAAAAAAACTTACCTACAGAAGAGGTGTAAGGTTTGATACTGAGGATTATCTATTATTTCCTGACCATTAACTTTCTTCCTTCTTCTTCCTCTTGTTTGATACCGTATGCATCGTGGACATGTACCTACAGGAATGAAATCACTTACAAGGGTAATAGGAACCTACTCGACTTTTTTCAATTCTTTAATTCTCTTCTATTCTTTCTTGTCTAATTCTATAGATCAAAACACTTCCTTCTAACAGCACAATTATACATCTAACCTATATCAAAAATGTAAACAACTATTTGACTGCAGGTTGGAGGCATTTGGACAAATATATTCAATTATTTCACATTTTAACTTCATTTTTTCCTTTTGCATCTTCATATTCTTTTGTGGAATGAGATCTAGCAATTGTGGGGCTAACAAATTGGGCAGAAGCATATTTTGCTCCACTAGATTGTTTTGAATTCGTTCTTTTTGAGGCAAAAGGCAACTTCAATATTCTTTTGTCCGATAAGAATAACAATCGTGGGGGTAACAAATTGGCTTGAAGCATTCTTTGCTTCATGAGATTATTTTTGAGTTTGTTCTTTTTGAGGATTGCGATTCTTTACTTGTACCATTAAAGTAGTTATGGCCATCATTCCTTCGCAAAGCAAAAGTGACAAGGAAAAGATAGAAGTCATGATTACATTCCAAAGGCCATAGGACAGAATGTTATAGCTACAGAGCAAAAATGGGATTCCAACTTCCGGTTACGCTACAAAGTATCTTCTCTCTATCTAGCAAAGGATTTTCTATTGTACAAGTCTATGTTACCCCCATGTTATACCTCAGTTTGGTGTAAGTTGTTGAAAATTTGGTGTCTTTCCACTCGGTTAGTGCATATCAAAACTAATATCAAATATTGTAAGACTTACACCAATAAAATACAATTTTTGTGTAAGCCTTGTGTACACTAACTTGGTCAAAAAAATACACCAGATATTGAACAATTTACGCTGACCAAAGAGTGTAACATGAGTATAACATGTAAGTATATAATAGAAGATCTTTTGCCCTCTCTCCCCTGTAAATGTTTGTTAATTCTCGTTATAGTTTCTCAGCTATTTAATAAAAATTTTGTTAGGTAATAAAACATTCTAAGACAACTACTATATTATTAATGAATAATTAAGGTATGCATGTGCGTTTAGATATGATTTGAGTCTTGATGAGGGTCTAAGTTTGGGTTGTAAAAATCAAACCCTGACCAAACCTATAATTCTCATATAGAGTTTGAGGATGAATATGGTTTCGGTTTAAATTTAAGACCCAAAAAAAAAACGGATTGGTTGAATTGGGTTTGTGTAAGATAGATTTATTGACATGCCTAACATATCTAAACTATACTTAAACAAATTTTTCCTTGAGGGTTGGTCAAAAGAGATTTGGGACAGGCGAAGTTGTAGTTTCATCTAATTTTGTACGATTATCATATTTACTATATTATTAGGTGTATGGTCATATTATATTTATTTGTAAAATAGTAGGTATATAATATATATGACTAAAATATTTTACGTATATTCTATACAACAAGTTTAATGCAAGGATGGAATGAAAAATTTTAGTTTGAGGGAGCGAAATATATATGCATATAAACTTTTGAATCAACCTAACATTTTTTTGAAAATTTTTGGTTGAGGTAAGCAAATAGCTTAAAATGCATAGGAGTTTTTCAAAATTTTAAGGAAAAAGAAATGAATATGAAGAACTTAAGAAAGGAAAAAGGGGGAGAAGATGGTCCTTCATGCCCTTCCATAGTTCCGTCCTTGGATTGATGTAAATTTAGGATTTTTATCAGTTTATCCCCTTAAACTATACCCCAACTATCAGTTTAGTCCCTAACGTTAACTTTTAGTCACTTAAGTCCTTGGACTAACGGTCAAACAGTTAGTCCAAGGACTTAAGTGACTAAAAGTTAACGTTAGGGACTAAACTGATAGTTGGGGTATAGTTTAAGGGGATAAACTAATAAAAACCCTATTTTATAATTCACGTAAAAAGATATGTTTAGATCCAACTTAATTATAATTGGACAAATATATCCATAAATTGCCCTGCTAACTAACTAAAGTTTGGTGAAAAATTTTATGACAAAAATACCCTCTCCTTGTGCTTTAAGTATAAAACAAGGATTAGAAAGCTTTTCTCTCCTCTATTTTCTTAAATTGCTTACAAAATTTTTTATTTTATGCAATACCTTGTCAAGACATTGCAAATATGATGATATCGAAGTGTGGAATTTCATAACCTGTTTGCACGTCATCGAGCAAAGACAATCTTAGAAAGAAAATTTTATAGTTATTCCATTATAAAGTCTATTTTTTCTCAAGTGATATGTTAGTAAAAAAATTTTCCCTAGTGGTCCTTTTCTTTTCATAATTTTCCAAATTATAAGAACATGCGAGTTTTTAAAGATTGAAGCAATTCTCACATATTAGCAGAGCAATTTATGGGTATATTTGTCCATTTATAATTAAGTTGGATCTAAACATGTCTTTTTATGTGAATTATAAAATGTCTTCTTATTTGACCGTTAGTCCAAGGACTTAAGTGACTAAAAGTTAACGTTAGAGACTAAACTGATAGTTGGGATATAGTTTAAGGGGGTAAACTGATAAAAACCTGTAAATTTAATATTGTAGTGACTACAAGTAGGCAAAACCAAACATAATATAACGGTACCTTTTCCAGATTCAAACAAGTGTACTTGTATATATGTGTACATGGCGAATGCAAGAGGGGTAGGGAGGCGCAAGTGCCCTCTTAAGATTTAAGAAATTCTTTTATATCCCTTAAAAAATTTGTTAATATTTCACATACGTCCTTGTAAAAACTAGATTTTGCCCTCCCAAGATTTTAAAAGTCCTTTTATACTCCCTTAACATACTAAAAGTTTTCACTTGTATCAATGTAAGTACCCAATTTTTTTTGTACAAAAGTATAAGAGTGCCCCTTAAGGAAATGTATTTATAAATTTTGCCACCCAAATTCCAAGCTTTGGCTCCTCCCGTGTATGTGTGAATATATTAGACATAAATATATTGAACAATGAACATAAAAGTTAGATCTTGTTTTTCACATGTTAAAGCGAAGTTCACCTTTCGCATCTTCAATATTCTTTCGTGAAATGAGATCGAGTCATCGATGGGCTAACGAATTTCCAGAAGCAATCTTTACTCTACCATAATTGTTTTGAATTTTGCCTTTTCAGGCTTTGATTCTTGACTTGTCCCCATAATATTACTCGTCGAATTGTGTAACTTTATTTCCTTTAGAACAGTAAAAGTGACGGGGAAAAAATAAAAGTGATGGTTACCATTCTAAGAGGTATGGTATAGTGTAATAACTACTCATAAAAAATGGGATTTCTATTTCCAGCTGCATTAGCAAGGTATCATATCTATCCCCTATAAATTTGCTTTGATGTTGATTGTAGTTTCTCAACATTCCCACTCATGAATTCTTTGTCCCTCATTTTACCTATTCACGACTTCACTTATATCTCTCAGCAATTCTCTGTTGGGATTATCATCCTGATTTTCAATCAATCCAACAAAAGGAGGTATGTGCTTATATTTTTCAATTTCTCTTTCGGTTCAACACCTAAGTATGTTTTTTTTTTTTTGTGGGTGTATAACCACAAATCATAATCATAATTTTGCATAATTTGTCATAATGTCCATGCATTGTTTAAGTAGAAGTATAAGAACAAGAAAACACGGCTATGGCTTCTTCTGTCACCAGGATTAAATGGTAAGTTTTCCAACTAAGTATTAATTTTAGCTGTAAAGGTAATAAGTTTTGTTATGATGGTGGTAAGACGTAACATTATAACCAAAAAAGTACTATGTTTATTACTAATGATTGTTTACTTAACTACACCCACCGCTTATATAACAAAATTAAACAAATATTGTTCTACTCCAAACCAATGATGCCGATTATAACAAAAAATACCCACATTGATCCATAATACAATAATAACCACCAAGTACATGAGTTGTTATAACACATATCTAATTGATGAGCCATGAGAAGATCTAGATAAGAATATGAGTAAAGTAAATAATAATAATAATAATAGTAACCCACAAGCATATATATACCGATCTATAATATAATAATAACCAACAAGTACATGCATTGTTATGAATGTATTTAATTGATCAACTAGCCATGAGAAGCTCCTTGGATAAGAATATGAATACAGGGAAACATATATATAAATTCATATGTTAGTATTCACACGACTTCAACTTTCAAGTGCTTGCTTTGGGACTTTTTAATAATTTGAGAGTTATTTGAATCTTTTATGGAACAATTGACTACTTGGTACATAGGCATTTTAGTAAATTCATTTTTTGACCCTATGTGTAGGAAAAAAAAAACAAAGTACTGATAGCTATTACCAATGCATGTTAAGCCCTTGAGATGATTTCTTTTAAATTTGGTAAATAACTAAGAAGGCCACTAAATTTCTAAATTCCTATAAACGAAGTTTATCCTCAAATATAGTGGTCTTTTTTGTTATACTGAATCGTTGACTTCACTCCCTTGTATCTTCTTCTTCCTTCGACTCTCCCTTCAATGTCATCAATCTGCTTTTCATCATTCTTTGCATTATCGATTGTAACTTCTATATTAAGTGTCCAAAAAATCTATGCTTTACTATAAGTCTTTACCATTGTTTTGAAACCCGGGTTGGACTGGTCGGTTTAATTAGTCAAACTATGAACCAGCCATGGTTCTGATCTGGTTCATACTTTGGATTGATGGGATTTAAGAACTGGTAAGAACTGTGTGAACCATTCTGATTAGAATGAACCATTGAACTAAGTTTTTTTTGTTTCTGGCTATGAAATTGAAAAAAATAAAAATAAAAAAAGTTCTCCTTAACCCTAAAGACTAATCACTAATTGTGATACCTACTCACTTTCTTCTTGGCTTTTGTCTTTTATCAAGTTTTCATCTTTATTTTCTAGTTTCCTAACTTTCTCCAGGCTTCAAATTTTATTTTTAAATCAAAGTTGCAATCTTTAATTCCAAAAGATATGGTTAAAAGTTTAAACTCACAATGTTTGATACCCAAAGACATGAATTTTGTTTAATTTCAAAATATTGTGGTGTTTTTGGATAGAATTTAAGATCATTTTTTGGTAGATACAATTGAGATAAAATTTTATTTGTTTGAACTTATAATTTAAAAATTTTGTGAAAGTTCAAGTTCTTTGAAAACATTAAACTTTTTATCAGATAAAGTCTCAAATTAGTCTATAGAATGTCTTATTCTGTGCACATATATTTATATAATTTATTTTTAAAAAAATCAGTGAATCATGGTTAAACCGTGACCCAAACATATCGCCGGTTCAATTAACAGTCGGAGTTTCAAAACATATACATTACATTCTATTCGTGATGTCTACTTTGTTATTATTCCATTGATATGCTTCTTGTGCTTGGTTTTTCACGACATGCATGAACAATATCTTCAAGTAAAATTTAGTGTTTTTCATTTAAAAAAATGTATTTTTAGCTACTGTGCCGGTTCTGTGTCTCATATTTTGCCTTTTGTTTTCGATGTTTAATTTTTGCATGAAATCAGCCACTACATATTTTTGGATGTTAATAATATATTGGAAGGAATTATTAGGTATACTAGGAACTGATTTTGGCTTTGCGTGGTTTAGGATTTAATTTTTGTTTTTGAAAAAAGTTGTGAACAAAAACTTGGACAATTGATGGGTGAATAAAGAAAGGAAATTTGGAGAAATTGCACTCGCAATTTCTGGAGTTAACATGGGGTTGAAGCTTTTAAAAAGACAAAAGGGCTTACTACAAAAATCAATATTATCTTATAATCATTTAAAAAAAAACTATCATGTGTCACATACAGGTACCAAATACTTGTGCCTATATATAACAATACATTATGTAAGTACAACTATAATATTCCTCCAAAATCTTCTAAGCTTGGTGGTAGTCACCGCAAGAATTGTGCATTCAAATTTTCTTGTCTAACTCATTTGAAAATAATGTGCTCCAGGAAGTTGAAGCAATTTTGTTCCAGAAAGTTGGATGCACCAAATCTTAAGAAAGTTGTAGTAGAGAATGAAGCCATATCTGTGGATTTAAAGGTACATACATCTTAATTCTTTTAATTTCACCTTTTAATTTTGTGTCTCACTTCACAATATTTTAGTTTTCCTAAGAGTTGAGAATTCACATTTTCATTAATTATCTCTGAGTATGTATTTCACAAGAAAGAGAGGTCACCTTTTTGAGGCATTCAATTCTATTATTGATACGAAAAGAAGAGACAAATAGAGTTGTCTAGATGTTAAGGTACATAAACGTCATAAGCTTGCAAACGCTAGTGTTCTATATCTTTTAGCTTAATCTCATATATCTTTACTTTTATTTTTCTTTTGTAGGGGAAGGGTGGTTGGGGAGGTTTGGGAGGATGGTGATTTTAATTTTCAATATGCATTATGTATACTTTTTATTGATATGGATGAATTCGCGAAATACTTGCATGACAGTTGAATTTGGTTTGACTTGCTCAAATGATTAGGACCTTGAATAGGTTTTTATCTAATATACAAACATTTTTATCTAATTTAAAACAATTTACTTTTTTTGTTTAGTGTAAGTGGAAGGATTCGAATTTGAGATCTCTCGCTTACACTCCCTTCCTCTGATCTAATAGATGCACTTAACTATACTCACTTTTACTTAACCTTAGTGTGATTTACATTTGTGCTATCTTCAATTTTTCTATATATAAAGCATAAGGAGGGGATCTGGTATTAAAATTTCATATCATCTTTTAGGTCTTCAATTTTACCCTTACAAAAGTAAAGATTTACTAAAGACAACTACTTTAAGTTTAGTAAGTTTTAGTAACTTCCACATCCAGTAAATTCTATTTTTTTGGTTTGTTTGCCTATGAAAAATCATAACTTCTTTTTTTATTTGTCAAAAAATTCTAATAACTTCTGTTGGTTTTAATAAAAACAACTAAATTATTTTTTTCAAATTTGCAACCCATAGGGTGTGCTTTTCTCGCTAATACAAATAAAAGTAGAGTTACTTGAGTAGTCTTTTGATCTAGACCAACAAACTTTCTTATAGATTATGTATTTAGATACACATAACAGATTTGTGATATACAATGATGAAGAACTTATTCATTGTTTTACTAAATGCCGCTAGAATTGATTGGTGGTTTCTACAATGTACACGTGTTAATTTGATTAAAAGACGTCACTGCTAATTTTTTTCTTCAAACAACAAAGTCAATTAGATTTCCATTTCTAATCTTCTTTTGAGATTTCTTCAAACAACGAAGTCAATTAGATTTGTAATGACGTTTTTCAGTCATTGCTCTACGCCGAGTCAAGGATTTTCTTATCTTTAGATTCCTAAATTTGTTGAATTGTTTCATGTTAATCATAATTTTCATTAACATCAAAATTATCATGAATTAATAATGATTTACTCATCAGACTTGAAATGATTGCAAGTTATTTCAAATTTAAGCATGTAGAGAAAACATAAAAAGCTTTTGAGACATTTCGGCTATTTAAGTTTAATAATCCTGCTAAAGCAATGAGGATAAGCATCATTATACCTGTGAAACTACCCTTTACAGTTTTCTTTCAAATACATTGACACACTTTATAGAGACTAACATACTTTACAGTCAAAGCGGTATTTTTGTCCCTAAGATTGTGTATTGACAACATTTCATCAATTGTTGGACATATGAAAACTTACAGTTTTTGTCAAATAGGTGAAAATGTAATATAACTCTGCACCAAACTGTACCTCATGTATTATCGAAAATAGTTCTACAAAAATCTAAAACAATCTATGCAAAAAATATTTGTTGGTGAGAACAATTTATAAGTTATTTGTATCCTTTACTTTTTTTTTTCCAGAAACATTTCACTAAATTCAATTCCATGCCTAACATTTTTTTTCCTTCTTTATACTTCTACTCTTACACAATTTTTATTACCTTATTTACGTATCCTTGTCATATTTTTCATGCAATTTATTAGATTCCTTTTTCTATATCTTTCAAATAACACAGTAATAGAAATTTGAACAGAATTTTGCAATAATGGCAATCCTAGAAATTGTCAATTCAATCGTGGGAACAATTGTAGGGAAGTGTGTCAATCCAATTTTGCGCCAATTTCAGTACTTAATTTTCTACAAAAGTAGCTTTCAAACTCTGAGCGATGACGTCAGAAAACTTGAGCAAAAGGAAACTGAGGTGCAACAAGCGGTAGATCGAGCAAAAGACAATGCTGAAGAAATTAAACCAACTGTTATTGGTTGGCTGGAACGAGTTAAGGACTGGAACGAGTTGAGGATGTAAAGAAAGATGCACATACTATTTTTGTGGATATGGAGACAGCTAAGGTGAATTGCTTTAATATTGTCAGGCTTCCGAATTTGAAGTCATGCTATTTGCTAGGCCGACGTGCGGTGAAAAGAACGAGTGTTGTTGAAAAACTCTTAGGAGAGGGGTAATTTGATAAAGTTGGATACCTTCCTTCATTGGGAAAAATGCTGTTAGGTGAATTAATTCCGTCCGTGGAAGAAGGCCTAGTTTCTAGGATGTCAACAAAGAAGGAAGTGATGGAAGCTGTAAAGCAGGAGAAAACTAGCCTAATGGCGATTTGTGGTATGGGCGGCGTAGGCAAGACTACTGACGAGTTTTTTATATACGTACAAGTTAAAAAATCTAATTTACACCCATTTCACTGCAAGTACACATGTCAACTAGTAGTTTAGGGTATCTATCGAGTCGATCCCACGAGAAAGAGTGAACAATTACCGATACTACTAAAGTTTTTCTATTATTTAGACTATCAATGAATTATAAGAAATGAAACCTACTGAACTTATGCAAAATAACAAATGAAAACTCCTTAGGTTATGATATCCCTAACTACTCATGCAAGTACTATATTTGGATCATTGAATACTACTATCTAGGCTAGTTATAGTGTAATTTCCTTATGCATATGAATTCTACTTTCGTAGTGAATCAATTATACTCAAAACTAATCCATACCTATTCTCATGGTTATGAAATTAGTTACAAGTTCATTTCTTCAATGAAATTACATGAAATGAATCACTTAAAATCACATAGGTGCAACTCTACTCTCGTGAGTGTACTCCCTAGGTTTAGCACTTCTTGAATCAGTGTTAAATCTCAATTTTCATTGCAGAAACAACACCTTAGATAATCACAATTAATGGTACCAGATTAATCATGATTTAAAGAGCTAAAATGCTAAATAACTTGCTCAAATCATAGCAATCAAATAGCCAAATAATAAACACTAACAATCATAGAAAGTTCAACCAAACCCAAGGCATAAACTTTAAAGACACATAAATAACATAAAATCCAGAACTTGCATATTAACTAAACTTGGAATCAAGTACAAAAGATAAAGAGTTGGAGAAGAGATAGCCCATGTCACTTGAGCTTCAACTCCTCCTTCTTTATCTCCATCTTCATCCTAATCTAGCTAATATACAAGAAGGATGAACTAACTAGCTAAACTATCCTACACTAAGGAAAAATGGAAGAACTACATTTCTGCACTCTCCAAGCTTTCTCCCGTATGTCCCTCTGACCTCACCAAATGTCTCTATATAAAAACTGCTCAAAAGCTCTTTTTTTCAAGTCAAATTCCACCTCTTAATTTCCAAATCTGAAATTTGTTAAGATAGTCAATAACAAAGGTTTTTGACTTGACAATAAGCCATATTGTCTGCCCTTTTGTCTTCTGAAGCATGTGCATTGAATTCCCTTGCAATTTGTAGATGGAAAGTAGTATGAATACAAGAGAAATGGCTGAGTAAATTGCAAAATTTCGGCTACAAAACGCAACTTGAGAAAACGCGGCTTCAAGCCACCTTTTGTTGACTCGCGTTTTCAACTCGGTGAAATTGACCTCACTTCAACTGCGATTTTCTCTATGATGGGGGCCGAACTAGCTTTTATGCAAAACATATACATTGTAGTTCTTTGAAATAGCTGTCCAATTCTTCAATAATTATCTAAATCGAAGCTTTTTAGACTGAGATATGATTGAAATACCAACAACTGGTCAGTCTCCTCTTTCATTCTTGTCCATAGAGTGCAGCTTCTCTATTTCGACTTTGTCACAAAGAAAACAGCAGAATCGGATTTCGATGTTTTCATACCAAATATAGATTTCTCTCTTAGCTTCAAAATGGTATAAAGATCACCTCAATCTGATATGTGTAGCTCCAGATATAGTCGAAATACGAAAATGTGTCAAAATTGTTCTCACTTGCATTTCTTCACTTCACTTCATTTCTTTTTTATCACTTACATTTATCACCAAATATCCATTTTTCACCTCAATTGACATCCTTTGGTGATTGGATCATTAATCCTGCATGAAAATGAACTTTTTACCATCAAAATCAATAAAAATGCAATGTTAGTCACTTTAACATAAAATGTAGATTTTTACCAAAACCTAGTTATTTTAGTGATAAAACTAAATAATCAAACCAAAATTAACTAATAAAATGCACTTAAAAATGCGTAAAATAAACCCTTATCAACTACTCTAGTCAAACAAATTGTTGACCAGGTTAAGTTCGAAAAATTGTTTGATGAAGTCGCCATGGCAACTGTGTCTCAAAGTCCATACATGAGAAATGACCAAGATCAACTTGCTGAGCAATTAGGGCTGAAGATAACAGAGCAAACTGAGCAATCTGATCTTGCCAGAGCTGAAAGATTGTATATGAAACTGACTGGTCGTGACAAGAGAATTCTTGTTATATTGGATGACATTTGGAAAGAAGTTGATTTTAAGAGTTTTGGAATTCCCATCAAAGGTGAATGCAAGAGCTTCAAAGTTATACTGACATCTCGATCCTCAGGTGTTTGTCGGGACATGGGAGCTGAACTTTTTAAGGTGAATGTCTTGCCTGAAAAAGAAGCGTGCATCTTTTTAAAGAGGTTGCAGAAATTTCAGATGATTCTGCTTTGAGTGGTGTTGCAAAGCAGGTTGTAGAGGAATGCAAAGGTCTATCTCTTGCAATCGTTGTTGTTGCCACGGCATTAAAAAGCAATCATACTCTAGAATCCTGGGATCTTGCCCTTCGGCAACTAAGAAAGGATAGAATGGGAAACCTAAGAGGTGTTCAAGATCTGGTGTTTTTAAGAATTGAGTGGAGCTATAATCATTTGGGAACTTCTGAAGCTAAGCACCTACTTTTGCTTTGTAGTTCATTTCCAGAGGATTATAGTATTCCGATCGAATGCTTGGTTAGGTATGGAAAAGGGCTACAATTGTTCCAGGATACAGAGAATACTTGCTAGTTGATGAGTTAAAAAGCTCCTATTTGTTGCTAAATGATGGTGAAAAAGAAGACTCTATAAAATTGCACGATGTTGTGCGAGATGTGTGCTTGTCAATTGCATCAAATGTAGAGCATGAGTTTTTAGTGAGCAATTCTGGAGTGGGAAAAAAGAATTCTTACACGGCAATTTTGCTAATATCACAAGATTGCAATCATGATCTACTTCCATTTTGCAAGGAATATCCAAGGCTTAGGCTGTTGCGTTTGGAATTCAATTCAGGGAAATTAAACCTACCAAAAGATTCTTTTGTAGGAATGGAAGCTCTCAGGGTCATGGAGTTAAACCACTCGCAAATTGAATTTCCACTATCATGGCCTAACCAAATACTAAGAAGTCTTCGGATACGGTGCCTGGATTTTTGTAGGTTGGGCACTGGATTGTCGTCAATGCTTGGACACATGACGCAATTGGAAACTTTGAGCCTCTTTCAATCCACACTTGCAGATGATCAATCTCCAACAGAAATCGCTCAATTGAGTAATTTAAAGTTGTTGGATTTGAGTGTTAAAAGTAGCCTCCATCCCTTGCCTAATGGTATCTTGTCAAGCTTGAAGAAACTAGAAGAATTGTATTTGGGATCTCGTGATCATTTGCAGCTAGGGAGAGATAAAGAAGAGGAAATAGGATGCCTTAAAGAGATCTCAGCAATCTCTAACCTTGCATGGCTCCAAATTGTTTTATATGGCCTTAACCTCTTACTTCTATCTTTGCAAGAATTTGATACTCAGAGTTTGTCAAGATTTAACATTACAGTAACTAATCACGGAGGAGCAATCAATTTGAATCGAAGCTATCAATTTCAAAAAAGTTTCAATCTTTATTTGAAAGGTGGTGGTGATGAAGGGTTGAAACAAGTGTTTGATCCTAAAGTTACTAGCATTGTAGAGAGAACTGAGAATCTCATTTTAAATCTTTCTTACTCATCACGCTTGAGGAATCTTATGCCTAACTTGGATGAAAATGGGTTCATCAATTTGAAAAAGCTTGATCTGTATTATGGACACTGTGAATGCCTTATTGATTTTATCGCCAACCTCATTGCTAAACATATTTTTGAAAATTTGGTGTCCACGGAGTTAGAATATTTGAAGTTGAAAGAAATATGTTACGGATTTCTTCCACCTGGGTGCTTCAATCAACTTCAAGAGGTGACACTTTATTGTATAAGTGCTTTAGAGTGCTTGTGGAAGGGATCAGTCGAACCTCCGTCGCTTTGCAACCTCAAATCTATTAGTGTAAGCGGTTGTCATCATATTACAACTCTCTTCTCACAATTGGCACTAAAATGTCTAGTGAAACTCCAAAAGATATATGTATTTGATTGTGAAAATTTGAAGAGAATTGCTCTGAGGGAGAAAAGTCTAGCAGAGGAAGTGCTTGAACTACCCCAACTCAAAGTGTTTGCCTTACGCAGGACAAGCTTTATTGGTTTTGACTCTAAATATGATAAAGCTGTTGCTTTGTCTAACCAGGTCTGTCTTCTCTCTCTCTCTCTCTCTCTCTCTCTCTCTCTCTCTCTCTCTCTCTTAATTTGTGTAATTATATGATATACTTAATATAGTTGAATTCAGGTGAACACCAAAAACACACTCAAGCACTTTCTTTCTCAATATGTTAATTATATTTTCAAAATTAATGTTTCATCAGTTATATTGTAGGTCTTCAATGAGTTTGCCCAAAAAAAAAGGCTGTTTGGTGCAGTACTAGTAATTAAAAGTCCAATGATGATGAATAAAAATAGGGTAATAAAAATATTGACAACAATAATTTTGGTGCTCTAGTGACGTAGTGGTGTGTCTGTCACGTCATCAAGCGTAACAAATAGATTGCTAGTAGCTAGATGGATCCGAACACTACTGTAATTGCATATTGCATTTTGCATTATGGGGCTAAGTTTGCCTAATTTTTCAGTTTTCACTCCCCTGCCTAGCAGTACTAGAGATTACTTATCCTAGTGATGGCCCCGAACAACTAATAGGGGGGAAAATGCCTAGTGGGTCCCTTGACAACTTAATGTCGCGCCCCATTTTTTGATAAATAAATAAATGGTTTAAAAATGTATTTTTTGATTTAATTTGTGATTGAAAAATGAATTGTGATTTAAAAGAAAAATAGGTCTAAATGGAGGTTTGAGAATGCGACGATTTGACCCAAAATTATAGTTTAAAAAGGGTTTTTGAAATAAAAAATTGGAGTCGCCACTTGGTAATGAGTTAAGGTGTACCAAGTCACCTAAAAATGAATTTTTAAAGAAAAATAGGAAAAAGTAGTAAGAAACCCCTTTTAAACAACTCCTAGTCCACGTAAACCAACGAAAAAGGTTCGGGAGTCACATTTGTCGAAGGGGAAGGCAAGGATAAAAATCCAAGGCACCCCTTCGACCTAGCCAAGGCTAGTTGCGTGATTTAATCAAAGATTTTCTTGTTTTAACCAAAGAATTTATTACATTTGGATGTACTACATGAATGCAAACCCTAGACCTAGGGGTAGATGGGGAAATTTCTCTTCAAAGGTTGAGTGGTGCCAATCACATTAATTGTGAAGCCCAATAATGATCCTTTGGAGAGGTCACACGTAATAAATGACATAAAAATGAGTGAAAGGAATGCATGCCATGTAAAAATGTAAATTTGTGTGAAGTGAAAAAAAGTGATAAAACAATAGGGCATAAGTGGAAGTGGGTAAAATGGATTTACAAGGTAAGGTGAGTAAAAAAAATGGTAATGTGTCAATGTATTACACATAAAGTGCATGTGTGCGAGTGATATTTATAAAGTATAAATAGTTGAGTGAAAACGTGCAAAATTAAAATCGTGTGAAGTGAGAATATGGAAAAAGGGATAGAATATAAAGTAGAAGTGTATGTGATAGTGAATGAATAAAATGCATGAATCCTATAGGAATGCATCAAGACGGGAACGGGAGTCCTAACTTTGTGACTTCAATTTTCCTTTTGATTAGAAAGGAGAACTAGCGTGCTAAGGTTATTTTAGAGCCACACTCGCTCGTTTCCTTTATCAAAAGGGGACTCTTCAAACAAATGTACGCTATAACTAGCATGAGATGCAAAAGCCTAAAATGAGGGGAAAAGGGGTTTGAGGAGCATGCCAAATGATAAAACTAAGAAAAATGCATGACATGTAGTGAACAGGCAAATATGCACTAATGAAAAGGGGGTGGCCTATTGGGTCTAGCGTTGGACTAGCCCTTTTTATGAATTCCTAACGGAATAATGAGCCACAACTAGCATTGGACTAGTGTGGTGACGTACATTCATCCATCACATTCATCTACGACTATAGAAAGCAAGTAGACATGTCAAACACTCATAAACACATAGCACATAACACTTAGCATGCTCGACTAAATGCAAGAGCCTAATAAAGCAAATTAACACATAGCAACAAAAGCAAGCAATCAAGCTAATAAACCTATTACATTTGCTAGTTAGGCACACGTCTTTAATAGGTCTTCATCAAGTGCTCTCCAAGCCCTATCTATTACAAGCCAAGAGGTGTACACATACCCCATAAAAGAATAACTTAATTAAAAGCAAAAGTAAATGAAATAAATGAAAGAGATTAAGAAAAAGCAAGGAAAACAAAGTAGACATGCAATTCTCACTTATCACATTGGATCACATAGGGGAGACAAGAAAGATAAAAGAAGTTATACCTCCCTTGAATTGGGAATCAAATGAAGGAGAAATATTAGCTTCAAAACAATAAAAGGGTCAAGGCATCACTTTAATCAAGAAATAATCACAAAAGATAAAAGTAACATGAAATTGAATCAATTAAATCATGTAGACAGCCCACATTTAAGAAGCCAAAAGAAGAAAGGACTTGATTGCAAAAATTAACAAGCTTTGGGGTCACAATTAAAGAAAAACAAAGTTTAGGGGCCTATTTACAATAAAATTAAGGACCCAATTAAAAGAAGTGAAAAGTGCCTAGGGCCACAGTATAGTTAAGGAGAAATCCAGGGACTGATTTGCAAATTTGGTCACCAGATTCTTAGTCAGACAGGCCATTGCGCCATGGAATTTATTTTCATGGGCTAAGGCCTCCCAAACCCAACCGAAAATCCAAGGTAAAAGAAGTAGGCCAGTCTACTATTTTGGCCCCAAAGATTAACCAATAAAACCGATGGGCTTCTACCCCTTGGCCCAAACCAAAAACCCAAAGTCATAAACCAACAACAAAACTTAATCTAATCCTCCAACTATTCTTATTAAACCCAACAATAAAAATCTACTAAAATTTATTAAAAGACTGATTGCACTCTAAATTTCAGAAATTATTTGCTCAAAAAAAACTGGATTTGAAATACGGAGAAAGAGAATTAGATCTCAATGGGGGCGGAAATGGTTCAATTGCAGAAGTATTCGGGCCAAAATGAAATTATGTAAAAGTCGAAGGACCAAAACGAAATTCCGAAGAGATCATGCAACTCAGAATCGAAGCTTTCTTCTTCCTTCTAGAGTGCATTTTTCTACTGCAAGGAATTTAGTGATTTTGAGTTTGCATATCTTGAAAAGTTTTTCCCTTTTCTTTTTTTTCTTTTCTGAAATTTAGTATGAAAACCAAAATAAAATAAACTAGAACAAAATAAAAAATAAAAAATAAAATAAAACAAAATAAAATAAAAACCCTAGAATTGAAACAAATAAAGTTAAGACTGAATTAATCAAACAAATAAAGTTAAAAAAAATCAAAAATTTGGTGTCTACACTTAAAATCCGTGAATCTCGGGCGATGTAAATCTATCCGATGCATTGCCAAAACTGATACGGTTACATTATTACAAAACTTGCAAGCACTTCGCACGCGGCATTGTAGTGAGATGGAATCCCTTGTCAACTTTGAGGGTTTAAAAGTTCGTAATATGCTGTCAAAAAAGGGACTCGAAATTCTCCCAAACTAGAGTCACTAGACTTGCGTGACTGTCAAGATTAACCCATATTTGGAGGAATTTTCCTGAAGGGGTTCGAGTATTCCAAAAGTTGAGAAGTCTAGATGTGAACAACTGCCCTTTAAACTATTTGTTTCATCCTCCTAGTGTGGCCACCATGCTCATAAGTCTTGAGGAACTGAAAGTTCGTGGGTGCTCGGAAATGTGTGAAGTTATAGGTGAGGAAGATGAAGAGGTCAGCCAAGAAGATAATGCTCAGCATCATGACATTGGAAAACGTAGAGAAATTGCACTGGGAAAAACCAGCAAGGAGTTTGTGTTTCCTAGATTAAGCTCTTTGCAGTTGGAACGCCTTAAGAATCTTCGAAGATTTAGTGGTAGTCATCAGGAGGATTATGAGTTTAAATTTTCCCTACTCACGACATTGATCTTAGTGAGTTGCCCAAAATTGAAGAAGTTTTGTTCCGGAAAGTTGGATGCACCATGGCTTAAGAAAGTCCAAATAGGGCCGATTTACATAGAGAATTTTGAAGCTCCCGTAGATTTAAAGGTACTAATTTCCTCGCTCTATTTTCAACCAACCCTTTTAATTTTGTCTCACTTCACTAGATTTATTTCCCTAAGAGTTTAGAATGTATATTTTAAATAATTATTGTTGAGCATATTATATTTTATAGGATCGAGAGATTTGTCCTTTATTAATTTGAAAATGACATGATTATTTGCATATTAAGGTACGTACCTTTCTATATGCTTACAAACTTTATCGTTTCCCTTTCTTTATAATTACAAGCCGCAGTATGCATGCTTTTGATCTATATGAATGAATCAATGAATGGTCTTACATGATTGTGGAATATCATTGATTACAAAATTATATGAACTCTCATGGAATTTTCCATTTGGATGTTGAGGTAAATACCTTTCTATATGCTTACAAACTTTATGTGTTCCCTTTCTTCTAATTTTGTCTTTACGTTTTTTTTTTCATTTTTTTTTTGAGGTGAATGGAACTTTTGATCTTCTATTGATCAATCAGATTCTATTCTCATGTAGCATTATTTATTGATTCTTACTATCTATGAACTATACTTCTATATTGAGTTTGCATTGTTGGTTTTCTTATCAACTTTTTTTCATCTAAATATTACCATTTCAGAGTAAAACTAATATGTTAAATCCTATATTTGTTTTGGTTTTGCTTATATTTCTTGCAGTGTACGCATTTTTATGAAATATTCTTCCTTTCATTTTTTGAAAATAATTTCCAATAAAAAAAATTTCCACTTTGAAAAATTGCTGCCTTTATATTTCAGCTTTCAAAGCTCCAATCTCTTCAAAGATATAAAATTGAATATTCCATGTAGGAATTAAGGAAAATAAACTACAGCTACAAAAGTCTGATATCAAATTGATGTGGGAATTCCAATTTATTATACCATGTATATTTGTTTTGGATATTGTGATAGAGTTGTAATATTCATGCCTTTATTTTCTTTCACAGAATATTGTGGGTGTTAGGACCGGGCCAGGAAATAGACAAACTCAAGTTAGCACAAATTAGACGGTATAACCGACCATATAATAGATAGGCGGTAGATACCGGCCATATAATAATTAGGCGGTAAAATCGACCATATAAAGACGGATAACAAAGCAAATAAAAGACACAAAAGATTTACGTGGTTCGGTCAAATTGACCTACGTCCACGGGCGAGGGAGGAGCAATATTTCTACTATGAAGAAGAATACAAAAGCCGTAGGAAAGTGGTTCCTAGGCCAATAGGCACTTACAAAAGAGTTTAGAAAATATTCCTAAATTCAAAACAAGAGAGCCTAAAATATTTAACTGAATGGGCTAGATGACTCAAGAAGCTAATAGCCCATATAACTCTCTTGAGTGGTGCAATTAACTTCAACATATGAGGCCTATATTTATAGGCGCAAAATAGAAAGCATCCTTAGCTTTCCTCCGATGTGGGACGAACCACAATTCTTTGGTCAGCAATTGCGGCTTCAACAAATCTCCACCTTGGTGAGTCCCCAACATCGAGAGATTATAAACTTGCTCCACCTTCTTCATATAAGCCCCAATGGGTTTAAATCACAAACGAACACCAATCAAGTCCAAACACTGTTTGAACTTGTAAACTGGAAGAGGTTTCGTAAACATATCGGCTGGATTGTCCTTGGTATTGATTTTCTGAACAAGGACCTTTCCTTCAGCAATGATATCCCGAATGAAGTGATATTTCACATCAATGTGTTTCGTCCTCTCATGATACATCTGATCTTTAGTCAAGTGTATGGCACTTTGACTATCACAGTGAATATCAGTAACACCTTGATATAGACTTAGCTCGCTAAATAAACTTTTTAATCACAAGGCTTCTTTGATTGCCTCGATCACAGCCATATATTCTGCTTCTGTAGTAGACAAAGCTACGACAGGTTGTAGAGTAGCTTTCCAACTAACAGCACAACCGCCAATGCAAAATACATAGCCTGAAAGTGATCTTCTCCTGTCAAGATCTCCAGCGTAGTCTGAGTCTACAAAACCAACCAAAGTATTATTATTTCTTCCAAACTCCAAACATGCATTTGAAGTACCTCGCAAGTATCTGAGAATCCACTTCACAGCCTGCCAATGTGTTTTACCAGGGCAAGACATATATCTGCTAACAACACTGACTGCTTGTGCAATATCTGGACGAGTACAAACCATTGCATACATAATACTGCCGACTGCACTGGAATAAGGAACCCGTGCCATATAATCTTCCTCTTCATCTGATTTTGGTGATTGAGCAGCAGATAGCCGAAAATGGCTAGCAAGAGGAGTAGATACTGGTTTAGCATCTTTCATGCCAAAACGCTCCAAGACCTTTTCAAGGTAATTTTTCTGGGTCAAAAATAACTTCCTTACTCCTCGATCTCGATTGATATCCATGCCAAGAATTTTCTTAGCTGCTCCCAAATCTTTCATTTCAAATTCACTATTTAACTGCAGTTTCAAGGTGTGAATTTCTGACAAATTCTTGGCAGCAATGAGCATGTCATCAACATATAACAATAAGTAAATGAAAGAACCATCATTTAACTTCCGGAAGTAAACACAACTATCATACATGCTCCTCAAATAACCATGATCCAACATAAAGGAATCAAACCTCTTATACCATTGTCTTGGAGACTGCTTCAATCCATATAAGGATTTCTTCAATAAGCAAACATGGTCTTCCTTACCTTCAATTTCAAAACCCTGGGGTTGTCTCATATAAATTTGTTCTTCAAGTTCGCCATGCAAGAAAACTGTCTTAACATCAAGCTGCTCTAACTCCAAATCATACATGGCAACTAAAGCAAGCAAAACACGAATAGAACTATGTTTAACAACAGGTGAGAATATATCATTAAAATCAACACCTTGTACCTGACTATAGCCCTTTGCAACCAATCGTACTTTATATCTTGCATCTTCAACCCCTGGAATACCTTCCTTTTTCTTGAAGACCCACTTGCAACCAACAATTTTCTTAGCTGACGGCGGCTTTACAAGAACCCAAGTTTCATTCTGATGAAGAGATTCAATTTCTTCATTCATCGCAATCAACCACTTTGCAGAATCATCACAAGAAACTGCTTCTGAATAGGTGGAAGGCTCACCAACTGCATCAGTTTCTTCTGCAATAGACAAAGCATATGCAACTAAATTTGCATATCTTTGTGGTGGTCGAATGTCTCTCCTTTGTCTATCTCTGGCTATGGAATACTCCTCTTCTTCTGAACTATCTTCAATAGTAGATTCAGGTGTATCTACTGGCATTTGATGAATAGAAGATTTGGTCTGAGAAGGACCAGAACTGCCAATATCAAGCTCCACCTGCTTTTGTGTACTATCAGTAGTACAAGGACTAGAAGACTCCTTCTTGGAAGATAACATAGACAATTCATCAAAAGTAACATCTCTACTGATTACAAATTTTGGAGATTTGGGATCAGGACACCATAATCTGTATCCTTTCACCCCAGAAGCATACCCAAGAAAAATGCACTTTTTAGCCCTAGACTCCAATTTTCCATCATTCACGTGCATGTATGCTGGACACCCAAAAACTTTTAAATTGGAGTAATCAGCAGGAGTACCTGACCAAATTTTCTCAGGAGTTTTGAAATCAAGAGATGCAGAAGGAGAACGGTTGACAACATAACAGGCCATATTGATTGCCTCTGCCCAAAAGTCGTTTGTCAACCCTGCATTGGAGATCATACATCTTGCTCTCTCCAAAAGCGTTCTGTTCATACGTTCAGCCACACCATTTTGTTGAGGCGTCATCCTGACGGTGTGATGCCGAACAATTCCTTCATTTTTTCAAAATTCATTAAATTCACCTCCACAAAATTCCATACCATTATCTGTTCTCAACCGCTTAACATGTTTTCCTGCTTGTTTCTCAATCAAAACTTTCCATTGCTTGAAAGTTAAGAAAACATCATTTTTATGCTTAAGAAAATAGACCCAAACTTTTCTTGAATAATCATCAATGAAAGTCAACATGTACCTGGCACCACCTTTAGAAGGAGCACGAGAAGGACCCCATAGATCTGAATGAATATAATCAAGAGTACCTTTTGTCTTGTGAATTGCTGGTGAACTGAAGCTGACTCTTTTCTGCTTCCCAAAAATACAATGTTCACAGAATTCCAATGGACCGGTACTTTGTCCACACAGAAGTCCTCTTTTGCTCAGTATGCCCAAGCCTTTTTCGCTCATATGCCCCAAACGCATATGCCATAATTTGGTGATGTCTGTATCTGTCAAAGATGATGTTGAAACAGCAGCAGCACCTGTCACAGTAGATCCCTGCAAAATATACAAAGTACCAGATCTGTGTGCCTTCATAACAACAAGAGCTCCTCGAGTGATTTTGAGAACTCCATCTCCACCTGAATACCTGCACCCGATATGTATCTGTCAAAGATGATGTTGAAACAGCAGCAGCACCTGTCACAGTAGATCCCTGCAAAATATACAAAGTACCAGATCTGTGTGCCTTCATAACAACAAGAGCTCCTCGAGTGATTTTGAGAACTCCATCTCCACCTGAATACCTGCACCCGATAGACTCAAGAGTGCCCAAAGAGATGAGATTTTTCTTCAAATCTGGAACATGTCTAACATCTGTGAGCGTCCTCACAATACCATCGTACATTTTAATCCGGATTGTGCCTTTGCCAACAACTTTACAAACAGCGTTGTTGCCCATTAAGACAACTCCACCTTCAGTTGATTCATATGTTGAAAACCAGTCCTTATTGGGACACATATGATATGAACAACCCGAATCTAAAATCCACTCATTGTTAGACCTAAAATTATTTTCTGTTGCACAGAAAATGGTTCCATCATTCTCATCAGCTGCTATACTAGCTTCAGCGGATTCAGTATTTCTCTCAACAAATTTCCCCTTTTGCTTTTCTTTATTTTTCAATTTAAAGCAATCAGAGATAATATGGCCCTTCTTTTTACAATAGTTGCACACCACATTTTTATGTCTGGACTTGGATCTACTTCTATTTTCTGTGTTTCTCCTTTCAGATCTACCCCGAACAAACAAGCCATCAGCTTGACTCCCACTAGTTTCCCCAGTAATATCCCTATCTATCTGCTCTTTAGATTTTAATGCAGATTTAATTTCCCGATACGAAATTGTTTCCTATCCATATATCATAGTATCACGGAAATGCTTAAAGGATTGGGGAAGGGAACACAAAAGTAATAGGGCTTGATCTTCATCATCAATTTTCGAATCTATATTCTCCAAATCCATAATAATGGAATCAAATTTATCAAGATGGGAGAGTATAGATGTACCTTCAGACATCCGAAGCATGTACAAACTCTGCTTCAAATATAGCCGATTCTCGACTGTCTTCTTCATATACAAGGCTTTCAATTTATCCCACATAGCCTTGGCCGAAGTCTCCGTTGCTACCTCACGCAATACCTCATCGGAGAGATTTAGGATTATGCTGGATCTTGCCTTCTTATCCATCTCAGCAAAATTTGCATCTGTCACATCTTCTGGCTTTTTCTCAATTCCTTGAATTGCCAAGTCAACTCCGTCTTGAACAAGAATGGCCTCCATCTTGAGCTGCCACATGCCGAAATTGACATTCCTGTCGAATTTCTCGACAACCGTCTTTGTTATCGTCATTGTTGCCACAAAATCTGTAACCTGAAGTTTGTCTCAAAAAACTGGCCAAACAAATATGCAAGTCTCGTGAACGGGCCCCACAGGGTGAGCGGACCACACGAGATAAGCGGTCCCCACGGGGATGAACAGACCCCACAAGGTGAGCGGGCCCCACGGATAAACGGGCCCCACAGGATGAGTGGGCCCCACAGGATGGACGGGCCCCACCAGATGAACGGACCCCACCAGATGAACCTGTCTTGCAAAATATAACAACCAGCTCTGATACCAGTTTGTTAGGACCGGGGCAGGAAATAGACAAACTCAAGTTAGCACAAATTAGGCGGTATAACCGACCATATAATAGATAGGCGGTAGATACCGGCCATATAATAATTAGGCGGTAAAACCGACCATATAAAGACGGATAACAAAGCAAATAAAAGACACAAAAGATTTACGTGGTTCGGTCAAATTGACCTACGTCCACGGGCGAGGGAGGAGCAATATTTCTACTATGAAGAAGAAATACAAAAGCCGTAGGAAAGTGGTTCCTAGGCCAATAGGCACTTACAAAAGAGTTTAGAAAATATTCCTAAACTCAAAACAAGAGAGCCTAAAATATTTAACTGAATGGGTTAGATGACTCAAGAAACTAATAGCCCATATAACTCTCTTGAGTGGTGCAATTAACTTCAACATATGAGGCCTATATTTATAGGCGCAAAATGGAAAGCATCCTTAGCTTTCCTCCGATGTGGGACGAACCACAATTCTTTGGTCAGCAATTGCGGCTTCAACGGTGGGAACCATCAAGTTGATCGAATAATGTGGTCTAGTTACCACAGTCTTGACTGAACTGGTGGATTGGGCTATCAGATATGAATGGAGATCTTAACATGGTTAATACTATAAGTGTGGAACTTATATAAGTATTGTGTGCCCACTTTGTCATTGATTTTCAAATAATAAATATATTGTGTGTATAGTATCATGGCCTTTAAATAATAAATGTGCTGTATGTAATGTATCATGACTTTCAAATAATAAATTCATTGTATGTATCATATGATAGTGTAGTAGCCATGGCTTGATTTTCATCTCCCAATTCCCAGCAGTCCATCCAAATTTGCAGACGCTGAAAAACCTGATCCTTTCCTTGCTCGATTTCTAGGTATTAGTAGCTCAGTTCATCTCCTGCATCCTCTCTTGGCTTCCTTATGTACTCCGCCTCTATCAGCCATCTTCGCTGACTTTGCTGTTGCAGCCGATATCAATCGTCTAGCTGATGAATTATCTATCCCCTTTTACATTGTATCCACCACTTCAGCTAGATTTTTTTCGCTTATGGCTTGTCTTCCTGACTTGATACTCGAAAGCAAAAGTTTGGAAGACTCTAGCATTCAGCTTCCGGGTTTAGCTTCGGTGCCAATTTCAAACCTTACTCCTCCCTTCATTACTCCAGATCATATTTTCACAGCTCACATCCGTTTAAATGCTCAATTTCTCTCGAAAGCCAAGGGTATTCTACTTAATAGCTTTGATTGGTTTGAGTCTAAATCAATTGCTGCAGTAAATACCTATGTTTTCAGACTCGGGCCGGGTATCGACTCGGTCAGGGTCAGGGGTCAGAGGTCAATGGGTTCGACCGGGTTCGACCGGGGTTAAATCGGATGACGTCATAAATAAAAATCATTTAGAAATTAAAATATTATATTTAAAATACCTAAGATCATGTTAATATTAACAAAGGTATATTCATATATATTTAATGTTTCAAATGTATTTAACAATAAAATACAAAAAAATTAGAATAATCAAGGAGCAATTTATATTATTTAATGAATATTAACAAGTTTAGAATTAAAATTATAGACTTGATTAAAAAATAACACCAAACTTTAGGACAATATTTATAAAGTATGAAATATTTGAGGTATATTAATAATTTTTAACAACTTAAGGGTCAAAACATAATATTGAAAATATTTTGATCCTATATCAGATGAAAGTGCTTTGAAGTTTGACCCCACGCCACACCTCTCATTTCTTCCTCTACTCCTGACGGTTGATGCATTCCATTGGTCATTTCATCTTCCTGCAACTCCTTTCTTTATCTTCCACGCCATTCTGCAACTCCTTTCTTCTTCTTCTTCTTTTTTTTATTTCATTTTCATTCTTATTTTATTAGTTATTTGTTCTCAAACCCATGAAATATCATGCTTTTATCTGATTTCTGCAAAATGTTGTCTTCTCCATGCTCTTTTTTGCATTTTTGGGGTCTTTTTTTTCTTTTGAATACAAGATCTAAGATTATATCTTATTTTAAAAAAGAGGTAAAACATTGATTTTTCATGCTTGAATTGAAGTCAAAGAGTGAAAATGGATTTGCAGAGGAGGGAGAGCTCACAAGGATTTGGAGTTAAGAGGTCAGGAAGGGTAAAAAAGAATTTAAAAATGGAGAATAAGAAAACCCGGTTCGCACGGGTTCTTCAGGTTTTCGGTCAAACCCGGTCAAAACCGAATTTGACCGAGTCTTGACCAATCCGAGTTTTAAAGATAGCTCGGACCGGACACTTGGCCGGTTCCCGGTTCAACCGGTCGGACCGGCCGATCCGGTCCGAGTTTAAAAACACAGGTAAATACTGGCAGGGTACTGGCTCATTTACCGCCTTTTCTCCCCATAGGACCATACGAGCCTTGTAAGGCTGTCGTGAAAGCTGGCTCTTATCTGCAGTGGCTAGATGGACAACCAAATGAGTCTGTAGTCTATGTTAGCTTTGGAAGCAGAACAGCATTGTCAAAGGAACAAATAAGAGAACTAGGAAATGGACTGGAGAGAAGTGGAGGCAGATTTCTTTGGGTAATAAAGACTACCAAAGTTGACAAAGACGAGAGGGAAGATCTGCAAGATTTGCTTGGCAGTTCATTTCTTGAAAGAACAAAGAAGAAGGGGCTAGTTTGTAAAGGATGGGTGGAGCAAGAGCAAGTTTTAGCGCATCCAGCAATCGGAGGATTTGTAAGCCATTGTGGGTGGAATTCTGTAACTGAAGCAGCTCGATTTGGGGTGCCTATACTGGCTTGGCCTCTAAATGGAGACCAAAAGTTGAACGCAGAAGTGACAGAGAAGGCAGGCCTTGGAGTATGGATGAGGCACTGTGGTTGGCTGGGGGAGCACCTAGTGAAGGGAGAGGAGATTGGGGATCAAATTGTCCAGTTGATGCAGGATAAAACATTGAGGATAAAGGCAAAGAAGGTGAAGGAAGAAACTAGGAAGGCCTACGAAGTTGGTGGGAGTTCTAAGAAAGTGCTTCTGGAAATCATAGAAAATCTTTGAGCTGAAGCCAGAAGAATGAAACTTGAAATGGGCAGAATCCAGATCACTGATAGCAAAATTTAGCTGAGAACTCTAATAAAATTACTGTTATCTACTGCGGTAGAAGCAAAATTCCCACTTTTGTGCTATTTTTTCTCCTTGATTTGTTGTCAGTTACTCCAGATGATGTTTCTCTTCTTCTCTTTCTCTACTTTTTTCCTTTCTTTCTAAATACATTAATTTATGATATCAACAAATAATCCTTGTTTAGTGTGGAATTGACCTGATAGAAGGAAAAAAAATTAAAATGATGATACAAATGACCCTTGATTGGTGTGAACTTGATTATATAATCTTCATACTAATGCAACTTTACAGTTTTAAACTTAAAAGCATGAGCTGAGAAGATTGGTTGCTTCTGTTTATTGCTGTTCACTGGTGTTTTCCGACCAGCTGGTCAGATTCATTTCTATTAGGGCAATACATAGAGACAAATTGGTGTCAAGGTCTGCTCAATTTTACTTTCACTGCCAGTCAATGCACAAATATTGAGTTTGGACCCTGATCACATGTACACAAGGTGAATATAGAGGAAGATGCAGTATTTTGGTACCATGAATTTGTGTCAAGAAGCATCACTTAGTACACAATCAAGTTCTATTGGCTACCATGATGAGTTTATGTTCTATACAGTTGACAGAATTAAAATTTGTGCACTTGCATATACAGCACAACAATATTTTTCCAATTTACTAACAGGAATACCTAATTATTTTCATAATGAAGACTGTGACCCTTGATCCAGTAAATTTGAAACAAACTCTTTTGTCACAATGTATGGTTACTACTTGAAACAAATAATAATGAACCACTGAGAGTTTATTTTAGGCAAGGCATGGAAAAGTTGACTGCAAGTGCTCACAGGTCTTTGGAACTTCATTACTCACTGAGCATCAGAATTTCTTCCTCTCTGCAAACTTGTGCAGAACAAAAGCATTTCTTTGTGCTGTCCCTCATTACAAATCCTCAGTCCTTTTGAAGTACAGTACACTTATTGGTATTTGAGGAACTGGCTATCATGTCAAATTAGAGTCGCAACCGGATTAAATCCTCTTTTTTGTATTTTGTAATAAATTGGATCCAAAATTCCTACTTTGTCTCCTTAAACTCTCACATGCAAGAATAATGACTAAATTTTACTTACACAGAGCATGTTGTAGTCGACATACTTTGAGAGCTCTACAATGTTTAATAGTCATTATTGAAATCAGACGACTCTTCATGGTCCATATTGATTTTATTTATTGTAACATGACTTAAGGTCCAGGCCTTGAGATTAGCTCTCTAGTTTCAACAGAAAGTAAAGTAGGAGTTTCGTCATTACCGAATGTGTAAAAGGTTACCTGTCAAGAAAGCATAGTTGAAAAGTTTTGCCTGTAGGCCCTCTGCTGTTGCTAAAATTGAATAAGTATATTGGGAATATGCCATGCCTATGTGTGCAGATCCTCTTGAAAATCATGATTTAGTGCTAGATGCATTATGTACTAACGCAATAAAAGATTGGAGTTATAAAGAAGAGTAAATTTTATATTATACTGTTAATATATACACTATCACGATTAGATAAATAAATTTTACACATGTGCCATATATCTAATGGTGATAGTATATATATTGATAGTGTCTATAAGATTAATCCTATAAAGAAATCTGAAAAACCTGCATAATCCTTGAAGTGTTATTTCTTTCTCTCTCACACATAAGTCTTTTATTAATAGCGACTTAAAGTGCATTCTCTAGCTTGTATTTTGTGGGCTAATGGTGCTAAACATTTATTCTTCGACATATTTACTAAATGAAAGTTACTGTAAAGCAATGCAGGAAACCTCCATAAGCCTTGAAGTGCTTATTAAATAACTAACAACCTCCATTTGTAGAAACGTTCTACAAATTATTTTATTTCATAACATTAGTCGAAGTCGGTCGTTAGTTAAACACCTTTTTTCTTTCACAAATTACCCCATTTCCATGCAATGGTTAGAGTCGAAACGTTTTATTACGAACATTTCTGCTCGCTTTTTTTTCGATATATGAACAATGAATTTAAGAACCCAGAAACTTTCTTATTGAGGCATTGATGGTTTGTTAATGGTCTGATAGGAAGGTGACGAGAACATCCCTCCTAACTTTCTTATTATGTTGATTACCGTCTACCTGTATTTAGATTATCATAATTTGAGAATTATTGTATCAAACTGTTTATTCAAAAAAAAAGTTTTTTTTTTTTTGGCAGACAATGAATCTATGTAATCTAAGTGTACTTCAAATGTGATATTCGTTCGTGTTGATACTTTAATATCATAGCAATATTTATTTTTTACCAGAATTACAAAAAGCTAATTCTTATGGCAAATATTCAAATCTAATGATCATGCTTTGAGTTTTGCTAAAATACATTGAGGAGGATGGCACATTCAAATTTTACCCTCTATGGTTTGGTGATTTACCACAAAACCCCCCTATAATATAAAAACCTATATATAACCCCTTCATGGTTTGAGTTAAGGTGCCAATATTAGTTTTTCCATTAAAACTAACAACCAATAGTAAAGAGTCAGCGTCAAACTAATAAATTAACAAAGTTATCATTTCATTACCTTTTTTTCTCCTCCAAACATAAAAAAGAAGAAATTGAAATAAAAAAATAGATAAATAAGAACTAGAAAATATCATTAAAGATTTGGTTCAAACACCTATAATAATATTTGTAGTTAAAAAAGATTTCATATTTTTTGTTTCTTATTTATTTGTTTTATATTTCCCTTCCATCATTTTTATTTTTTATTATTGTTTCATTTCCTTTCCATCTCTTTTGTATTTCGAGAAAATTAAGTTTTTGTAGGCCAAAATATAGGTTTTCAAATTCAACTCTTCTTTTTTCAAAAAAAAAAAATGAGAGAGAAACAAAAGGAAAAAAGGAAAAAAAGCAGTGAAACGATGAATTTGTCAATTTATTAGTTTGAATTTGACTTTTAACCATTGACCGTTAATTTTAATAGAAAAACTAATGGTGACATTTTAACTCAAATCATGAGAAGGTTATATATAGGATTTTAAATAATAAGGGGTTATATGGTAAAGCACTAAACTACAGGGGATAAAAGACAATTTATCCTAAATAATATCCAATCAAATAAATCCTCCAAACCTTCATAAATTGCATTGAATCAACAAAATCATCCCTACTGCCAAGATCAAGTGTATATGTATGTGTGAGTATAATTACAAAAAATAAATTGAAAAAGGAAATTTCTTGATGATGAAAGGCCACTGTAATTCAATTTCATCAAACAAACATTCTCAGAACACATCTACAAGCTTGGTCTTTCTCCAATTCAAAATAAACAACCCACTATATGATAAAAAGCAGGGGGGGAAAAAAGCAGGTAATCAAATTGAGTCACATTGCCGCATTCGTTCCAAAGATCAAAAGCACAATACAGAGCATGAAATGGGAAAGCTCCAATGTAAGGCAAAGCTTGGCCAAAAGTTCTTGCTTGTGGTGAACAGGGGCTCTCAAGTTTCAATTGAGCCTTGCCAGTTACAGACCTGGGAAAGGGCAAGAAAAATGGTCTTAGAAGACAAGAATCAAACGTGATTTATCAAGCCTAAACGTTAGATAAGAAGTTAAAATGAAAGCGGCTATTTATGAAATTGGCATAAAAGTTTGACAGCCTAAACACCCGAATTACTGCTGGCATGTAGAGAATAACATTCAATGAGTCCCAACATTTTCTAGTTATCTATATTTTTCAGCGAGCATATGCACTCCAGTAAATAAAAATAACAGGAATTTCATCTCACAAACGAATGGAGAAAATGGATAGGTTGCTGAAAATTCATAGAATAGACTTACGAGTGATCAGAGGAAGTATAAAGAGGTTTTATCTAAAATCATGCTGACCACGATCTCCAATATGAACTCTTTATAACGACTTTGACCTCTCCTGTTTCGTCCCTAATCCTAATGGCCGACTCTTCTACAGATCGTACACACCAATTCACTTCAATCAATTGCAGTGAAAGTGTATCCACAAAATCCAACTGAATTCCCTCAAGATCATAGCAATTTTGTAAGACAAGTCTTTCAAGCTTGGGAAAATCATCACAAGAGGCATTCCATTGAGCAATGTTTGAATTGTCTAAGCTCAAGAACTTAAGATTCTGAAACTCTTCTTCCACGTCCCATATCTTCCCTTCGAAGGCACCAGAGAGTAACTTGAGAACTTCCAGGTTTGGCAGTCTCCCAATTGCAGAGATACAACTCCATGGTAGGCGAAAGTTTCACAGAGTCAATTTCTTTAGAGTCAATGGGAGATTGAACTGGCCATTGTTAAGATGGTATTTGTTAGTGTGGCTTCGTCCCACATCGACGAAAGCCAAAGGAAATTCTTTCCTTTGTTACCTATAAATATAAGGTCCTATGATAGGATTAAGTACACCAAACCAAGAGAGCATTAGTGGGATATTTGGGCCTTTGGGTCATTAAACATTTTGTAGTAGAAATACTTTAGGCTCTATTGTATTTCAGTATTATGTGTCTTTTGGGCCTAGGAACACTTTCCTAAGGCACTTTTGTATATCTTTTCATAGTAAAATATTGCTCCTCCTCCGCCCGTGTCTTTTATTTTGCTTTGTTATTTGTCTTTATTGGGTTGCCACAACCCTTTTATATGGTCGGTTTTACCGCCTAAGCATTATATGACTGGTGTCTACCGTCTAAGCATTATATTGTCGGTTATACCGCCTATTTTGTTCTAACTTTAATTTGTTTATTCCTGGGCCAGTCCTAGCAAACTGGTAGCAGAGCTGGTTGATATATTTTGTAAGACAGGTTCATCACGTGGGGCTCGTTCACTTTGTGGGACCCGTTCAACCTGTGGGTCCGTTCACCTGTGGGGCTCGGTTATCCGTGGGGCCCGCTCATCTCGTAGGGCCCGCTCATCTCATAGGGTCCGCTCATTCTATGGGGACCGCTCACGAGACTTGCATATTTGTTTGACCAATTTTTTGAAATAAGCTTCAGGTTACAGATTTTGTGGCAACAATGACAATAACAAGTTTTCGGCGCTACAGAGAGTGAAAAAAAAAAGATATTTCTTTGGAGTTCAGTTGAATTTTAGAGAAAGAGTTATTTGACCTGTTGGAACTCATTTAGGGTTTTGAAAAGAAGGTGGAGCAAAATTACTATGTTCGTGATTTTTTAACCCGTTGGGATCTATTGAACCTTTTGTGAGATTTAGCCCGTTGGAACCTGTTGAGCCTTTTGCATTATGGTTTGTTGGTGGCTCGTTGTGGTTCGTTGGGACTTTTGTGGTTCGTTGAGATTCATTGGAACTTTCATGGAGAAGGTGGAGCTAGTTTGCTATTCGTCTGTTATTTGCCAATATGTTTACAAAACATCTTCCACTTTACAAGTTCAAGCAATGCTTGAATTGGATCGGTGTTCGTCGTTCATGATTTAGGCCCATTGGGGCTTATGTGGAGAAAGTGGAGCAGTTTTGCTATTGTCAATGTTGGGGACACACTAAGGTGGAGATTTGTTAGTGTGGTTTCGTCCCACATCGATGAAAGCCAAAGGAAATTCTTTCCTTTGTTACCTATAAATATAGGGGTCCTATGATAGGATTAAGTGCACTAAACCAAGAGAGTATTAGTGGGCTATTTGGGCCTTGGTTCATTAAGCCTTATGTAGTAGAAATACTTTAGGCTCTCTTGTGTTTCAGTATTAGGTGCCTTTTGGGCCTAGGAACACTTTCCTAAGGCACTTTTGTATATCTTTTTCATAGTAAAATATTGCTTCTCCTTCGCCCATGGACGTAGGTCAATTTGACCGAACCACGTAAATATCTGTGTCTTTTGTTTTACTTTGTTATTTGTCTTTATTGGGTTGCTACAACCCTTTTATATGGTTTATTTTACCGTCTAAGTATTATATGGTCGGTTATACTGTTTATTTTGTTCTAATTGTAGTTTGTTTATTCTTGGACCAGTCCTAACAATCTTACCACTCAATCCTTTCACAATAAAAGTTTCCAATTTCTTGAGGTTGCCTGATGATTTTGGAATAGATGTCACATACCCCCCCTAACTGCTAAATATCTCAAGTGAATCAGTAGTCCAATTTCGACAGGAAAAGAAGCCATGTCCATGCATTCGAAATCCAACACCTTAAGTAATTTAAAGTTGTGCAAAATTAATGAGATGTCGTAAGGCCGTCTCGTTTCTGAATCTGTAGAGGCAAAAAACACCAAAGAATGGGTGCCCAGGCTAGAAGGTCTTGATTCAAGAAAATGATTTTGCTTCAAAATTACAGCCAACCGATAGGATGCAAATGAAACAGGACGCAAATAATGGTAAAAATCAAATTCAAAACCATAATCTGAACTAGGAAAAGAAGCGTATGGGTTGTCACATCAAATTCAAAGCCATAAAGAATTAATACTTTATGCGTCATTTCTTTTTTTACAAAAAATATTTAATTTATATTAAATAGATAACCTACCGATTTTCTTTTTATAAGAATATTACTGTAACACTTTTTAAATTTTACTTACAAACATTGATATATTTATCATAAATTAAATATTTGAAAGTAAAATATCCATAAAGAGCCGGTGCTTTAAATGCGTAATGCGTATTTGCCTATAAACTACACTCCTTAAAGTTTATTAATTGTTAATTGATTTGTAGTACTTTATCATTCATTGGACATGTAGCACAAAGGGCAAATATGATACAAAATTCTAATTTCACTCTCTAAAATTATATTTTAATCGTTTGGACTGAATTTGCAAAGGATTAGTAAGTTTAGGGAAGGTTAGTAGAATTTTTCAAACCACAGGGGATATCAGTGTAAGAGTCAGAAATCTCAGGGGAGGTTTCTGCAATTATCCCTAAAAAAATATAACAATTTAATAATACTCTATTATCTTGTTACTTGTTAGTTACTTTATACAATTGGAAACTGGAGTTTTATGAAAAACCAACAGCTGTTGACTTTTTCCCAAAATCTTTCGTAAGTCTCTTTGAGATAAATCATTTTTTTTTGTGCAATTCCAAGTGTCCTGATTGGATGCTCAGACTTTCTTCTTTTCTCTTGTAATATTAAGGGCCTCACTTAGATCGGATTAAAAGAAATGGGATAATTACAAAAACCTCCCTTTAGATTTTTTACAATTGTACTCACCTTCCTGAGATTTGAAAAATAGCATTAACCTCCCCTAGCATGAATTTGGGGCCTACAGTTGACATAAAATAGAACAAATTTATTTCTATGCCCTAAGAGTTTAAGGTTGTTAGTAAACAAATTTGGGCCAAAAAAATTTAGGGCGATAAACAAGTCTAAAATAACTAATTAAACAAAATTAATGATTATTTTTTGCTTTATTAGGCACTGTAAGTCCACTTATAAAATGGCGCCATTTTGATGCTCCAACGTGGTGCCATTTTACGATTGACAATACTTGAGAAAACAATGCAAATCATATATTTTTTGTATAGAAGAGAAGCAAAAGCAAGAAAAATATAGGAGACAAGAAACTTCTAGGCAAGGCTTTAGCCGGTGGAGAGCTCCAAACAGCTGGTGGAAAATCGATTTGGAATGACAAGGGTGAATGCATCAGCAACACCTATAAGGTTCCTGTCAATAATACCCAAAAAAATCCTAGGTTCAGCACCAAACTGCAGGAGGACACTAAAGAATTCAGGAAAATCTCAGCACAAGAGCTGTAATACAGAAGAAGTAAAGGACTGTGCTTCAAGTGTGGGGAGAAATACACCATAGGTCACCAATGTAGGGTTGGGACATGTAAACTGCATGATACTAGATGATGATGAAGATATTGTGTTTGAAGATGCATTAGGAGTGCAAGATGAGTAGACAGGAAATCCTGGTCAACCCATGGAACTGTCCCTGCATGCCTTGTCTGAATCACTAAAAAGGAAGACAATTACATTGACAAGTATCCTAGATTGTGAAAAAGTTTTTATACTAGTAGACACTGGAAGCTCAGACAGTTATATCAACAGTGAAATGGTCATTGGAATGGATATTGACTACAGATGGGTGGACCAGCCATTTTCTGTCATCATGGGAAATGGAACCAGTGTATCCAGCAATGCTATCTGTCCTAATATGCACTGGAAGATTAATCAACATAGTTTCAGATTCGATTTAAAGGTGATGGAGCTAGGGGGATGGGATATAATCTTAGGAGTATACTAGATGACACACTTCAGTCCTATCACATTTGACTTTCAACAACTCAGGATATCACTACATAATCAGGGAAATGAAGTTCACTTGCATGGATAGGCAGAGGACTGTGATATGGATCTGATCAGAGGGAAGGATCTGAGGACATTTATTGAGTATAAGAGACAAATGTGCATGGCATTGAAATGTAAAAGTAATACAGAAAAGGGGGCAGAACCTATACCACAGGAAATGGGGAAACTATTGCCGGAATATGATGATGTATTTCAGATTCCAAATTCTTTACCTCCTAGCAGAAGTGTAGATCATGAAATTCCTCTCAAACCAGAGACACAACCCTTCAAATTGAAGCCTTACAGGTACCCTCACTATCACAAGGAGGAACTAGAAAGGCAAGTGACAGAAATGCTTCAAACAGGGGCAGTCGAGTACAGTAACAGCCCTTTTGCTTCCCCTGTACCATTAGTTAAGAAGATGGAAGGAACTTGGTGGTTCTATGTGGATTATAGGAAGTTAAATGAAATGACTATTAAGGACAGGTTCCCAATTCCTAATGCAGATGAGTTACTAGATGAGCTAGCTGGTTCTGTCTATAAAACTAAGTTGGATCTCACAGCAGGATACCATCAGATCAGAGTTAAGCCTCAGGACACTTTCAAGACAGCCTTTCAAACTCACTGTGGACACTTTGAGTTCCTGGTCATGCCTTTTGGACTCACCAATACACCAGCAACATTTCAGTCACTGATGAACCAGGTATTCCAACCTTACTTGAGGAGATTTGTATTGGTTTTTTGACGATATTCTGGTATATAGCCCTACACTAGATGCTCATATACAACATTTAAGGACTGTACTAGAGGTATTAAGAAAGCACCAGCTCTATGTGAAGAAGTCTAAGTGTGCATTTGCTCAGAAGAAGGTGGATTACTTGGGGCATACCATTACTGATAAGGGTGTCAGTATGGATTACTCAAAAATCAGTAGCATCCTCCAATGGCCTGTTCCTCAATCAGTAAAGGAATTGAGGGGTTTCTTGGGTCTCACAGGGTATTATAGGAGATTTATAAAACACTATGCCCTTGTGTGTAAACCACTCACAGAACTGTTAAGAAAAGACAGCTTTAAGTGGAACAGTCAGGCACAAGAATCCTTTGATCATTTGAAGAAGTTAATGTGCTCAGCTCCAGTCCTTTAGTTACCAGATTTTCAGAAACCTTTTGTAGTGGAGACAGATGCTAGTGGGGGAGGAATTGGAGCAGTATTAATGCAAGAGGGACACCCCATTGCTTTTTTGAGTAAGGCCTTATCAGTCAAGAATTTGGGGCTCTCAATTTATGAGAAGGAGCTCTTGGCTTTAGTTATGGCTGTCACAAAATGGAGACATTACCTAGTGGGAAGTCACTTCATTATAAGGACTGATCATCAGTCACTGAAATACCTCTTGGATCAGAAGCTGAACACTACCATTCAACACAAATGGATGACTAAGCTATTGGGATTGGATTATGAGATACAATATAAGAAGGGAACTAACAATCAAGTAGCAGATGCATTATCCAGGAGGCATGAATCTGCACCCTTGGAAGAGATGGGATCCTATCTAGCTATCTCATCTGTCAAGCCTGGATGGATTGAGGAGTTGCATAAGAGCTATGAAGGTGACTCACATTGTCAAGATATCATTAGCTAACTGGTTCTAGACTCCAATTCACATGCTGACTATACCTTGTTGGATGGGATCCTGAAGTACCAAGGGAGGATCTATATAGGAAACGCCAACAACATCAGGAACCAGATAATTCAGACATTACGTGACTCAGCTATAGGGGGGCACTCTGATCAGAGAAACTGTTGGCAGAAACTCAAGTCCTTATTCTATTGGCCTGGTATGAAGCAGGAAGTGATAGCCTATATGCAAAACTGTGATGTCTGTCAAAGAAATAAATCTGAACATGTTCCTTACCCTAGACTATTACAACCAATTCCAGTACCTAAACGAGCATGGCTTCATATCTCTATGGACTTTATTGAGAAACTCCCTAAGTCACAGGGGTATGATACTATTCTGGTAGTGATTGACAGATTTACTAAGTTTGGACACTTCATCAAGCTTACTCATCCCTTTACAGCCAAGAGTGTTGCTCAGGTCTTCCTAGACCATGTTTACAGGATACATGGCTTACCAGAGTCTATCATCACTGATAGAGATAAAGTATTCACTAGTGTGTTCTGGAGGGAACTTTTCAAAGTAGTGGGAGTGGAACTGAACTATTCATCATCTCATCACCCACAAACTGATGGGCAGAGTGAAAGGCTAAATCAGTGTGTTGAGAGTTACTTGAGATGCATGACAGGGGAACTTCCCTCACAGTGGAGTAAATGGCTATCACTGGCAGAATGGTGGTATAATTCCACTTATCATTCTAGTCTGGACATGACTCCTTTTGAAGCTCTGTTTGGTTACAAACCTATACCACTGCCCTTAGGACCCTATATGGATTCAGTGGTACCTGCTGTGTCCAATATAGTTCAAGAGAGAAACAGAATCTCAAGTTGCATTAAGGAACATTTAGCAAAAGCTCAACAAAGGATGAAACATTATACAGATCAACACCGGACTGAGAGGAGTTTTTCTGTGGGTGACTGGGTGTTCTTAAAGCTACAACCATATAGGCAACAGACTGTAGCTGTGAGGAAGTGTCTCAAATTGTCAACAAAATATTATGGACCATTTCAAGTGGAGGAGAAGATTGGGGCGATAGCTTACAGGCTTAAACTACCAACAGAGGCACGACTACATCCTGTGTTCCATGTCTCTCTATTAAAGAAGAAATTGGGACCACTACACAGCAGCTCCCCTAACCTACCGGAACTGGATGAATATGATCAATGTCCTTTGAAACCAGAAACCATATTGAAAATGAGAGCAATCATGCGTGAAGCGAGGCCTGTCATTCAGTTCCTGATCAAATGGAATCATTTGAGCTATAATGAAGCTTCTTGGGAGGACAAGACTTTCATTGATAATCAGTTTCCTGAATTCCAGACTTGAGGACAAGTCTGATTTCATGGGAGAGGAATTGTTAGGATGGCGGGTAATTGAATCAGGGATTTGTAAATTGGGAAAGGCCAAATGATGTTGTTTTGATTAATTTGGATTTAAAAGTCAGTTTAGTCGGTTAGTGGCTGAGTCACACGAATTGTAATAAATGCGAGGTCCACTGCTTTCCAAGTTAGCAGAGTAATAACAAAAATCTGTTTCTTCCTCTCTCCAATTTCGCTCTTCCGCATTCTCTCTCCCTCTCTCTCTCTCTTTCTTCTTCTCCTTATTTCCTATTCCTTTTCAATTGAATGATTAATCACTCCAATTTGCATGGTTAATCACTTCAATTCTTAACATATTGTGGCAAAAGATTGACAAGAGCATTGTGGCCAGGTTTACAGTTTACAAATAGGTTGCCATTTGGGCTATAATTAAGCGTGTTGAGATGAAATTTTTATTTGCCCCATATAAATTTACAGTAAGGTCCCAAGTTCGACTCCCGCATGCTACAGTTGTTGGTCATCTTTGGAACGAAACTCTGCCTAATTTCGAGGGATTAGTCTGGGTGATCCCGGTATCCCCCTTCAGACCTCAAAAAAAAAAGATGGAATCTTTATCCAAATTGGGTCTGAACATTTTACGGCCTTGATTGGTTAAGAAAATTTACACGACTCAGATTATAAGTTGTACATTGATTTTAACGATGTGTGCGAAACTAGAAAAAAAAAAAAAGAAGAAGATAAATTTACATTTTATTCAAATTGATTTACATTCCGAACAAATGCATGCATATTTTGTTCAAATGCATAAAACCGGTCCGGAGCCCCGATCCCTTAAATGAAGACATTGATCGGTTCTGCTGCAATATATTCAATTAGTATCGGCTTGGGGTGGAAAAAAATGAAATTACGAGACAAAGAGAGCAAGTTTTCCAACTGGTAGTAATTAATCTAAGAAATAATCAATTAAACCACTTTTAAAAGAAGATATTTATTATGAAAGAAAAACAAATGTAAAAAACTCACCATTGATCTTCGGATACGTAATAGTAAATTACTGTCAATCAGCCAATCTCAGATACGTAATGATAAAATCTATATTTTCTACTTGTTTGAAAGTTATTTGTTTGCCAACAAAAAGGCATATTTGGGCCTTCACAGAAATCAGAATCGCACTCTTTGCTGGTAATAATAATCTCTTTCAACTTTTCAACTCAATGTGCTATATATATGCTCTATTCAACTTTTCATGTCTAAATTGCGTTATAGCATAATTATTGTACGAATCCCCAAAAGTTTCAATGGACAAGAAACTACTATTTTTTTTTGTGATATTAACAATCCCCTGCACGATCAATTCAATAATGTTATGAGTAATTCAGTGAAAATTTGACTATCGGCTCATACTAATCAATCACATTGTTTAATCTGTGTGCCTCAAGCCCACAAATATAGGCTATTTTTATTTCATTTTAAGGAAAATTGTTTAAAATGTCTTCCACATTTTGTTAAATGAAAATTTTCATCTTTCACTTTTAAAATATTAATTTTATATTTTTTTTACAAATTTAATTTTGCAAAATTTTATCCAGTCTAAATTTTTGACCATTTTTTAGTTTGAAATCACTACGTGACCCATATGTAATCATTTTTTTAAGATATAAAAAGATCAAATTCCACTTTTTTTAGAGGCAAAAATAAAAATGAATTAGATCGGATCCCACTTTTTAGGAGAAAAATAAAAATATTCAGGTCAGATCCTACTTTTTTAGAGGCAAAAATAATTATGAATTGGATCATTTATTTAATTACACATGAGATTTAACTTTTTTACTCTGAAAAAAAAGAAGACCATATATAGATTACGTGAGGGACTTATGATAAAAAGTGATAAAAAACTAAATTCTACTGATTTGATTTTATAAGAAATATAAATTGACTATTTCAAAAGTAAAGAACGAAAAATTCATTTTGACAAAATGTAAGCAACGTTTTAAATGATTTGTCCTAATTTTATTGGACCCTGTTCCTACCTTCAAATCAAATCTGAAAATCGCCCTTGGACAACATTGTATGATTCTGTGTAGAATTGTTGAGCACTTGCTAGTTTCATGTAGGCCGAAGCCTTTGCAAAACAGTCTGTACGTAGCATGGATGAGCATGTAACACGTATAATACAAAGGTTGTGGACGTGTAACACATCTAACATCGCTCCCTCATGCATAGGGTTGTAATCGAACCGAGCTCGCGACATCGCTCCCTCATGCATAGGGTTGTAATCGAACCGAGCTGCTCGCGAGTTCGGTCAAAAGCTTGACTCAAACTCGATCAAACCGAGTTCGAGTCGAGCTCGAGCAGCTCGATAAGGCTATCGAGTCGAGCTCGAGCATCCAGAAGAGATGCTCGGAGGCTCGACGAGACTTTTCAAGCATATTAATTTTAATTATTTAATATATTATTATTAAAATTATATATATTATTTAATATATAAAATTACCATTATACCCAAAAAAATTGTCGAATTTACGAAATATTTCAAATTATATAAAAATTTTAAAAGGGCAATAATGACTTTTCACTCAAAAATTATCAAGAAAATGAAATTTGATAACTCGAGCTCGATAGAGCTCGAAAAGGCTCGAATGCTCAAATGGACTCGAGCCCATGCGAGTCGAGCTCGAGTACTGAGAGCAAGTTTCGAGCTCAAGCTCGAGCTCCAATAATACTACTCGCTCGAGCTCGAGCACCCCTATCTCTATGTCGAGTCGAGCTCGAGTATGGCGATACTCGGGCTCGACTCGACTCGATTACAACCCTACTCATGCATGCACAACACAAACTAGCAACATGAAACGTGGCACAAAGGGATCAAAATTCGAACCAGATAAAAGTTGTTGTTCATCCTAGGATCTCATAGATGGATTTTAAGGAAAAACAAGAAAGAAGGGAAACCCCATCAACTAGTTACCAGTACCAAGGAATACAAAAAATTATTGAACATAGGCAGAGAGATTTAAGGTTGTTCTAAAATCTATATCTATATAAATTTGAGAAGGAATTTTTAGCAACAAGCCTCCACACATCTTTTCACTACCAATTCCATTTTTCTAGCATTTCACATTTAATTTAATTTGTAAAATATATTCCTCTTAACTTCCACATCTACTCTTCACATTTGACATTGTTGGTTACTTTTTAAAATCATTCCATTTCAAATTGTTGGTTAATATGCATGTTATCCTATTTGAACTTCAACTCATCACGTTTCCGATTGTCTTGCATTATTTATGATTCTACTCCAATTAAAACTTCTATAAGATCATAACAAGATATAACAAATATAATATCTTTTCATGCTTTCTTATTAATTTAAATAAGTAAGATTATTTACACTCCATTTTTGTTATGCACACTTCAATAATCATTTTGATCATATAGTTTTCATTAATTAGACTATATGATAAAACAAATGGTGAAATTGCAAATAATAAAAAACGGAGTGCAAATAACATTTTCCTAAGTAAGAAGCATAGTTATTAAACTCGACCCGGCTCGGCGGTTCAACCGGTCAACCCGGTGAACCGGCCATGAAACCAGGCCGGGTTCTTAATAAGATCGTTTCTGCATTGAATCCGTTGACTTTTCAACAGATCGACGGTTGAACCGGTTAACTCGGTTGAACCGACCGATTTTACGAGGAACCTGGTTTACGGAAAAATTTTATAAACATTGCTAGAATGGAGATTCGAACGCGTGACCTCATGCAAAGAAGTAGACTACCATTATCGCCAGACTAGTCAACCATTTTATTAGTTATTTTGTTCTTATACTATATATTAGAGTCTTATTCTTATTTTATTTCTCCAAAACAAAATTTATTTGGAATCTTTTAATAATATTTTTATTATTCCCTGAACTCTATAAATTATGAAATTGGCTTAAAAAGAACATATTACACAAATCATTTTAAAGGCAAATATTATTCTTAATAAACTTTTGCACTTAAAATTTATAAATAAACTAGATAATTACACTTAGATAAAATTTTATACTTGAAGTTTGGTGGATTACTAATTAAATTTAGGTTGTTAATTCTTATAAAAATTAATGAATCTATAATAAATTAAACTAACTGAATATTTATTATGCATAAAAATTATAAAACATAATATTTAAATATATGTAGTGACCCACTAGTTGGACCACTCACTCACCGGTTGAACCAGTAACTCGTTGATCCACCTCTTTCACCGGGTTCCTCCCCAGGCCGGATTTAATAACTATGGTAAGAAGTGGCTTCCATGCCTTTCTAATTTAAATAAATAAGAAGTGCTCCATTTAGATAGGAATTTGGTTTGAAGTTTATTAGTGGGAGGGTAAATAAAGAGAAAACATTACCAAGCTTAGTAAAAGTAAAAAGTAAATGATAATATTTTATCTTTTAACTTAGTAATCCCAAGTAAAAGGGCAAAATTCAATAGAAAACAAAAAGGAAATAATGTCGTGGATTTAAAAAATCAACAATGGTACCATTCATGAAATCTAAATTATGAAATCACTAAATAAAAAACAAAGTACTACTGGCCTTTTAACGTGGAATTTTTTTTTTGAAATATTCATTTTTGATAAAAATAATGATAATAACAACACCAATTCTAACAAAAAATTTTAAAAAAGTAACATTATAGTTTAAGAGAAAAATATAGAACATGCGACCCTAAAATACTACTTAATTTGTAAATATCTAGCCCAAATTTGACCCTGATTAGATTTGAATAAGAGTGCAAAACCCAAAAATTAAGGATAACTTTTGGTATCATTAATTATTTTATGTATTCTTATTGCTGTCTTCATATGTAAATATTATTTGCTATGTTAAAACATATATATATATATATTGATTGTAGTACTTGAGCATATTATAGATATTATCAGTTTTTCATTTCTATTTTTAGATACTAATAATTGCAACCATTGTAATCAATTTTCAATTGGGAAAATGGCCAATTTACTCCCTAAACTTTTTTTTACTATCAATTTAGTCCCCACTTAATTTTTTTGACCAATTTAATCCCTATACTTATTTATCGGTTCCAATTGAGGAACATCGCAGCGGCGCCACCTTATAATTTCGATGAAACTTCTAATTAAGCAATTAAACAGGGGCATTTCGGGTACTTCACTGATGGGCAGTAAAATAAGAAATAAAATAGAAGGAAAAACACAAAACCAGTGAGAAAAACCGGACTGGTGTGTTTGGAGCCGTGAATGTGGCACATAACATGCTGGGAGCTCTGTTTTCAAACTCGGACCGGACCGGCCGGTCGAACCGGTTGAACCGGGAACCGGCCAGGTAGCCGGTCCGAGTCACATTAGAAAACCGGAAATTTAAAACCCGGTCAAAGCCGGTCAAAAACCGGGTTTGACCGGGTTTGACCGGGAAAAAACCGGTTTTTCCGGTTCAACAGTATTTTTTTAAAAAAAAAATTCAAACTTTTTAATATTATGTTTTGACCCCCTAAATTGTTAAAACTTATTGATATACCTCAAATATTTGATACTTTATAAATATTGTCCTAAAATTTGATGTTATTTTTCAATTAAATTCATAATTTTAATTCTAAACTTGTTAATATTTATTAAATAATATAAATTGCTACTTGATTGTTCTAATTTCTTTGTATTTTCTTGTTAAATATATTTGAAACATCAAATATATATGAATATGCCTTTATTAATATCAATATATTATTAGATATTATATATATAACATTTTAATTTTAAAATAATTTTTATTTATGACGTCATCCGGTTCGACCCCTATCGACCCCCGGTCGAACCCATTGACCCCTGACCCCTGACCTCGGCCGAGTCGCTATCCGGTCCGGTTCTGAAAACATAGGCTGGGAGGGACTATTCCGTCGTACATAGGCCGCCGGTTAATGTACCTTAAAGAGAAAACAAAGTCCTTTAAGAAGTAATGAGCTGCTTGAATTCTTTCAGGAGATTGCCTGACATTGTTGAATGTACGGAGTGCTTCCTCTTCAAAATTTCTTTATTTGCTGGTTTTGCGGCTTTTGCCTTCTGTGCGCGTAAAACAATGCTCTGTAATTGATGCACAAATGGGGTACAGACTTTAGGTTGCCAAGAGTACTGGCAACTATAAACACAGACCAAAAATAACTTTCCAATGGTGAACGTCCGACGAGTTTTGGCCTGCCAACATTCGACAACCGCCAGAATTGTTTGCCAGCTAGGCCAACGCAGCGCCCTGCTACTCAGTGTAAGGCATTCTTGTCTAAGAAATTCACTGCAGTGCATTCAAGTGTCATCCATTTATTCCGACCTTGTCCCCTCCACCACCTTCATCTCCAGTGTCGGTGCCCTTATCGCCTCCTCGCCCTCATTTTTCCTCTCCTCCACCGCCAGTTTATACACCCCCATCACCTTTACCACCCCCACCGCCACCTGTTTACTCTCCTTCTCCACCGCTTTCTCTGCCACTGCCGGTTTATTCTCTGCCACTTCCTCCTCCCTTACCCCCTCCACCTTCTTCTCCTCTTTCCTCACTGTCTCTACCTTCTCCTCTTCCGCCACCACCTCCTCCATCTTCTCCTCCACCTTCTCCCCCTCCTCCATCTCATCCACCGCCATCTCCAGCTCCTTCTCCAGCTATCTCATCACCTCTACCTTTCCCTCCATCTCCTTCGCCGACTCCGCCATACTGTGTGTGCTTACCGCTACCTTTACAACCAAATTCTCCACCACCTCCTCTATTCTCTCCACCACCTATCCCGTAATATTATAATTCACCACCTCCTCCGCCACCAAATTCATCCCCACCTCCACCACCAGTGTACATTTACTCATCACCGCCCCCCACCACTTGTACACTCGCTACCTCCACCGCCAGTTGTGCACTCCCCGCCTCCACCTCAATCACCTTCACCACTACATTGTATAGAACCCGTCCACCACCATCACTACCGCCTTGTATAGAACCCCCCGATCACCACCCCTTGATTAAATCTCTTTGATTTGTTATGTTAATAGGTTAATGAAGTTCGGTGGGTTTTTCTTGCTATAAAAATGTGTTGGTAAATTTTTCCTTCTATTTTACTTCTTATTTTATTGTCCATCAGTGAAGTACCCGAAATACCCCTGTTTAATTGCTCAATTAGAAGTTTCATCGAAATTATAAGGTGGCGCCGCCGCGATGTTCCTTAATTGGAATCGATGAATAAGTATAGGGATTAAATTGGCCAAAAAAATTAAATGAGGACTAAATTGACAGTAAAAAAAAGTTTAGGGACTAAATTGACCATTTTCCCTTTTCAATTTTATAATTTCATTATGACAGGTAAAGTTAAATATCGCAGGGATATGAATTTAGAGGTTGGGTATGGGGGTAGGAGGGAGAGAAGAAAATGGTGAGGAGTTAAAAAGTGGCGAGACAGGTTGAAGGAGAAATGTGAGTTACAAGGATGGGCGGAGAAGGGAGAGAAGAAGAAAGGAGATTGCAGAGATATGACAGAAATGACGAAAAAAAAATAGAGAGAGTGATACCATGATAGAAAATACGAAAGTCGTAGAAGGCATCTAATGACTAGCTGGCGGATAAGAAAATAGGGAAATATGGTGATTTTTAATAATTTTAAGAACTCTAAAAACATACATTACCGAGATTTTTTTTAAATATACGTTAAAGTTTATGAAAAATGCTAATCTAAATGCAGTCATCAATTTTAGCGGTACAAGATATGAGAAAGATTTTTTTTCTAAAAATGGAAGAAAATAAATTGGTTATAATTTATTTTTTTATATTATAAGTTTTGATATATAGGTATAACATAATATATTTTGTCGGATACCGATAAATTGATTTTTTTTTTTAGAAAACTTTTCTCATCTCACCAATCAACCTAACCCTCTCCTTAAATGTGTTAACAATTCCACTATCATGTAAATCATTATAAATTAAAATTTTTCAACATGTTAAGCATACACTTCTTTAAATTTTTCAATCTATATATATTATTCTGTACCACAATATATAAATATATACAATGTTATTTTGATTTGAAATATAATCTGTGCATAGCACGGGTCAAAATACTAGTAAGGTGAAATTAAGGATGTCAGGGGCACAAGGAGCACAACCAAAGGAGTCCTATACGGCTACAACGTATGAATCAAAAGATGTAGGAGAGAACAAGCCCAGAACCAACCTTTATTCCAAGGAGGATGAGGGCTATATTGAGGTTGATAAAATTCAGGAGAAAGTAGAGGATCCTGTGGGCAAGGGAGGTCCTGTTTTTGGCGCTGGCAAGCATGATGACAAGGAGGACTTGGGTGTTACTGGAACTGGTTAATTAATTAGTATGCATGGTCTTTTTTGTTCCTTCTTTTTATGGGAAAGCTGGGGGTTTCTGATAAGTTCTGATAGTTTCTATGGGTGTAAATCTTTAATCTAGACTCTTCCATTTGTTTTTCATGGTTTTTTGATCATCGTATTTGGTCTTAATTTTGTATAAAAAATTGATTCCCTGCACTCAGAAGAATTTGTTTTGGTAACGGAGTTCTGATGTAACTCGTGTATTGGAAGTTATCATCAGTTCCACTTCCTTCTAATGAAGTTTGCAATCACCTCTGCTTTCCTTGTCTGCGAGTTGAATTCTCTGTAAAGTTGGACATGATTTTTTTTCCCCCTCTCTGATAGCTCCTGGGCTTCATTGTGTTGTCTCGGAAACAACATTTAATTTCTTGGATGGTAAGTTCCTGGCAACAACCAAAGTTGACAAAATCTGGGTAGGATCCTACCTGAATATGCTTTCCATGTCATGGATGATGTGTTGAATGGATTATAGATTTGTCTAATCTTGTGGATTAATTAGTCTTCTCTGATCTCATTAGCCTATACGGGCCTACATCATTGATACCAAATCAACATCATTAAGCATAAATTACAGTCACTAATTTGCTGTTTTAGGAAGGAAATGTATGTTGTTGCCTCTCCTGGCCATGTCCATTTCAGCTGAATAACAAGTTTCATTGGAATTCTTTTCTTGCCAAGCGTTAATTCTCTGAATCTGCTGCGTGCAAAAAGATCCTCTACTATTGTGGCAGCTCACCAAACAGTAGAAAGAGACTGTTTTCTTCTCCAAATAGAACACTTTAGCTTCTTGCTGAATAGACAAAAGTGGTTGTCTAACTCTAACGTGATAGTACTTTCAAATGAAATCCAAATCTGTTGTTTTTTAGTGGTTTTGATTCTTCGAACATATGGAAATTTTCTACCCGCTGTGTTCCATGACTTGATTTTTGTACCCAAAAGAATGAAAGACTTCAGTCCACAAAAGAAACAGATAAAGGAATGAAAACGAAGAAATGAAGAAAGGGAGCAGGCTAAATACTTTTGTGTTTAAGCATCTCATGTTCTTTTCTCATATTGACAAATTGTCCACGGGAGAAAATTGAAGCAGCGGAGTTAGGACGTCCGACACACTACTATTTGCGAGGAGAATGAAATGACACTTTGACAAAGCCAGCATTTAAGGGGTTTAATAAGTTAGAAGAAGAATGAATTAGTACACAAAAACTCATGACTAGTATGAAATAGAATAATTTTTTTTGTAAAATAGTCTAGTCTGCTGCTGATTTGAGCAGAATTTTTATGCACGGCAAGGCACTGTGAACAGAAAAAAAAATGTGGGATTTTTCAGGCAGGAAACTTTTGGTGCAAAAGGACCTAACTGGTCCAAATCACTTGCAGAATACAAGGCAAGCTTGTCATTCAAAATTGAGGAATATACAATTTGACGTAGAGCCATACAAGGCTTGAAATGTGGACCAAATTGTTTGAACGTTCAAAGTTAGCTGAGCTGTTGAAGCTTTTAAGTTTTCCGGGTTATGTTTGTCCAATGAATGATGCTAAAGACTGTAATGATTGCTATCTGAGAAGTCCGTAGATTGAGAAGAAGTCCAGGCATGAAACATTGACATTCGAATCAGCTAATGAAGAAAAGATGTCCTAAACAGATGATTGGCTTTGAAGTATTTAACATTAATTAACATCTTTCAGACCATAAAATACGAGATAAGAATGTGGAAAAATGAAGAATGAAACCATGAGAAAGAAAGAAAAGTGAGTCCTTGCAGATTCCAGACTGCAATCTTGAAAAATTATAAACTATGGAAGGTCAGAAAGTGGTTTTTCTGCGCAACTCAAAACACGTAATGCTTAGGTCTAAGAAAGTTGCTGGGTACAACCTTAACAGAATTCATTAATTCAAATCGAACTTGAGCAGAATGTCAAAGTCATAGATTTTACCGAACTGGAGGCAATTTGCTTGTTTAGCTCTATAAATGCAGCAGAACTCATCATCCACTTCTTCTGCAACCAACTTCTTGTTTCATTTGCATCCCTCTACCCTGCATTTGCAATGGCACCCCTGAGATGGCTCTTGATCTTTGTTGCATGTTTCCTTTCATGCACAGTCTTGGAAAGTCTGAGACCTGTCCTGATTGTTTTATCCATTCTCGGGCAGGTTATTACCCAAATTCTGACGAAAAAGGAACAGAAGGTCAGGATCAAGCTACATATACAAATTCATAAGCATGAGCATGAAAGCGTGTTGTCTTGCTTGCTTTGCAATTTTAGATGACATGAATTCATGCACATTAATTGCTAGCACTAATATCGCGCTTAATATGATCGCAGTTGGGAAATGTGGCTTTGGTAAGTTTGGAGCAACACTCAATGGCGGTGACGTTTCGGCTGCAGCAGAGCTGTATCGAGCGGGTGTAGGATGTGGCGCTTGCTATCAGGTAATTACAGCATGCCACAATATTATACATGTCATTAGAATGCCTGACGTTTTCATATGCTTGTATGCATTATCTATATTTATGTCTAATGACTCTATCATGCTGCTCTTAATCAGGTAAGGTGCACTAACAGTTATTATTGCCTGGATAAAGGAGTAACTGTAGTCATAACTGACCATGGAAGCAGTGATCAAACTGACTTCATTCTCAGCCAGCGAGCCTTTAGTCAGATGGCACGGAGCACAGATGCAGCAGCCTCTCTACTGGCACTTGGAATAGTTGACATTGAATATAGAATGTTAGAGATATGCTTCATGGTCATTAAGAAAGCTACAAGATATGCTTCATGGTCATTAAGAAAGCTTCTAGATTTAACTAATAACAGATGATTTAGAAGTTAGAAGCTCACAAATTGAACTTTCATATGACTGAGAGGAGAGCATCTGCAGGAACTATATGTTCTTTTCCTTGGGTTTACCATTGATTTATTCCATAAAAGTAATTAAGCAAGTCCATGAAAACACAAAACTTCATTGTATCCTCCATGGAAGTAAAACCTCTGTGAACTAAATGAATCTCTCTGTCTCTTTTTGAACAGGGTCTCATGTAGCTATCTTAACAAAAATATTACATTCAAGATCGATGAGAGCAGCAATAACCCTTATTATTTAGCTTTTGAAATACTGTACCAGCAAGGAAAGATGGACATTACAGCTGTGCAGCTCTGTGAGGTGCCATACAGTGCTTTTTCCCCTTTGATACTGGAACCTACTCATTTTCCATAGACCAAGTTTATGAAAGATATTGTCAAATTATCTGTAAAACAAGAATAGTTTTGTTTCACAGACTTTGAGTGTCACAATATTAATTAATCAGTCTGGGTAAAAGCACACTACCTAGACTCCTTGACTATAGTTCAGAAGTGTGCTTAACTGACAAATGCACATTTTTCTTTGTGCAGACACAAAACTTTGTTTGTAAACTATTGGATAGGACTCATGGAGCAGTATGGACAACCACCTCGCCACCAAGCGGGCCTTTATCGATAAGGATGCTATTTAGTGCCAATGATGAAGATGAGACATGGGTAGTTCCAGTCAATAACATACCAGGAAATTGGAAACCTGGAGACACATATGACTCAGGAGTACAAGTAAATGCATAGCCAAAGAAACTGAATGTTGTCATTCTACGGTCAATAAGTCCTCGGTGTTCTTGTGCTTTATTTTTTATTCGTTTCGTATCCAAATTTAGTCAGGAGATGGTACAAGAAGTTGGCGTTCTACAGTTAGTCATTCCATTACTGCTCACTAGTAAAAGTAACCAGGAGAAGAATTATAGGTTTGTAGTAATTCTCTACCGTAGACTGTGGACTAATTGTATCCTCCTCCTATGTCAAAACAATTGATTGCATATGAATAAATTGGATGCAAGACATAATTATTTTTCTTTCAACATTTACTCATAAAGCTTTCAAAGCTTCATATCTCTGATAGACAAGATGTTGATTGTATCTGTCAATATACAGCATTTCATGTTACTTCTGAACAAACTGAACAACTTTTGTGAATTTACAACTATATCTCACCTGGGCAGCAATGGCCTTGAATACTTGAATGCCAATGCTAATTCATAAACTGAGATCAACAGTATTCCACGATGAAGTTGGGCAATCATAACTTAGGAAATCACCCTATTGTCTATGCAAGTGATGAACCACGAAAAGTCATACCATCACCTTCAATTCAGAAGCCAGGCTAGGATATCTGATAGATAATTGGTATTCAGGTCAACTTTTGCCTAGCATGCTTACGTCTCAAATAATCACAACTCAATATTAACACGAACACGTTCTGATTTTTTGCATATGCTGAGCGAAATCTTCAGTTAAAAAAAATATCATCAACTGTTTTCCCTTTGCTTCAACTATAAAACTTCCAGAACTCAATCTTCTCTAGCAGGGAGTTTTGTATTGGT